>NW_018744790.1:600000-1200000 GCF_001683475.1 Chenopodium quinoa
ATGTAATTTCATTCATTTGGAGAAATGTCATCACTCGGTTCGGGGTTCCCATGTCTATGGTTTTTGATAATGGTCCCCAATTTGAGACGCCTGTTCACAAAAGCTGGTTGGGTGACCAAGGAATCGCACACTGCTTTGCATCTGTCGGCCGTCCACAAGCAAACGGCCAGGTAGAAGCCTTTAATAAAATCATCTCAGATGGTCTCAAGAAAAAGATTGAACGAGCAGGCGGCCTATGGGCGGATGAACTACCACATGTTCTCTGGGCCATTAGGACGACTGAAAAAGGGGCGACTGGAGAAACTCCATTCCTCCTAACTTATGGTGCGGAAGCTGTTCTTCCAATAGAACACTACGAGCCGACTCTTTGAGTAATGCTATATGACGAAGAGGCAAACTGGGAAGCCATGCGCCTGGCATTAGACTCGATCCCTGAAAAGAGAGGCAATGCTGTCTTACGCCATGAGATTTACCGCCTGAGAATGACTCGATCATACAACAGAAAAGTGCACAGGCGTCCACTCAAAGTGGGAGACTTTGTACTTAGAAAAATGGAAGCAGTTGGAAGGGCTAACGAGTCTGGCAAGCTAACTCCCAACTGGGAAGGCCCCTACCGAATATATGAAGAGGTTAGAGACGGTACCTACCGTCTGGAAACACTAGACGGCCAGCCGTTACCTCGAACTTGGAACATAGATAATCTTAAGAAATATTTCTTTTGAAAAAATGTAGTCAAGGACTATTCAATTTTGTATTTAGAGGGGCATGCCAACTGACCAACAGTCGGCTACTCTCCATTTTTATATTCATTTTTATTAAAAGAGGGGCATGCCAACTGACCAACAGTTGGCTACTCTCCATTGAGTATTTTACTCTTATCTTCAAAGAGGCATGCCGCCTGTACCTCTACAGTCGGCTACTCTCCATGTTCTAATTGATACTCTCCATTGAGTATTTTATTACATATTCAGAGGGGCATGCCGCCTGTACCTCTACAGCCGGCTACTCTCCATATAGTGAATCATTATCACCAGAGGGGCATGCCGTCTGGACATACAGTCGGCTACTCTCCATAGAAGATTGCCGACTGGCTCCAAAGCAGACGGCCACTCTCTTATACTTAACTTAAAATGATCAGGGCCTGGCCGACTCTGTGCCTAAACAGGCGGCTACCCTCCTCTAACTTAGCACATACGTTCACCAAGAACTAACCAAGGCAACAAGCCGAATGATCAGTCCAGGCGCCTAGCCAACTGATCCAATATTTAAATTCAATTCGACCTGTCCCAACATTATAGCAGGCGTCCGGCGGCATCCCTCCGGATGAAATTCGTCGCAGAGAGCAGCTCCCTTTTGGGTGGAACATTGCTCTATAAACTAATTACACGGCACCTATACGACTGTCCCCAAGGGCAACCACGTAGCCGTTTCTGAGACAAGGATGTACCATAACACCCAATTGTTTTCTTTAAGCTTAACTCTATCACTAACCAAACCAGTGGTAGCAGTTGACATCTGAGTCGGATGACTCCCTGTATTACTTGGGATAAATTCAGGGGGTACCTCTTGAGTTAATAGCCAACAAACATTGGCGAATCAAGGGGATCAGCCGGCCTCCGCCGCCTGATACCTCTACTACTCAAGCAAGAGTGACGGCGACTGAGTAAACACCAACGTTAACTCATAGTCACTCCCTCAAACTTGGTATGGAGCCTAAAAGGTTCGAGTAGACCGCCTGTTTTTTGGCAAACGGGCACTCAAACCACTACTCCTACTGGGTTACCACTACTTGGGTTAATAGCCAACAAACATTGGCGAATCAAGGGGATCAGCCGGCCTACGCCGCCTGGTACCTCTACTACTCAAGCTAGAGAGTGACGGAGACTGAGTAACTCCCATGTTAACTCATAGTCACTCTCAAACTTAGCATGAAACTTAAAAAGTTGTCTACTTAAGACTGCCGTCTGTAACCAAACAGGCATACCTACTTTGGTTGGACGTCCTATTTAACGCCTGCTACTATGCAGCCGCCAAAGCTGACGACCAGCCATCTCTTAACGAAATAAACTAAGTACCAAACTTAGTATATTGAACAGTTGGCTTAGACGGCCTAGAGTCTCTAGCCGGAAAACATAACAAGGAACCATGTTCCTATTTGGTTGAATAAATGGCCGACTGATTGCCCAGCTTGGAAACAGACAACCAGTCGTCCAGGGGCATAGGCGGACCATCCGTACCTGTCTACAATCGGCCATGCAAAACAGTCGATATAGTGTACAATGCAATATCAAATATTCAACACTTAGACAAATTTCAAGCAAAAAATGATTTCATTAATGAAGATAAAAATATTCAGAACCCCGGCCCCCTGGCCGGGTAAATACAAGCAAACGGCACGCAGGCCGTGAAAGAATACAAAAGCTTAATGGGGCAAGTCTTCAACATTAGCAGCGTCCGCCTGGTCAGCCTTCCTCTTGCTAGACTCGGCCTTAGCTGCATCCTTCTTCGATGCCTTGTCCCCAAGTGGCACAAGCGCCACTATCGGCTGCTCATCCCCAGCCAAAGCCTCCTCCAACTCCTCGTTCTCAGCAGCCGCCAGGATCTCTTCATTATATGTTTCAGAACACTGGCGGTACGTTTTTTCCCACGAGGCAAAGTCGGCATTGGGGAAGAGGCGACTTCAGGTCATGCGCTGGATCTTGGAAGAGTCTTCCATCATCTCTCGGACGAGCTCTCTTTTCTCTTGCTCAGCCTTCTCCGAGAGCTCTTCAGTCAGACTCTTCTCCTGGGTCACCAAGCGTTCCTTTACGTTAGCCAAGGATTTCTCCATGGCTTCGTATGACAGCATCTTTTGGCGGAGAGGTTTAAGCTCGGCCTTGAGATTGGAGACGGTCGCCTCCAGCTCGCTGTTCCTCTTTTGGGCCGCCTCTAACTCAGCCCGGATAGCGGCGGCAGCCTGCGCCTGATAGTAAAGAATATCAATTGTCAGAACTTCATTTTGGGCAATTTGAAACATTGCCTTATCACAGTTAGAGGCGGCCATAGCTTTTGCAGCCTTTACCTCTTTGTTTTTCCGATCAAGCGGCTTGCGAAGGCCGTTCACTCGGAGCAGGGCCTAAGTAAAGAGAAAACAGGCGTCAGTTTCCAAACAAGATAACAGGCGTCCTGGAATTCAAATACTCAAAAAATGCTAAGTATACCTCAGCAAGGACCCCTGCAATCCCATCAAGGTCAAGGGTGCCGACACCCCTGACCGCCTCCCTTTCAGATGGAGGAACTGCTTTTATCATGGACTTGGCTACCTCTACCAAGTCAGGCTCCTGAGGGCCGGCTGCATCAAGCGTAAAAAAAAAAAAAAGCAAATTAGACCTAGTCAAGAAAGAAGCAAGTGTAAGAGCTTTTACAAGAAATTGTTCATACTTCTAGGCGGCCCCGCCGGAGCTTTAGAAGAAGTGGCCGGCTGCTTCTCAGCCGCCACTGTTTTCCTGGAAGACCCAGGAGAGCTTGCAACAGTCGTCCTCCGGGCCTTGGGGTCTGACTGTTGCGAGGAAGAAGCTCTTGGAGTGCCCGACTAAAAAAAAAAAAAAAAAAAAAAAGAGAGAAAGAGTTAGTATATGCATAAGACAATTCCTAAAAGAGGAGGAGTTTCGAAGCTCACCAAGGGTGCCCCCTTGTTGGGGGAGTCGGTACAGGACTGTTGCATAAGAGAGGCTCGCAACATGGCCGCCGCAGTCTTGGATGCTGTTATTTTACTCATGGCGTCAGCTGCAAAAATTAAACAGCAAAGTTAGTAAAAATCCCAAGCAAGGTGTAAAAAGCAGAGTATTTGTCAGGCCGGCTACCTCTAGAGCACCGACTGCTGAGGCCACAGGCGGCCAAAAAGTACTCGTCATAGAGCCATTTGAAGCTCGGGACGCAGTTTAGGGGTACTTGCTCTCGTACCCCTGAAGTAGAGTTCGCCCTAGTCTTTACTTTGAAGAGTCCTTTGTCTAGGATCTCTTTTTTAGCCTTTGGGGGAACAGGCGGCATGCTGCGGCCACCTGCAAGAAGAGGCGGATCCCTATTCCACTTGTTGAAGCGTTTGTTCAGCTCCTTGTCTGAACCCTCGATGATCAGGAAGGTGTTCCGCCAATCCTTCCATTTGTTCGCCTTACCTCTCGTCATGAGGTAGCCCCTATGGCTTGTTATTTGATACCAGCCGGTACCGCCCGACTTTGGGGTCCGGCTGAGATAGTTCATGTGGGCGAAAGCCTCAAAGCTTGGCTCCACCCCGTACATTTCGCACCCGGCCACATAGCCGAGTACGTTTACCCAAGAGTTGGGGGCTAACTGCCATAACCCCAAATCATACCCATCTAAAATCCGCTGAACAGCCGGATGTAATGGGAAGCGCAGTCCAGCTTTGATGGCCGCCGCATAGCAGCCAAAGCAGCCGTCATCATAGCTGGTACCAGCCGGCCAGACTACAGTATCTTCTGGATCCGAACAGTAAAAACCCAGGGCCCATCCTGTGGTTAGCTATAAAGCTCTCCACTTTGTCTTTCATGGCTGCGATCCGGCCCCGGGGTACCGTGCAGTAGTAGGGGGTGTTTTCCTCTCTGTAAGAGGCGGACGGCTCGGCCCAATTGCTCCCCTTCTCAACTGCATGAGAAAGTCTCGCCTCTTGTAGGCGGCTGTTTCTTTCTTCTGAGCCTGGAGAAGCGTGGCCAGAAGAGCTGGACTCGGACTCGTCCTCTGACGAGTCCGAAGAGGACGACTCCTCCCCTCTCCCAGAGGGGCCCGCCTCCTCTCCCTTAGAAGCAGGAGAAAAGTTAGATGTATCAACGGTAAAATGGGAAGGGACCACCTTGGCCCCTCCCTCAGAACTATCGGCTTGGCAGCCGCTTTGTTTCACTTCTACATCTGGCGCCTGGTCAGATGTTTCGCTGATGGGCACCCTTTGGGAGGAGCCGTCCGAGTTTGAGATCCTAGCAGTCTTTTTTGTTCTGGCCATCACGTTCTGCATAGACACAGATACAGTCGGACTTTGTATAAAGGGCAAAGATGGGTCCAGAAAAGGGCAGGCGGCACTCCTAGTCCTAGATTCAGCCGTCCCCGGTGACCGGCTGATCACTAACATAGGGCGTGTCGTGTGCTTCCATGGTGCCATTTCAAAAAATAATAATAAGAAAAAAGTTAAGAATAAGAGAACCGACGGTTACCTGAACGAGTGACGGTTGATGAAATTCTGAAATCCTTTGCAAACGGCTTGTCAGAGCAGGCGGTAGGCAACAAAAGTCCAAAGTGTCAGAGCAAGTTCAGGGGTCCGAATGTTCTCTCGCAAAGTTCTCAAATGTGAAAATGACCAAAGTCAGCACTTCCTTATATAGGCAAAGTGAGAAGGCGAAGGGTCGCTTCCAAATTCAAAATTTGGGCGGGAAAATCTCTCGGCCATCTGCAAGGTGACACCTGTAGTAGGCCGTCGCCTGTCACCATGCGACACCTGTCACAGGTGACATGTGACCAGTCACGTGCCACCTGTGAGGGGCAAATGATTAGGGGATTTTTATCCGCCAATCGCCGTCTGACAAGTGGACCAACCAGGTTCCGCCATGTGTCCTTCACGTGGGCCAATAGGAGCCTGCCACGTGTCAGTCACAGATATGTCCTCTACGGACCAGTTGAGACACGCCACGTGTCCACCCATGCCAAATGGGAAAACCGGCCACCAAGGCCCAATCCTGTTATGAGGCCCAGTCAGCCCTAGGTTTACCCTAAACCTAGAGGCTAGCACGCTCCTCGAGGATATAAATACCTCTCTTAATCCTCATTAAGAGGGGGGAGAACTTGAATAACACACGGATTATACATTAAACACTCTCACCTAGAGAGACCTAATCACTTTAATTTCCGCACTTGTTACTCCTTAATCAGGTACTAACTTGACCGTTGGAGGCGGAGCTCCTACCACAAGGAGTCTTCGTTGTTTTGCAGGTACAGGCGTCCGGTTCCAGTCTCGGTGTTGTAACTTTCCCGCAGGACATCAGAAAACCCCGAAACAACTACCAAGCAAAATTCAGCTGCAATTGCAACCTGTTTTGCCCAATCAATCGCTTGTTGAGCTTCTTCGAATGGACCATCATGTCCAAATATCCCACTGTAATCATTTCCGTCTCCACCATAATCCTGCATCAATTATATATTACAATAAATACATTTAACGGATAATACATTTAATTTCTATATTTACACAGAATTAACACAAAAAAAAGCATAATTATGTATAATCAAACTTAATTTTTATAAAAACCCAATTCGAATTTTCAAACTAAATTTAAAAATATACCATTTCGAATTTTCAAACTTAATTTTAAAAAAACCTATTTCGAATTTTCAAAATTAATTTGAAAAAAACCCATTTCGAATTTTTTTAAAAAATCATTTTCGATTTTTTTTTTTAAAAAAATAATAATAAATAAAAAACAACAACAAAATCAAAAAAGAAAAAAAAAATTAATTTATAAGGGTGGCGTCTGCCAGGGCTGCCACAGCCACTGGACTGGCGCCTGGCAGGGCCGCATCAGCCAGTAGAGTGGCGCCTGTCCAGGACGCCAGTCTGGTGGTCTGGGCGTCTAGGCTGGACGCCACTTTGGTGGTTCTGGCGTCTGGCTTGGACGTCCAGGCTACGGTTTGGGCGTCCATCCTAGGCGCCGGAGCCACTCCGACGGTAAACCGTGAATTTTAACGGTGACTTACCTCGTTTTCCGTCGACGACGACGTACCTCCGGCGTCCCCCGCATCTCCGGCCTGCCCTCCAGTCTCCCCCGGCGAGCCAGTACGGCTCCACATTTTTTAAACCGAGATTATTTCAATTTTAGAAAATGGGCATAATGGTCACACCAAGTCATATTTGTGGGCTTTATATGGTAATTTGCGGGCGATGTTTAGCGATTCACTACAAGTAACCCCTGACCAAACCAGTAACACCCTACATGTAACCCCTGATCAAACCAGTAACACCCTACAAGTAACCCCTGACCAAACTAGTAAGACCCTACAATTTTTGACGTAGAATGTTCGATTTGAGATTCCACGAAGAAAAGGAGCTCAAATTTCTTTGGTTCTATCGATTTCACTACTTCAAAAGTTGTTCATGATCTTAAGGATAATTAATCACAATTTTTCACAACAATTTGACACCCAATTTCTACAATTTCGGGCTTTAATTATAGCAATTTAGCAAAGAGGAGAGAGAAAATGGGTAGAGTAGAGATATGGTTGTTGGTGATGTGTGGTTTGGCTTGAAGAAGAAGCTAAGAAAAGAGGAGAGAAAAAATGGGTGGAGTAGAGATATGATTGTTGGTGATGTGTGATTTGGCTTGCAGAAGAAGCTAAGAAAAAAGGAGAGAGAAGAGTTGTGGTATTTTAAAAAAAATAAAAAAATAAAAATTGTGGCTGGCCACACCGTGTGGCCAGCCACATACAAAAATTTGTGATATTAGTGATATGATATTTTTTTAGGATGTCTAGACGTTTACCTAAACTTAGCTCCGACTACATCCACATCCGACCCTTGTCGCAAAACTAGCTTATGGTGGGTAAGTCTCCCAATAGAAGTTTCCGCATGCGGTGAGGCTCGAACTCGAGTTCTTCCTTAAGCGACATCAAGTTGCTTACCACTTGACACAAGTCTGGCTAGTAAATTTAAATCAACATGTTAAAAAAGGTATATTTATCTCTATTGAAAACTATTATACGTATAAAAATCAAGGGGCGAGCTAGTGAAGAGGTTATGTCCCTCTAAAATGTCTAAATTACCCTTATTATCATATTGTAGAATGAAATTATTATAAAAGAAATAATAATAATAATATAAACACTTCGTATATGTGAATTCAACAAAACGAATGAAGACATAAACACATGATTGATGCTTGCCAAAACAAACAGATGAAGAAATATTATGTGAAACAATTTCCATTTCAAACGAATTGAGACATACACATTATTTAGAGAAAGGATTATAAATCAAACAAAATAAATACTCGTAAGTGTTGGAACCAATTTTACTACCTCCGTTAACTTTTAGTTGCAACTTTGAAATATTTTATATATTACAAATAATATCCCAAAGTTGCAAGAGGTAGTATTTATGTACTTCCCTAAAAAGGAACTGACACAATACTTGCAACACACTGTAAAAGGAAAGTTATTTTAGGGAAAAACTATACTCATTATTTCCCTTATTTAAAGCACATGACCCACTAAATTACACTCCTAACAACCACTCATCCTATTTTAAAGTTTATTATATCATGTAAACCTCAACTTTCTTAATTACCGTGCTAAATGGTGTGTTGCATCTAAAGAAAAACGGAGGAAGTATACTCTAAGGGTCTAGACCCAAATCTAAAGGGATAATTAAAGAATGTGCCAACGGTGAATCCAAAAGGCCCATTTGCATGATGAATGAAGTCAATCAATCCCTAAACAAGATCAATAAACTAAGGGCCTGTTCTCATACGATTATTTTCAGTTCAGTTCAGCTCCTAATTTCCTTCTCTTATAAAATATTCATTTCAGTTCAGTTCAGCTCTAATAAGTTCAGTTCAGTTCACTTCAGCTCAGTTTAGTCAATGAGAAGAGGCCCTAAGGATTTCCCTACTTCCCTACTTTATAAAAAATAGGAGATTATTCTTATGAATAGTGCACGTACTATTATACCCCTCAAAATGTTTTTTTACCTCCTTACTCCCAAGTGTAATTTTATAATTTTTCTTAAGACCCATCAATTAATTAGAAATTAAATGAAGAATGGAATAATAAAGTTTAAAATTTTCTATTTTTAATTTAAAGGGGGTTATGATTTTATTACATGACAAAATTAGTAACTAGGCAACGAAAGGTTGTTGCTTTATGTGGGAGTTTTTTTTTTCCTACATTTTGTGAAGGTCGAAAAATAACGACTTGCACATAATTGTGTTTAAAAGACATTGAAACTAATGAAATTAATCTATGATTGTGCCGAAGTAGATGTACTAGAAAGAAAGGAAACCAAATTTACTACGGTGAAAAGGGGAAGAAAGCAAGAAGGGATTCAAGGGAATTATTAAGAGAATTATGGGTTGCATAGGGTTAATTTACTGCAAAACCAAATTGTGAGAAGCATTTTGTCTGAGTTCATAATATGAATATCTATTAATTTCTTAGCATTTTGAAATCATGTGTATTTGAATACTATTATGTATTAATACCACTCCATCATGTACTGCTATATGATGTACCTTTTTGTTTCCAATTAGGTCAATGAGCGCAAAGATATATTAATATCATAATTTCCTATATAAAGTGTTAGCACGTGTTTTTTCACTACTTAAATAAATAAGGGTGCAGCATGTTGTATCACATTTCCGAGAATATTCTACAACATAAAAGACAAGAACCTTCGACAACAGACGAATAACTCCATGTGCAGTGTAAACACAAGCCAAGAAAAATTAAGGCTAAGCAATAGAGAGATATTCCTCTATAAGTCCATTAACTCCTTGTCAAGTGCAAACACAAGCCAAGAAAAATTAAGCCAAAAGGGCTTCCCATCCTGCGCGCAACGCCTTTGAATTGGCTGCCCTAATCAAATCAAATTAAAAGAAGAAAAGAAGCATCAAATAGAAGCTAACTGTCACGAGGGGAAATTTCCAACCCACAATTGAGTAATTGTTACGGGACACCTCTATAAAAGCAAAACGAAACAACAGACCAAAGGGTGTACATCAAACATCATACGAATCTCAGTTATTTCTACTATAATTTACATTCGCTTTCTTATCTCTACCTATAGCATTATAGGCTTAATAGCCTAGATTTAGAGCATGTTTGGTAAGAGTATTATTGTTATGGTTGAAAATAGATTCAAGTAAACATTACCAAGTGTTTGGTTAGAAGGTTTAGGTAATAGTTACCATTATCTAAGGGCAATGATCCACCCATTTGTTACCTCTCTAAAAGTTAAGGTAACAATTGCCCTTACTCTACTCAAACAAAAATAAAGAGATTTAGGTTTAGGTGATTTTTTTTTTTTGAAATAAATTAATTCATAAATAAGTCATACGACATCTAAAAAGAGATTTAGATGTAACAAATACATAATAATAGAATCAAATAAACATTCCATAAGCAAAGCTACAATCGTTGTTGCAAATCGTACATTCTTCATACCCTCTTTCATATCGCTGTGATTTATAGCCTTCTTCGGCGAGGGACACTACTAGAATCCGGGTTATAACGACATTTTTTCTACGACAGCTAGTAAAATTGTCTTAATATTTTAATTCTATGACGGTTTTTATAGCTTTCGTAATATTATTTCGACGGTTTTTTTTAAAACCGTCGTTGAGTTACGACAATTTTTAGCCAATAAACTATCGCAAAAGACACTAAAAATACTGATAAAAAAAATTAATACTTATGACAACTATAAATTATCGCAAATTACGACGGTTTTTGAAACTGTCGCAATTTGCGACAGCTTATGGCTGTTGTAGAGTTGATTTTTTTTTTTTTTTGAAATTAATGGTATTTAAATACCAATTCAAAAGCCCACACCCAAACCTAAATAGTCTTCCGCCATTTCTCCTCTCTATTTCCCCTCTCGGTTTCTCTCTTCTCTCCTCCCCACTCTATTTCTCTGTTTTGCTCTCCTCTTCCCAACCTTCTCTCAGTTTCTTTCTCCTCTCCTCTCCATTTTCCTCTTTTTTCTTTGTTTCTAATGTGAAAAGAAACAAAATTCATGATCAAATTTCTTTTGGTTTATCAAATTTCATGTTTTGAGGTCCAATTTCGTGATGTTGGAGTTCATTCGGTTAAATTCGACCATAAAAATTAATCTGGAATTTTTATTTTTATGGTCGAATTTGACCATGAAAATCCAGAGAGGAAATTTTTGAAGGTATGCTCATTTTTTTTTTTTTTTTGTATTTTTTCGTTTTTATTATTGTGGTTTTTGTTTGTTTTCTGATTTTTTTTGTCTATATTCATAATTTTGTGCTTGAATTGCCGTTTTTGTTTCGTTTATTTCCATTTTATTTTGGTTATTTGTGTCTATTTTCAATAATTTGAAGTTAACTTTGATTTTTGGGGTTGAATTTCCTTTATTTAAAGGATATTATTGTTTATGTGTTTAATTTCATTTACTTCAATTTGGTGGATGTTTTATTGGTGTTTTTTTCGTTTGATTTTTTTTGTTGCTTTTTTGTAGTGTTTTTGATAATTCTTGTAGTTTCATTCATTTTTTGTTCGTTTTTTTGTGTTTTTTTTATATTATTTGATATATTTGTATTTTTGTTTGATGTGTTGTTATTTTTAGGTTATTTTTAGATCTTGTTAGGTTTCATTTTAAGGAAATTCTTGAAAATAACACCATAAAAAAAACCCCAAATTTTGATTATAACACCACAAAAAAAATAGTTTTTATTATAACACCACAAAAAAACTAAATAAATT
The DNA here is from genome assembly GCF_001683475.1 of Chenopodium quinoa. Lineage (NCBI taxonomy): Eukaryota > Viridiplantae > Streptophyta > Magnoliopsida > Caryophyllales > Amaranthaceae > Chenopodium > Chenopodium quinoa. The sequence goes on from NW_018744790.1 coordinate 611,479, forward strand.
GTTTTCACCACCAGTTATTAACACGTGACACTTATCTACTGGATTTTAAAAAAACTAAAAAAAATTAGAAAAAAAAAGAAAAACCCTAAACTCTTACCTCGGCCACCACCTTCACCACCGACGCCGGTTCTACCTGGCCCACCGTTGTCACCCCAACCCGCGCTGCAGATTCCCCTTAGCCGACCAACGAAACCAGGACAGCCCAGCCCAGCAGACCACCTGAACCACGCACCACACCGTACCGGCGTACCCAGCCTCAGCCTTAGCCCCGATTCGATTTGGTTTGGGCGCGGGTTTGGGTTCATGGTATGTCATCTACATACAACACTAGGAAGAAAAGGCTGCTTCCATTAACCTTCTTATAAACACAAGGTTCTTCTTCGCTCATGAGAATACCAAGCTATTTGATTTCCTCATCGAAACGAATGTTCCAACTCCGAGATGCTTGCAAACCTTTCTAGGATTTTCTAGATCTTCAAAACCCTCAGTGTAATACCCGAATATTTTATGATTTTATATAATATATTTTATATAAAAAAAAGTATTTTTATTTATTATATAACTTTTCTAATCTAATAATTTTATTTAGAGTTTGTAAAGTTTTAAAACCCTATCTTGTTTAAATAGCATTGTACAATTCAAAACGTATATAAGCTATTTTAAACCCTATAACTATTGTTAACCCTTAAAAAGAATATTGATTAAAAAAAAAAGTAGCTGGCCGTTTTTTTATGCGTTTTACTCTTATACCAAAACTAACTTTTGTTCTCTTTAATTTGTTTTTCATTAACCAATCTCCATCATCATATCTAATGTTTCATATGATGATTACATCACTTTGTGATCAATAAAGAAGCCTCAAAAATTTATTTTTCTTCGTATAATCAAAGCTTACGAACTTCAGTGTTGCCCAGCGCTATTTCTTGCTGTAGTTAAAGGTAATCATCACACGAAACTTTGGAGATGTTCCGCAAGTATTATATTTCGTATTGTTACGTGTGATATGATTTATTATTTGTACTCTATATTATTTTTATGTGTAAATTTTATAATTATTTATAGTTCGTGTGATCAAGTTTGTATATTTATATGATTATTGATTATTTGTATTATATGATTTGATTGGATTTGAGTATCATATTACTTTTATTGGTTATAATTGATTACTACTAGGGTTTTAATGTTGTTGCTATAGGGAGTATTGTTTTATCGAGGTTTAGGGTTACTAATGCAGAGTATTATTTTTGGGTTAAGATTTGATTATTTTTGGGAACTAGTTTTATTTCCCTAAGAGTTAAGATGTTTTTGAATTGAATTGAGTTGATCTTGTTATGTTATTTGGGAACATGTGCCAATATTGAGATACTATTTATTATCACGTGAATTATTATTTGATCAATGTATGAGATCAAAAGGTTGAGGAATTATTATTTTGTTCTTGGTCTGAGCCTCAACGTTGTATACCTTAGTCCTTGGCATGTTGGTAAGCGGATGATAATCATGAGTTAAGAATGAGGTACAATCTTTATTATTTTTTTTATATGGTCCCCTACAGTGGGAATTGGCCAGTATGTGGTCTGGTTTAAGGTTTTTTTTTGTTATTGAGAGTATTCAAGTTTTTATACTTGTTGGTTTTATTCGAATTACCCATGTCCAAGGCTAGGTATAGAACAATGAGCATGGCACACTTATTGGTTATGAGTTGAATAAAGGTTCGTACTATTATTCGAGGTTGAGTTTGACAAAGGTTATTTTCAGAGTACAATGTGTAATGTAGTTTCGAACTACATTGTTTAATTGATCTAATAATGTTAATTATTATATTATACTCTATATTCTGATATGTGGTGATTACTCAGATTTTTGCTGACGTGTGTGTTGTTTTATTGTGCTATTTGTATTTGCGGCCATGTCTTTTTCTTATGGTGGCCATGCGACGATCTATTTTGGAATTTGTCCTTAATGGTGAGCAGTCAAGATTTTCTAAGCAGGTTGATCAAGTGGTCGTAGCTAAAGGATCTCAAGTGTTTCGATTAGTGTGATGTCATGAGTTTATAAAGTTGTATAAATAGCTCACCTAGTTTATTGGGTTGTAATTATTGGGATTTTGAAAGCCTTAACACTCGACAGGTTGTTGAGTGTGGCGGTAATACCTCCGATTTAAGTGTATGCTTCCGCAATTTTATTTAAAGGTAGTCTATTTTTCCTTTATTTCTTATTTATTATTAGCTAGTAAATCGAAGGTGTTACACTCAGGTTGTCTCATATACACATCCTCCGCTAAGAACTCATTTAAGAAGGAGGTTTTGACATCTATCTGCCAAATTTCATTATAAAAAAATGCAGCAATCGCTAGATGAATCCGAATTGACTTATGCATTGCTACTAGGGAAAAGGTTTCATCATAGTCAAGACCATGAATTTTCACGAAGTCTTTTACAACCAGTCTTGCTTTATAGATGTAGAAATTCCCATCTTTGCCTGTTTTGATCTTGTAAAACCATTTGCAACCAATAGGTTTTACCCCTTCAAGCAAGTCTAATAGGGTCCACACATCATCTTCAGACATGGAGTCTGTTTCCGATTTCATGGCATTAAGCCTTTTCTCAGAGTCGAGGATTGCCAAAGATTGCTTGTAGGTTGAAGGTTCCACGCATTCCAATAGGAAATTTTCAGAATATGCAGTTAATAGAACACCAACAAACTGTTTATTTCTGATTATGAGTGGCTTACGAAGGGTACGAGCAACAATAGAGATATTCTCTTCAACTCTTTAGAGATCTTCGTGTGAATTAGATTCAAGTGGGATGATAGGAGTTTTGCTAGTTGAATTTAGCTTGCACCAACACATGATTTGTCAACTGAGTTGACTCATGTGCCCTTGCCTCTGACATGGTGTTATCCACATCCATTTGTTTCTCGTCTCGAATATCTTTGAGAACCACTTTAATCCCACTAGAATTTTTAGAAAAAAAATATTTTTCTATAAATATGCCATCGCGAGCAACAAATACTTTATTATCTTCGCGACTGTTGAAGTAATACCCTCTTGTTTCCTTGGGATAACCCACTGCACAAAGAAACATTTGTCTGATTTGGGACTTAGTTTATCGCTTTGGAAATGTTTTTTATAAGCTTTAGAACCCCAAATCTAAAGAAAATACAACTTTGGAACTTTTCCGTTCCACAAGTCATATGGGGTCTTTTCCATCTCCAAACGGGCTTTTGTTTGGTACTTTTGCAACTATTTCTAAAGCATAACCCCAGAACGATTTTTGTAAATCTATAAAGCTCATAATAGATAAAACCATGTCTAGCAAAGTTCAATTTCTCCTTTCTGACACTACACCGTTTGATTTTGGTGTTCCAAGAGGAATTAATTGTGAAAATATTCCACAATCCCTATGATGATCATCGAAATATTAGCTCGAATACTTTCCACCATGATCTGATTGTAGTGCTTTAATCGTTTTTCCAAGTTGGTTCTGAACTTCATTTTGGAATTCCTTTAACTTTCAAATGATTCCGACTTTTGCTTCATCAAGTAGACAAAACAAAATCTACTTAAATCAGATCGTCAGTAATAGTAATGAAGTAGTTAAACCCGGCCCGTCTATGGATTTTGAACTCACTGGCCCACAAACATCCGTATATATGAGTGTCAAAAGGTCAATAGCTTTTTCACCCGCGGTCTTTCTTGTAAAAGGTGATTTGGTCATTTTTTTTAACAAGCATGACTAACAATTCGCAAATGATTCATAATCAAATGAGGATAGGAGTCCATCCTTATGTAATTTTTGGATGCGTGTTTGGCTAATATGATCTAACATACAATGCCATACCATATGTAGGTTGGGTTTAAACCATCTATTCGTTGCTTTATGTGATCAATGTTGTAGACATGGGTAGTATAATCTAAGACATACATTACATTAATTAACTTCTCGCTAGCGTATAACATACTATTCTTTGAAATAAAACAACATTGTCTTTAATATCAAAAGTAAAACCTTCAGTATCTAAGACAGAAACTGGACAATGTTCTTAGTAATCGCTAGAACATAATAACAATTATTTAGTACCAAAACGAGACCAGATAGGAGTTTTAATTCATAACTTCCAAAAGCAAGTGCAGCAACAGTTGTTCCATTTTACTACTTGAAGCATCATTTCTCCCTTCTCTAGCTCCTTACTCATTATAAAACCCTACATATCATTCACAATGTGAGCACCACAACCAGTATTGGATACTGTACCCATGTGGAAGAGGAAGTAAGATTAACTTGCACTATTAGAAAAAAACAAATGAGATGCCCCAAATGGGAAGTAGTTATTGATTTCCGCTTCAAAACACCCACCCCAAAAAGAAAAAGAAAAAGTGAAACATACAAATAGGGAGCGGTGATGACTGAATAGCTCCCAAGTATTGTAACGGGAAGCGGTTTGAACATTGAATCGCTCACCATTCTTACAAAAAAAACAACAAACCTTAACAACAATACCAGCTAGCCGCCCTATTCGTTTCCCCTTTCTCTCTCCTCTCTCTTCATTTCCCCCTTCGATCTCTCACTGCTCTCACTCTCTCTCCTTCATCTCTCTTCTCTCGATGTTGTCTCCTTCTTCTTTCTCTCCTCTTCCATCTTTCTTTTCCTTCTGTCTCCTCTTCTCTTTCTTCTTCTCCTCTTCCATCTTTCTTCTCCTTCTGTCTCCTCTTCATTCTCTCTTCTCTTTCAGAGCACCACTACTAAAATTTGGTCATATTGCGAATGTATTTCTACAACCGTCATAAAAACAATCGCGAAATATGAAATATGCGACCGCTTTGAAAACAGGCGTAATATTGCGACTGTTTTCAAAGAGCTCGAAGATTTGCAACTGTACTTTGCCCAAAAACAGTCGCAAAAGTATTTAAACATTTTTTTTTAATAAAATGCATGTTTAAAATAATTCAAAATTAAATTAAATTGCGATCGTTTCAGAACGATCGTAATTTGTGACCACTAAAAGCGGTCGCAAAAGTGTTATTTAAAAAAATAAATAAATAAGGGTATAAAAGGGGTGCACCCTAACCCCTAATTTCTCAAAAAACCAATTGTCCTCCTCTTTCATTCCGTTCTCTCTCTTCTCCTCTCTTCTCTTCTCTTTCTCTTTCCTCATTCATGCGTTCCGAATTTCCACCTGTTCTCTTCTCCTTCGATCTCCTTCTCTTCCCTCTTCTCCGACAACTTTGGTGGTTTTAAGGATTCCGGTAACGTCGGTGGTGTTGGCGTATTGGCGAGTTCGACATTTTCTCCCTCACGGTCCAATGCGTAGGTGGTGGTGTTAAACAAGTTAATGGTTTTAAGGTCGAATTCGATCATGAAAACTCTAGGTTTGGACTTTTCATGGCCGAATTTGGCCTTGTTAAACCAAATTTGAGGTTAACTTCGAAATCAATTCTGATTTTGAGGTATGTTTTTGTGTTTATAATTTTTTTTGTTTCATTTTTTGTTCGAATTTGGTGTTTTTTTGTTTGAATTTTGGTTGGTTTTTTTATCAAATTTCCTTGTTCGAAACCTGATTTTTTGTTGTTTTTATTTTTGTTCATTTTTAGTTTGATATTCTGTTAATTTTGGGTTGATTTTTTGTTTGAATTTGGTTTGATTATTGGTTTGCTTGGTTTATTGGTTGATTTTCGTTTCGTTTCGTTTTGTTAATTTTTGTTTTTTGTTTTTGGTTTCTAGTTCTGGTTTCTTTTCGGTTTGATTTATGCAATTGGTTTGATATTTTGTTTTATTTTGGTTTGATTTTGTTTGATTTGAGTGGGGTTCTTATTTTAATTTAGGTAGTTTTGTTTTTGGTTTAATTTTGTTTGATATTTGTGGTGTATTTTTTATATGTTGTTTTATGGTTTTTTTATTATTTTGTGTGGTGGTTGTGGTGGGTAGAGGTTTTTTTTAAGGTGAGAGGCCGGTAATGTTGGTGATGGTGGCGACTTCTGGTGGAAAGAGGTAATGGGCATCGTTGGTGACAGTGAGGTGCATTCATTTTAATATATAAAATTATAGCGACCTCTAAGGTAGTCGCAAATCTGAAAATTTTGCGACTGGTCCGAAAGTCAGTCGCAATATATAAAATTTGCAACCGTTTTTCAACCGGTCGTTGAAAATAAGAGAAATGATCGCCAAAAAATCTGCGACCGTCAACTAGTCGTAATTTTGTGTTTTTGCGAGCAAGTAAATAACAACCATCATTGCAAATATTTTCAACGATCGTTTTCCCTATTTTCAACGACCGTTTGCGATAGTCACAAAAAACTTCAATCTTAGTAGTGCACCATAAACGTCGACACTAACCACCACAAACGCTGACACTAACCACCACAAACGCTGACACTAACCATTGCTCCTTTTCTCTTTCTCCTGTCTTCTTTCAAGGGTTTTAATTTGAAAACAAAATATAGTTTTTATGTCAAATTCGAACATGGACAAATTTAACCCTTAAAACCCAAATTCAAGCCTATTTTGGGGTTTGGGTGGAATACAAGGTATGTTCCCTATTTTCTTTATACAATTTTGTTTTTTTGAGATTTTAATTTGTTTTTAATTTATGGTGATGTGTGGTTGTATAGGTTTGTTTCAGGCGGATCTGGTTTTGGGTGGGGGTCTAGGTGGGTGAGGCGTTTTTTTTTTTTAAAGGCGGGTTACAACTGGTTGGTGGTGGTGGTGATACGGGGATAGGGGCTGGTGGTGGTGGTGGAGGTGGTGATTCCAATTAGGGATTTGGTTTAGTGGGTGGTGCGCGTGGTTCGGGTCTGGTGGTGGAACAAGAGCAGCAAGCCGACAACAATTTTTATTGAATTTTTTATTAAATTTTTTTTTTATGAAGATGTAATATTACAACCTTTGATTAATGAAAATGCTTATGTTTATACATATGTAAAGTGTTTGTGTATCAATTTAAGTGAAAAAAACACACAATTTTTTTTTTTTTAATTTTTATAGGCATAATGGGAATCAGTTCAGAGCCAATACCACTTCCCATTACCTTTAAATGGGAAGCGGTTCACCCATTTAAAGGGGCAATGGGATACCCCCCAAGCCTGAGCGGTACAAAACCTCTTCCTAATAGGGTTTTGAACCGCTTCTCAATTACTTTTTTCATACTAGTGTATTGTACAACAAGAATGTTATGTAACTCTTTACCTTACATGTTGTGGGGACACTCTGCTTTGAGGTATGGCCACTTGTCGCAATAGTAACACTGGCATACATTGCATCCTTCTTCAGGTACTCCTCGGAATGGTTGACAAGTAAGTCCACAAGCTTGACTATTGAGCCTTCATCATCGTGAATAAGCTTGACTATACAGTATGGTGTCATGAGCGAACACATCATCAAAAGGTCTCCCTAAGGATAGAACATAATTATATGGAGAAAATAATTAAACACTTTAATAATCCCAACTTTGCTCAATTTATTTTAAATAATTTCAATTTTTGATTATTCTGTAAAAGTTCCAACTTTCACCTATATTTTCTTCTAACAATCCCAAATCGGTCAACAAAAGGCAATGACCTAATATTGTAGGCCACTTACACGTGTCAAGTCGTAAGTTGTCCAATTTTTTTTTTTTTAAAAAATTAAATAAAAAAATCTAAATTAACCAGCCCGCTATCACTGGCGGTGGCCACTTCCATCCACAGTCAACTCCGAACCACCCTCTTCCTAGCCCCAGCCCCAGCCCCCTCAACCAGTCATAGCCAAAAATCTTGGCCTTGCGTTGAAACTGCCACCCATAAAACCCTTAACCACCCATAACCAAAGCCCATGTCCATGAAACCGTCCCCATCCCCTTCCCCCACCCCCAAAATCACATGCAACACCACCAACATCGCTTGAAATCACCCCACCAAACCACCAAAAACGCAGCCCCTCCATTTCTCTCTCCTCTAATAGCCAGAAAATGCAAATAAAGGTAGTGATGGGAGCGTTTCCGGTGTGGGGAGGTCGAAAAAAAGGGGTTGGGGATCAAAGAGGGTGCTTTGGTGGAGGTGCTTGCCAGTTGGGGAACGACGGTCTCTAGTGTTGGGTAGCTAGTGGTATTTTTTTTTTTATATATATTATTTTTTTTTTAATTTAATTGATTTATGTTTATTTTTTAAACCAATTAGAATGTGACACGTGTCATATAATTTGGTTTTTTAAAATTTAACCCTTTGTAGGTAACCGGTAATTCGGGTTGAAAACAGAAAACGCAAATGAAAGTTGGAATTATTATACTAGTAAAATAATCGAAAATTGGGATTATTCAAAGTAAATTGAACAAATTTGAAATTATTAAAATGTATTTTTCCTAATTAATTAAACACAACTAATAGTGTATACAAGTATTAAACTATTAATACCTATCTGCTATAGATAGGTAGCTTGTGTCAATAAAAGTATTAAACTATTAATGTATGCTACTACTCGTTTTTGTCACGAAAGCATAAATATGATCTGTATATTTATAATAAATTATATTATAATAGGAATTTAAGATATCATTAGCATTGACAATCAAATTAGCATGTAGTTTAAGGGACAATGACAAAGATATTACTTCAATAGCGTTTGGTTTAGCTAGAAACAAATCACGCACGATATGTGGGGCAAATATAGTAATACAGTATTGGACGAAATAAATTAAACTTATAGGGTCGCACACATAAGGCATGTGTCGAATTAATTACCAAACTAACATACTTGAAGCCTGAATACGCCACTGGTTTCTTGGTCGAATTGGTTAAGAGGCTCGTTTCAAGAGGTACATCAACATTTATTTTTGAGATGTATGATTAATACATATATGTGATATGTGATCCAATCATTGTTCTAATTTTTCACAATTATATATTTCAGAATCCTAATTTGTGACATGTCTAAATTTTTCAGTACAATACACAAACTTATAAACATTTTATCTCTCTACGACGTTCTTTAAAGGATTTGAAACAAATCTAATCTAAAAAATACTTGGAAAAAAAAAAAAAACAATATTCCCTCTGTTTTTAAATACTTGCTTCATTTCTCTTGGACACGAATGTCGATGCTAATATTTGATCAATAATATCTTTAATTATCAATAAGTATAATTTTTAACAATTGAAATTTAATAATCTATTCATTGAGATGATTCCAACAACTACCCACAAGACTATATTTTTTCTTATGTATATAAATCACAAACATTAATCAAAGTAGGACGAATGAATAGTGTAAAAAATATAAACGGAGTAAGCATTTAAAAATGGAGGGAGTAATAATTATTTTTCTTATAAGTAAATAAATTATTAGTGCACTTACATCGATCTTTGACTCATTATGATAGAAATTACAATAAGTTTAAAACTCAATACTTGCGTCTACAAAGTGTAACACCGTCGCCAATCGAAAGAAGGGTCGACTCAATACGAGGGTCAGTTGCAAGGAAGCTATTCAAGTCCCTAATTGCACCATGTCCAATCTTTTTAATAAAACCCATAATTGGATCATTATTGAATATATCATCATTGCTATCATATGCAACGGAACCAAACCAAAGAGTGTTGTCATAGGCAATTACTCCTCCAATCTTAACAAGTTTAAGTAACGGTTCATGATAGTTGATGTAATTCTCCTTGTCCGCGTCCACAAAGGCAAAATCAAAGATCCCTTCCTTACCCTGCATTTTTATTAGTCCGCGATGTTAGTATAATATTTGAATTTAAATTAAATTAACTCCGACTAAAAATTATTACTCGTATAAAGCAAGAAAAATAAGTTCAAATTAAATGCGTGGTATAAAGTGAAATAAACAATGCGTAAGTTGATATGTCTAACCTGGCTTATTAGATCATTCAAAAATGGCATGGCTGGTCCATGAACAAAGTCAACTTTATGGTCAACTCCGGCCTTTTTGATGAATGGCTCCCCAACTTCATATGCTTCTCTATCAGGATCAACTGCTAGAACCTACAATTTCCATCAATTTAATTGTTGCTTCACTTTATTGGTAGATTTAGACTTAAATAGCCCATGATTAAAGACTTAAAAAGCAAAGGATTTAGAAAAAAAAATTATCTTTTTTTGGAAAGGAAAAGATGATGCATAAATAGTATTTTTGATGCAAAATTTTGCCAAATTGTATGATAGATACATTAGATAGGCCCTGAATTTGTCCTAAAAAATAAATATAATAAAGAATTAGTAGAAAATAATCTCAAACTCAACAGTTCAACAAAAATAATTTCAGTTCAGTAAAAATAAGGTGAAGTGAAAAAGGGTTTACACTTTGTTGTTCATTCTAATTAGGAGGAATTATTAGTATCATATGTTGTTTTTATATTTTTTTTACCTAGTACGACATAAATGTGTCATATATTATCAATTATAATAAAATAAATTCAGTTTAATTATTAATTTAGAATGCTTTAATCTTGAAAATTTAATTAAGGCAATTTAAGATTTTATTTACGGAAAAACTTTACCTTTCCATCATCAGGAAGAGCAAGTGCAGTAGCAAGAAGAGAATAGCCAGTGAATACACCAATTTCTAAGGTGTTTTTAGCGTTCATGAGCTTCAATAATAATGATAGAAATTGTGCTTCATCAGTGGACGCATTCATGATACTCCTGCACACCATGTCACAATTGACACAAATTAGCTACTCCAATTCATCATAAGTAGGCTATAGGGTCCAATCGATCGAGTTCGACCCACACTAGTCCAAACCGGCTTTCGAGCCAACCCAGACTCGAAAGCCGGTTTGAACTAGTCACCACATATTGAGTATAATTCGAACAAAAAAAAAATGTTACATGTGTTGGTATTTCTCTAGAGTGGCATCTCTAATTTCCTTCATTTGTTGATGCTCATTGGGGTAAGCACTTGTTTTCATGATATACTGTAAACAATATTTATACCAATTCATACATACAAGCATCAGTACAACATTATAAATTCTTAAAATAAAATTAATTAGCAAAATATGTAAAGAACAAATAGAAACGAAAGGAGTCTTAGTAAGAATAACAAACCTCGACAAGGGTCGGGCTGTTGAGAATAGTCTTCTCCTTGATCTTGTTCAAGTCCAATGCCATATTTCCTATATGTGTTTTTGTAGTTTGCTTGGTTTATCTTCCTTATTAAAAAAGAGAAACAAAGGCTTTAATTTTTAGTAAGAGGTGCTACCGTGCAAGTGATTTTTCTTAAGGCATGAAGCAAAATATATATAATGGGAATAATAAAGTCTAGCATGAGGTTGTTTACTGTTTATGATTTATGAACATAAATATTAAATGTATGATTATTATACGTAGTAATTATATGAAGTAATATTTTATGATAGATTGATAGTTAGTTTGAAGTTTGGACTTTGGAGTTAAATATTGTATTGCCCACCATGTACGATTGTCTAGTAACAGCGCCAATCTATGACGACTCACGAGTTAGGTAGTTATAACCAAAGGGTGAGATTTTGTTAAGACCCTTTTGTTAGCTTGCGTCATGTCATCTAATCAATCAGTGATTTGTTTATTATTTCAATCAAACAAAGGAGAAGACTTTTGGGGTTCTTGAATTTGATAAATCTAATGAAATTATTATTATATACAATCGAGTGTACGGTGTATTTAAAGTACAGAGTATTTGTTTGCTCACTTGATGATAAAATGAGCAATAATTATCATTCATCTAAATAAGTAAACAATATCCTTGGGTGTATCGTGCACCCAAATATATATAATATTTTCTAAGGAAAATGAGTATATTTTTTTATGGACATGACTTTTTACTTTCTACTCACTTCAATAATTCTATTACTCTGGATAGAATTCCTTTTTTTTAACCTTAGGTCTTGTATATAGCTATATACTATGTATATTTTTGGGAAATTATTATTGGTACACCATAGGTTTGGGCTTTTATATCAATGATATACCTGCTTAAGTTTTAATTATAAGTGGTACACTTATATTTTTAACAAATTATCTACAGTTTGCATTCCGTTAACTATGACTGCAATTTTGATCAATTTTAACTCCCTCTTTTTTCCCTCCTTAACAAACTACTTCGTATATTGTATACATGCTAATGCATAATATATGTGTATCCAATAAGTGAATTAGTGAAACATGATAGTTTTGATCTCAAAAGTCACTTCATCGGTGAAAATGTTGATTAAATTAGAGTGTATGGGAATTTTATTATTTTTAAGGTATTTTGTTTGTAGTTTTAATTTACTAAAAGAAAAACATATACAAATATATTCTACTAGTGATTTTGAATGCAATGTTAATATGTTATGTCTTTCACGCTTAATGTAAACAACAATGTTTTTAATTATCAATAAGCACATATGTACGAGTATTATAGAAATTGATGATATGTTGGAAGTTTAATGAGACAAATCTAATAAAATTATATATAGATCACCTAGTCACATATGGCTATTATTTTTCCTTGAGCTTAAATCACAATAAAAATGTTTATGATTTGAAGAGCAAGTTGTGATTAAACTTATTAAATGGGTGTGTACTCCTTCTGTCTCGAATTAATAGGTTCTTATTTCTTTTTTGAATTGTTTCAAATCAAATGAAACATTACCATTTTTGAAAATTTTCTCTACCTTTTCACTATTTCACCCAACTACCTTTTCACTATTTCACCCAAATAAAGTCACATTCATTTTCTCTCTTTGTCATCTTAATTTTTTCTGACAAAATATAATTTGTGTTATTAAAAGAAAGGAGTATAATATTGCTTCACAATAATTTATCCAAAAGATCTGCCTCGCTCTAGAAACGTTGTCACCTAGTCGTACTTGCAAATGCACAAGTCCTGCTTTTAGAAAGTCAAGAAGTTACGGTTGACATTTTATAAGCTATCTGGTCAAAAGAGAGGAAAATAAAAATATACTTATTGTGATCTATATTTAATTTGGTGGCATTCTTAAATCTTAAGCCCTTAATTTGACAAATTGAAAATTAAAAAATTCATTTCTTCAAAAATAAATTAAATACTCCGTATTCATATTGTATTGCATGTATAATTTGACCAACGCATTGTTTAAGAGATGGAGTGTGTTATTGTACTGTTATCATATAATACCAACATAATGTTGTCTCATTTGATAAGTTTATGTTCTCAATTTTTAGAAGTTTGGAGCTCGAATCCTATCAAATCAGGGTATTTGAAGGTAGGGATTCTCTTACCCTCCCCTCTACTGCCAAGTGCCTAGCCCATAAACAGTCTAAACACTAGACCAATTAACAGTAGGAGTTGAAATTTGGTAGGATCCTCCTTACCAATTAAATATATATATATATATATATATATATATATATATATATATATATATATATATATATATATATATATATATATATATATATATATATATATATATATATATATATATATATATATATATATATATTATTGTACGAAGTACGTTATATTGAATACATGTAATATAATACTCTTTCTATCCCTATATCTTTGATCCATTTGATTTTTGATTTCCAAGGAGCATTTTAAAAATGTATATATCTCCATTTTTTATAAGTGTAAAAATTATAAAAACTTAATTTATTAATAGAATATATAACGAGAGTTATTTAACAAGATCTCACATGACTATATTATCTCTTATAGATCAATAAAAATGCTTAGTCAAAGTTTTTTAAAATTTGACCAGATATTATCAATAGGAAAAAAAATTTGAAATAGAGGAATATCAAGCTAAGATTGACATAATGGTTACAATCACACGCACTACAGCATATTAGGATAAGGATCGATTGTATAGTTCCTTGTTTTAAAAGTGTCTTCCCTTTTAACCCATGCAAAATTATGACCTATCAGGACAATTCTTCTTATCTTTAAAAAATAAATAATAAAGTACTCCTTTTGTTTTTCTTCGATTTCTTTTTAATTGCAACACTTTTATATAAAGGTGAGCAAAAATACCGGGTACCCGGTGTTGCCCTTGATGTTTTGATGATAACACAAGTCAAACAAGTGGACTAATGTATTTTGTCAGTCTTGTAGTCTGTTTATAAGTTACAGGAATCACTCAAGGAAAAGGAACACAAGGAGCTAAAAGTCAAAGTGATCAGCTAAAGAGTTCCTGTGAAGGAACTAGAGCTTCGGAGCAGAAGCTAAGGAAAGAAGACTCGAAGCAGAGACTTCTTAGAGAAGCATAAAGTCTGAAGTATTTTTCTATTTTAGATTTTATGTAAGTGAAAAATAATTAGGATTAATGCTAAGTGGAATGCGTTTGAAAAAAGGATAAGTATTGACTTGCTAAAAAATAGGATAGTTTGTTTAAGAAAATCTTTTGTGATTTTATCTTTTAAGCTGATAATTTATTTTCGAAAAAATATATTTTTGCAAAACCAACTTCCTAAGCTTGCGCAACTGACTGTTGATTTAGTCTTCTCCACTCACGAACATGCTGCTTCCTTAAGGCTCAACGTGCCCTGGTTTTTAGGACACGATTGAAAGTTTTGGAAGTGGTGTAGAGTAGTGGCGTTAATATGCAGCAGTGGTGGTGTGAGTGGTGGAAAGTGTGGCATTTTCTCCAAGCAATATTTTCCTATAAATATCGAAGTTATTTTCTGGATAACTTCACCTTGCTCAAATACTTTTATCTTTCTTTCTTGTTCATAAACGAGTCAAGAGTCGCATTCCACTTAAGTGTTTTTCTTAATTACTTTCACTAGAGTTTATCATTGATTTGTAATTTGGGAATTGGGAGTTTGAGTGAACGCTAAGAGAAGTTAGAAGAGAAAGAGAGAGAAGAGAATAGAGAAGAGAAGAGTAGCAAGTAGTGGGACTTGCTGCTGGGAACTTCAAGTTCATAGAGGAACTTGAAGATTGATTCTTTAGCTTGTAATAGGTTGTTTGCCCTGTTATAGTGGAGAATCTTTCCTAAAATCCCAAGTGGTCGTGATTTTTCCTCTTGTTAGGCCAAGAGGTTTTCCACGTAAAATCTCTCTCGGTTCACTTTGAGTTCCTGTAGCCTAGTATTTTTCAATTCCGCAAAAAGTTAGCTCAATTCTCTTAAACTACAATTCACCCCCCCTCTTGTAGTATTCCTCTAAAGTAACAATTGGTATCAGAGCCTAATCCTCTCGAAATCAGGACACCCTGAAGAGGAGAATCTTGGCACAAGATGAATACTCATGAAAAGCTTGAAGAAGGGTACTCTACGCAACGACCTCCTATGTTCAATGGGAAATTCTATACCTATTGGAAGAACAGAATGGAGATCTTCATCAAAGCAGAGAATTATCAGGTCTGGAGAGTAATCGAAGTAGGAGACTTCGAGGTAACCAAAACCAATGCTCAAAATGAGGTAATTCCTAAACCAATGTCTGAATATGAGAAAGAAGACTTTGATAAAATGGAAATCAATGCAATGGCTGTAAAACTGCTTCATTATGGACTTGGACCACATGAACACAATCGTGTTATGGGGTGCAAGAACGCAAAGGAAATTTGGGATCTCCTTCAAGTAAATCATGAAGGAACTAATGAAGTGAAACGTTCTAAAATTGATTTACTCATGTCTAAGTATGAACGTTTTGAGATGCAACCCAAAGAGTCTATCCAGGAGAAGCTTATTAGATTCACTAACATTATTAATGAACTAGTTTCTCTTGGTAGAAAAATTCCTACTGATGAGCAGGTCAGAAAGGTGCTAAGAAGTCTTCCTCAAGACGAGCGTTGGAGAGCTAAGGTGACAGCCCTTCAGGAAACAAAGGACTTCACAACGTTCAACATTGAACAACTTGCCGGTTCCCTCATGACACATGAGCTTCATCTAGGAACCAGTAACAGTGAAGGAATCAAGAACAAAGGGCTGGCACTGAAAGCTGACCAGGAGGAATCAGAAGTGGATGAAGAAGAAGCAGCAATGCTAGTCAGGAGATTCAAGAGGATGTTCAACCGAAACGGACGGAACTCCAGAAATTTTCAAAAGAAGTCTTCTAACTCCAAACCAGACTATGGATGTCACAAGTGTGGGTCAACAGACTACTCATTAGAGACTGTCCTCAATGGGATATTGAGAAGGGAAAAGGGAAGTTCAAAGAACAAGGAAAAGAGAAATACAAGACTCCTTTCTCAAAAACCGATGTCAAGAAAGCAATGATTGCTGCTTGGGGAGACTCTGAAAGTGAGGAAGATGAAGATCAACCTGAAGAGGAAACTGCCAATCTCTGCTTGATGGTGAAGTTAGATGACATGCGTGCATACCTCAAGGAACTGGAAAAGGAGGTAAGTGAAAGTAACTTTGATAATGCTAAACTTAGATTCCTATCCAAGGATGCTTTAATTGATCTTATTGTTGAAATGGAAATTAATCTGAGTGATGAATGCATGCAAAGGAACGAATGTCAAAAGGTTCTGCAAATCTGGAAAGATCATAGTGCTTGGCTGGAACAGCAAGAAATGACATTCAAACCAGATTTGGAGAGCTACATGACAAATATCTTCTTATGTCTGAAATGCTTGAAAATGTTAAAAAGGAAAATGTCATGTTAAATGTCGAGCTTTCACAGTATAAACTCGTTAATGCTGATATTAGTTCTAGTAGTTCCTCTAATGATTCCATGCTGAAATTCAATGCTGATTTTGAAAAACTCAAGCTAGATCTTGAGAATTTAAAAAATGGCAAAGATAAACTGGAAAAGGAACTACAGGGTAGAAAGAATAGAAGCATTGATCCAAATGCTACTCCCAAATGGATCAAGGATGCTCAAGTCAAGAGAACTGAGGGACTTGGGTATGAGTCCAAAAGGAAAGGGAAACAGAAAAATTATGTAGACCTACCTAGTAGCAAAGTTTGTACTTTCTATGGAAAAACAGGACATTTACAATCTGATTGTAGAAAGAAATTGGAACATGATAAAAGAAATGTTAAGCAAGTATGGGTAAAGAAAACTGATATCGCATCAACATCAAAGGAACCCAAGGATCCCGGGGTTCCTGAAACTAACACTTAAGTTTTCTTGCAGGTCCAGTGAAGGGGAACAACCTATGGTACCTCGATAGTGGTTGTTCAAAGCATATGACTGGAGACAAATCAAAATTTCTTTCACTAGAGACCTATCCAGGAGGAACTGTGACTTTCGGAGACAACAAGAAAGGAGAAATCATTGCAAAAGGCAAAATTGGAAAGTCAACCTCCCATGCAATAGAAAATGTGTTCCTGGTCGAGGGTTTAATGCACAATCTACTCAGCATATCACAATTTTGTGATAGAGGAAATTCGGTAAGCTTTACTTCTGATGAATGTCATATCTTCAATAACAGATTAGGGAAGGTTATTCTAAAAGGAACGAGAAGAGGAAATACCTATGTGGTTGACCTTGACTCAATCTCAAAGAGTAGCCTTACATGCTTGAGTGTTATTGAAAATGACTCTCTACTTTGGCACAAACTCTTTGGACATGCTAGCTATGCTTTAATTGATAAACTCAGGTCAAAGGACTTGGTTGTAGGACTACCCTTTATCAAGTTCCTGAATGATAAAATCTGTGATGCCTGTGTAAAAGGAAAGCATGTCCGAAGCTCCTTTAGATCTAAAAGGATGGTCGGTACCACTAAGCCATTGGAATTAATTCATATGGATTTGTGTGGTCCCATGAGAGTCCAAAGTAGAAGTGGCAAGAAATATGTGTTAGTTATAGGTGATGATTATTCTAGATTTACTTGGGTGATTTTTCTAACAAGTAAAGATGACACCTTTGATGAATTTGTAGCATTTGCCAAACATGTGCAGAAATTAAGTGGATTTTCTATAATCCATTTAAGATCTGACCATGGTACAGAGTTCAAAAATTCAAAATTTGATGAGTTTTGTAGGGAACAAGGTATGAACCATAATTTCTCTGCTCCTAGGACTCCTCAACAGAATGGAGTGGTTGAAAGGAAGAATCGAACACTGGAGGATATGGCAAGAACAATGTTGATAGCAAGCTCCCTGCCAAGGAACTTCTGGGCTGAAGCTGTCAACACAGCATGCTACATAATTAACAGAGTAACCATCAGAGCCATAACTAACAAGACTCCCTATGAACTGTTCAAAGGGAGGAAGCCAAATATCTCTCATCTCAGAGCCTTTGGATGCAAGTGTTTTGTTCACAATAATGGAAAAAGGAACTTGGGAAAGTTCGATGAGAGAAGTGAAGAGGCTATATTCCTTGGCTATGCCTCAAACAGCAAAGCTTATAGAGTTTACAATAAGAATTCTTTGTGTGTTGAAGAAAGAATTCATATCATATTTGATGAATCTAACTCTTTTATGAATGTACAGGAACATGATAATAATGATTTTGAAATTGGATTGATCAGAAACAGGGATGAAGAAGAAGAAAATCCTAAGAAAACTAGAGAAGAGCAAAGAGATCCAAATGAAGAGATTGTGGAAAATCCCAGGAAAATAATCAAGAAGCTCAAACAAATGAAGATCAGACCAATGAAGAGCAAATCCTCGAGGATCATGAAGCAGAAGAAGAAGATAGAAATGTAGAACAGGAAACGCCTCAAATTGGAGTTCCGGCAAGAGAATTCCAGCCTAAGCCCTTCAAATATCAAGGATCTCATCCCACCGATCTAATAATCAGTGATATAGGCAGAGGAACTCAGACCAGATCACAAATGAGGAAATCTGCGCATTCAATGCATTTCTCTCCATTCTAGAACCTCGAAATCATCAGGAAGCCTTAGAAGATGCTTATTGGATTGTAGCCATGCAAGAGGAACTGAACGAGTTTGAAAGGAACAAGGTCTGGCATCTTGAAGTCAAACCCAAAGAGAAGAAGGTAATTGGTCTCAAATGGGTATTCAGGAATAAGCTAGATGAATATGGAACTATCGTGAGGAACAAAGCTCGTTTAGTTGTAAAAGGCTACAATCAACAGGAAGGTATTGATTTCAAAGAAACCTTTTCTCCTATAGCTAGGTTAGAAGCTATTAGAATACTTATTGCTTTTGCTTCTTACATGGGTTTCAAACTTTACCAAATGGATGTGAAATGTGCTTTTCTAAATGGTTACTTGATGGAGGATGTATATATAGAACAACCTCCTGGTTTTGAAAATCCAAAATTTCCTAATCATGTGTTTAAGCTTAACAAAGCCCTTTATGGTCTTAAGCAAGCCCCAAGAGCCTGGTATGAAAGACTCTCAAAGTTCTTTTTGCAAAATGGTTTTAAGAGAGGAAAAGTTGACAAAATTTTGTTTTTAAAATCAAAAGGAACTGATCTTTTAGTTGTACAAATCTATGTGGATGATATTATTTTTGGTGCAACTAACGATGTCTTGTGCAAGTACTTCGCTGATCTTATGAGTGGTGAATTTGAGATGAGCATGATGGGAGAAATGAACTTCTTCCTTGGTCTACAAATCAAGCAGACAGAGAAAGGAATCTCAATTCATCAACAAAAGTATATCAAGGAACTACTAAAAAGGTACAACCTTGATCAAGCAAAAACAAATCACACACCCATGGGAACAGGCACAAGACTGGATGATGATCCAACAGGAACTAGTGTGGATCAAAAGATGTACAGAGGTATGATAGGTTCCTTATTGTACTTAACTGCTAGTAGACCTGACATTGCATTCAGTGTTGGATTATGTGCCAGGTTTCAATCGAATCCTAAGGAATCTCACCTAACTGCTGTAAAGAGGATACTTAGATACTTGAAAGGAACTGATGAGTTGTGTATCTTTTATCCTAGAAGTGATTCTTTTGAACTAAAAGGTTTTGCAGATGCAGATTATGAAGGAGACTTAGTTAATCGAAAAGTACATCAGGTATGGTTCAGTTCCAAGAGCCATGCTTAGTCTCATGGGGTTCTAAGAAACAGAACAATGTAGCTTTATCTACTGCTGAAGCAGAATATGTAGCTGCTGCTGCTTGCTGCTCTCAAGTGTTGTGGATAAAAAATAGCTCAGAGACTTTGGTATGAAATTTGATTGCATTCCCATTTTCTGTGATAACAGAAGTGCAATCTATATCTCTAAAGATCCAGTACATCACTCTCGTGTTAAGCATATTCATATTAGACATCACTTCCTAAAGGATAATGATGAGAAAGGCTTAATAAAATTAGAATTTTGTGAAACGACTAACCAAATTGCTGATATTTTGAATAAGCCTTTAAACAGAGAAAGACATGAGATGATGAGGATGGAGCTTGGAATGATTAAGTTGTGTTAAGGAAAAAGCCTTGATGTTCCCTCAGGTAAAATCTCCAAACTGATGTACATTTTATCTCACACAAAAATGATATGTTTAATTACATAGATATGGCAGGTGATTTATGCATGTATGTTCAAAGTTGTGCATAAAAGAATGATAATTCTTGAAATCCTTGACTGATGGCATGAGCTATGTTTACTTGTTCCGTGCATTAATTTGTATATTCACAAGTTTATCCATTCAACAAATTTAATCGTTTTTGATAATTTTCTTTATTTTTTTTTTATTTTTTATTTTATCAAACACGGTTTATCTGATGGATACATTCAATATTCATCTTATTTTGATTGAATTAATCCCTTTACATGCAAAATACATTTCATCTTCTAGAATTATCTTTTTATTTACCCAAGGCTATAAATGCAAGTGACGCATCATCATAATTCACCTCACCTAACATATACCCTGAAGCGACACCTCACAATTACTCTAGTATAAAAGGTGATGGGAAATTCAGAGAAATTTACACCGCTCAAGTCAATTATACCTCTCCCTTACAAAGAGCCTCACTCATACTCACCCATGGACATCTCACCAAAAAACCAAACCCTAGCCACAGAACAAACCTCTGCTGTCAAAATCCAAGAAATTACCACAGATAAAACCTCAGAAATTCTCCATCAACTTCTTCTTGAATATCCTCCGTCACCAAAGAATGCAAAAATGGAAGAGGAACCAGTTCAGCAGCCCAAAGAAGAAGAGATCGAGGAATTGGGGGTTTCCTACAAGCATAAGACAGCAACGATCAAGCGGCTTAAGGACAATGCTACACACTTCGTATCTGGTTTGAGCTTGAACCTTCCATGGTGTAAAGCGAGTAAGTTCAATGAATTTCTTGAGTTAATTGAATTTCAAAGTTGGACTTATCTATTGAATGAATGCTTTAATAAGCCTTTGTATGCTGCTGCCTTGAAAGACTTTCATGCGTCCTTTTCTTGTGAAAAAGGAAAAATTACATGCAAAGTGTTAGGAAAATCGATTGATTTTGATGCAGAGTATTTAGGGGAGTTATTTGAAGTTCCTAATGCTGGTTATGAGTTGTATTTCAAAGGTTCTGTGCAGAAACCTCTTCCTAACATCTCAATCGAGTCAATTGTTGAACATTTCCAAGGAAACCCTAAAGCCACCTATGTCAATCACAACAACTTTACCCCTCTCCAAAAATTGCTGTTTGAAATTGTACACAATGACATTGTTCCAAGAACCCAGAAAAGAGATTCAGCCAATAAGCTTGACTGTATCTTCATGTATTGCCTTGAAAACAAAATCCAAATCAACTTCCCTTCTATCATGATTCAGTACCTAGCCCATTGCGTACCCAGAAATTGGAAAATTGGGTATGGTAACCTCCTCACCACCATCTTTGAAAGCTTTAAAATTGACCTCACTGATTGTGAACCCCTGCACCTACAGAACAACCAGTATATCCAGAAAACATTCCTTGAGAATAGAGGTCTGCATGTGGTTTATGGATATTTAGAAGTGTTGCCTGCAGTTTTAGAAGGAGAAGAGAAAACAAAAGTTGAGGGGGAAGCATCTGGAGAAAAAGTTGTTGAAGGCGGAAAACCAAAGGAGAAAAAGAGAGAGAGGGAGAAAGGGTTAGAGGCTGAAGTTCAGGAGGAGGAGGTATTGGAGACAGGGGGAAGGAAGAGGAAGAGTCTGAGGCTGTCAAAGAAGAAAGAAAAAGAGCTTGAGCCTGTTCTCATTGATCTAGGGGAACAGGACGTTGGGAAAGAAGCTCAAGTTCCTACTCCTACTGTGTCTCCTAAGTCTGCACCAAAGGAAACAGGGTTTGAAGAAATCAACTCTCTAGCTATGCTCAATGAAGCAGTTTCAATTGATCTATAGGAACTGAAGGATATGCTCAAAGATGTCATCTCATAACTCAAGAGAAACACAGGAAGGGTGGATGCTCTAGAAAGAGCAGTGTCTGGTTGTGCTGCTGATGCAAAGTCACTACTTCTTCAGGTTGCTCAGGCAAGGGATGAAGCAATCAAGCAGGTGGTGGAGAAGATTGCAGCCAAGCTTGATGACCTCACTGCAGAGGAAATCTGATCCTGTTCCTGTTTCCTTAGCCTATGATGATGCTGCTTTTGTGTTTCTTTTGCTATTTTTGAACAATGTTTTTCTTTTGGTTCTGTAACTAAAACAAGGATTATTAGTTTTTTTTTAAAACTTGTGGATTTGATGCACCTTTGGCCGATGTTTATCATTGGTTTTGGATGAATGTTTTATCTATATTTTGTGCATATTCTCTGCTTTGAATTGCTTTTATGATCTCTGCCTTATCATTAGACCATGTTATGGTGCTGTGCTTGAGATAATTTGCTATATACATTATGTTTTTGATAATTCCAAAAGGGGGAAAGAATACAGGCAAACTACTTACACACTTATCATCCATCTCTGCCTCAAATTTTTGTGTCTCTCTGCTTCTCAGTAAGGTATAAAACTTGTTTCTAAAAATTCTTTTTCATCCTTCATTTTATTTTACAGTTGTTTATTTGATATCTTAGCTTATTTTTTGCTCTAATATATTTGCCTTGTTTGTCATCATAAAAAAGGGGGAATATTGTTGCCCTTGATGTTTTGATGATAACACAAGTCAAACAAGTGGACTAATGTATTTTGTAAGTCTTGTAGTCTGTTTATAAGTTACAGGAATCACTCAAGGCAAAGGAACACAAGGAGCTAAAAGTCAAAGAGATCAGCTAAAGAGTTCCTGTGAAGGAACTAGAGCTTCGGAGCAGAAGCTAAGGAAAGAAGACTCGAAGCAGAGACTTCTTAGAGAAGCATAAAGTCTGAAGTATTTTTCTATTTTAGATTTTATGTAAGTGAAAATAATTAGGATTAATTCTAAGTGGAATGCGTTTGAAAAAAGAATAAGTATTGACTTGCTAAAAAATAGGATAGTTTGTTTAAGAAAATCTTTTGTGATTTTATCTTTTAAGCTGATAATTTATTTTCGAAAAAATATATTTTTGCAAAACCAACTTCCTAAGCTTGCGCAACTGACTGTTGATTTAGTCTTCTCCACTCACGAACATGCTGCTTCCTTAAGGCTCAACGTGCCCTGGTTTTTAGGACACGATTGAAAGTTTTGGAAGTGGTGTAGAGTAGTGGCGTTGATATGTAGCAGTGGTGGTGTGAGTGGTGGAAAGTGTGGCGTTTTCTCCAAGAAATATTTTCCTATAAATATCGAAGTTATTTTCTGGATAACTTCACCTTGCTCAAATACTTTTATCTTTCTTACTTGTTCATAAACGGGTCAAGAGTCGCATTCCACTTAAGTGTTTTTCTTAATTACTTTCACTGGAGTTTATCATTGAGTTGTAATTTGGGAATTGGGAGTTTGAATGAACTCTAAGAGAAGTTAGAAGAGAAAGAGAGAGAAGAGAAGAGTAACAAGTAGTGGGACTTGCTGCTGGGAACTTCAAGTTCATAGAGGAACTTGAAGATTGATTCTTTAGCTTGTAATAGGTTGTTTGCCCTGTTATAGTGGAGAATCTTTCCTAAAATCCCAAGTGGTCGTGGTTTTTCCTCTTGTTAGGGCCAAGAGGTTTTCCACGTAACATCTCTCTGTGTTCACTTTGAGTTCCTGTAGCTTAGTATTTTTCAATTCCGCAAAAAGTTAGCTCAATTCTCTTAAACTACAATTCACCCTCTCTTGTAGTATTCCTCTAAAGTAACACCCGGAATTAGAACTGGTTAGAAATCGGAGAGTCCGGATCTGAATTTGGAATTCCAGGTAATAAATTTAGGAACCAATTGCAACCGGTTCCATTTCCAATTCCCAATTTTTTTTGGACCCAGAACCGGTTGAGTATCCGATTACCCAATATATATTAAACTAAATATACTTTTTTTCTAAAAAAAAAATATCTTTTTTTTTTTTTAACACAAATGAAAGATAGTTTATATTAATAGGCTAAAGCCTTAATATTTACAATATACATCCCATAATTTGTACACTGAAAATTGATGTAATTACAAAAGAAGCCTAAGCAATAGGCAGTAGTAGAATCCGTTAGAGATCTCCTAGTGAGATTAATATATACAACACATAATAACCCAGAATATAACGACATCCATATCTAAGAAACCTACAGGAACAGTTCTACCAAGTAGTAGTTGCTGCAACTTGTGTCTTCTCTACTTCATACTGATTAGAAACACATTCTGGAACAAGGTAAAGTGTTTTGTACCCAACATACATTTCCCTACAAAAGATATCCAAACGATGTGCCAGTTCATTCTTCTCCCTATGAATGTGAGTAACAACAACCACTTCAAATTTGGACAGAACAACTGCAACATCACAGATAGTTGCTGCTAATCCGTGGTGGGGGTTAGGACCTGTTGTAAGGAGCAGGTCTTGAAGAAACTTTGCATCAGTTTCAACAATCACCTTCTTGACATCTAAGTCACTTGCAATCGACAACCCATCGTTCATAGCATATAGCTCAGCCAGAAAAGGAGAAACATCATCATACTTGCAAGAAAATTAAAACCCACATACCATGAGCCATCTGACCTCCTGATCACCCCTCCTCCGGAAGACACAGCACAATTCATCCAAGCCCCATCCGTATTGATCTTGTAATATCCCTCCTTAGGTGCTTCCCAACCAGAGCTTGAAGAGACCTGTTCTTTACCCTTCTTTTTTCTATTATCGTGTAAAACAGAATTAGAGATCTGATAGTCAAAACAAATCTTGGTGAAGAGAGAAATCGAACTAATTTGCTTGTTGTCGAAAATTGTGTTATTTCTATGTAACCATAAATGCCACACAGCAGTAACAAAGATCATTCTCCACTTTTTATCCAAACCAAGATTATAATTTGTCCATACTTTCCAAGAGGAATTTTTAAAGATATTGAAATCAAATTTGTTGGGAAGATAAACTTTTGCAAATATATCATTCCACAATAGTGAAGGTGAAAAGCAATACCTAAAAATATGAATATGAGATTCTAGATAAATATTACATCTAGAGCAAATTGGAGAAATTAAGGGCATGTAAGTAGCCAAAGTTTCGGCTACTGGAAGAATAGTGTGGACACAATTCCACAAAAATAATCTTGTATTTAAAAGGAGCATGAATTTTCCATAAACTCTTCCATGAATTGATGTTAGAAGAAACTAAACACTTTCCTTTCAAAAGAGAGTGATAAGCTGATTTGACATTGAAGATGTCATCCTTGCTTAGATCCCAAGTGATAAAATCCTCCATATCTGTCCATTTCGACAAAGGGGTGGCTTTGATCATATTGATAACACGATGAGGAAGAAGATGTTCTATGTCTTTCAGATACCACTTCCTGTCCCTAATTATATTAGACACCTTCCAATGATCCATTAAAGTTGGAATAAAGCAATTCATAACATCCTTTAAAGGAGAGTTTCCTATCCAATGATGATGCCATAATGAAGTAGGAACCCCATTGCGTGTACCAATTCTTAACCTCGAGGCCAATAACTCCCTCCCTTTCAAGATATCCTTCCAAATTTGTGAATGATTAGGACTAGCATGACATTAAAAAATAAGCCCTTTTTTTTAAGAATTTTTTCATTGAAGATCCAAACCCATAATTTCTCTGGTTTGGTAAGGATATTCCATCCTAACTTTGCCATGAAATCTATATTTCGCAGTTTTAATCTTCTAACTCCTAACCCTCCGATTTCCATAGGTTTGGTGATATGATTCCAACCTAACCTTGTAGTATACCTAGACTTATCAACCTTATTCCATAAAAACTTTTGACAACTTCTCTCAATATCCTCACAAACAGAATTAGGAAGAATGCTAGTTTGCATTAAATAAACATGAAACGAAGAGAGCACTGATTTAACTAAAGTACATCTTCCTGCCATATTTAATAATTTGGATTGCCAACCTTTAATTTGGTTGTAAGTTATATCAAGTAAACCGAAATAATCACACTTTTTAACTTGTTAGGATGAATTTCAACTCCCAAATATTTACCAAAAGAAGTAGTGGAGGTGAAACTAAATTGTGTGATTAAATATTTTCGTATATTATGATTCATTTTTCTAGGAAAAATCATTGTTAGTTTATTATGTTTAACCCTTAGGCCTGAAATATCCCCAAAATCTTGCAAAACTTGCATAATTAATTTGATATTACTCTTAGATGCTTGGCCAAAAAGAAACACATCATCCGCATAAAAAATATGGGACAAAAAAATTGACTTGGTTACCTTAATCGGCTTCCAAAATTTTTAATTCACCTTTTCTTCTATCATAAGAGATAATCTTTCCAAGCATAACACAAAAATATAAGATGACATGGGGTCACCTTGTCTAATACCCCGTGAAGGACTAAACTAAGTTGTTATTTCACCATTTCATAATACTGATATTTGAGGATCGGTGATGCAATACATGATCAACTTGACAAAATTCATAAGAAAATTAAAACCAATAAGGGTTTCTTCAATAAAATTCCACTCTAAGCTATCATATGCCTTTGTTAGATCAAGCTTAAGAGCCATGATATTCTTCCATATTCTAGCTTTATGAAAAATATGAGACATTTCTTTGATGATGATAACATTATCTTCGATTCCCCTCCCATGAATGAAACTTGATTGTAAGGGACTAATCAAATTATTTAATAATGATCGAAGCTTTGAAGAAATTAACTTAGTTATTAACTTATAAACTGTATTGCATAATCCTATTGGTCTAAATTGAGTCAAATTAATGGGATTATCCACTTTAGGAATTAAAGAAATATATGATTTATTAATGTCAGGATTGAAAGAACTATTAGAAAAACTATCTAAACATAACTTGTGAAGAATTTGACTCAAAGAATCCCAAATAGCTTGAAAGAATCTTGATTGGACACCATCCGCCTTGGACATTTCATTGGTTCCATATTAAACAAACAACTTCTAACCTCCTCAATATTAGGAATATAATTAGCTAACAAATAATTATCATTATGTGACAGCCTATTAAAAGGATTAAAATTACCAGAGCCTCCTTTATTCTTAATTTTCGATTGGAAAATGTTCATGTAAAAATCAGTTGCCATATTTTTAAGAATAGAATCATCAGTGATCCAATTATCAGAAGAATCCTTAAGTCATAAAATATTTCCCCTACTTTTCTTTATTTTGGCTAAAATATGGAAGTATTTCGTATTTAAATCCCCATGTTTACGCCAATTGATCCCAGCCTTTTGTGCCCAAATTATTCGTTCCTTATCATATATATCTTTTAATTCCTTTAATAAATCCTTTTCCAAATTCATTAAAAAATCCGAATGTTTTTTAGTCAAGAATTTTTGTATTCCACCTATCCTTGATAAAAGTCTATCTTTTTTATATTTTAGGCTTCCAAAAATATTATGATTCCAATCTTTTATATTATATTGGAAGTTTCTCATACCTATCACATAATCAACATACATATCCAACAAATTTCGAACAAAAAAATTTTGAAATTAGGAAGAGAAAGCCAAACCTCTTTACATCATAACAGAAAAGGGCCATTGACTGTAGGATTAGTACAATAAATCAAAATAGGAGAATGATACGAATAAGTAAAAGGGAGATGAAAAACCTTTGTGTGAGGAAATTGTTCCTCCCAAGAGCTCGATCGAGACGTTGCTTGATAAGAGTAGCTCCTTCCCTCACATTGCTCCATGTAAACGGATTTCCATTATAGCCCATATCAAAAAGCCCAGCTGCATTTGTGAAGTTATTCATATCCCTGCACTGAGCATGCCTAAATCCACGACCCCCAAACTTTTCATTCTAAGAAGTTACTTCATTTAGATCTCCAAACAACAGCCACGGAGTATTAGGAGGAGGTAAGTCAGATTGCATTTCCCTCCACATTTCATGCCTTTCCCTTGGAGTGGAAGGAGCATGCATATCCGTAACCAATGCTTTGCTGTTAGTATGCTTGAAATGGAAAAGGGCATGAAAGAATGAAAAATCCTCCTTAAAATCAGCAATATCTACCACATTCTTCCAAAATAGCCATATTCCACCTCTCTTGTCATTAGCTTCAATTGCCTTGAAATCATGAAATCTCAATTAAAGCATAACATGTCTAGCGCGAAAATCATCTGATTTAACTTCAAGGAAAACTGATGCGGTTCCAAGGCATCAATATTGTTATTATAATTATTTTTATTGTTATTTTTAGTTTATTATTAGATGACCGAATTTATTAGGATATTTTTGTTAGTTTAATTCGGTTACTATAAGATAAGCTTAACTTTAAAGATCATATTTGCAAAATATTATCTTTACAAGTTAGAGTTAGTTTCCTAGTTAGATTAGAATTTGTTTTACCGATTTTTAGGCTAATTATTTAGCTTATAAATACGTGATGGTGTTTAACGAAAAGTATGATTGATTGATTTGAAATTTATAAAGTTTTACGTAAGCTTGTGCTTGTGTATTCTTGGCCTAGTTTAGGTTTTAACCTCATGTTGCTTAGCGTTTCTTGACCGAGACTCAAGATTCCAAACCTTTCAACTGCGATTGAAGGTTATATCCATTAAAATTCATATCAAAAACAAAAACCGCAGGACGATGGATATTAAATAAATGACGAGCATGAGGGATAAACTCATCCCTACAAGCTCCCCTCGCATTCCATAAAATAAATTCCATCTTCAAATTGGGCAAAGGCCGCTGAAGAGTAACCGATGGACGATCAGTCGGTCTTGGATTCAGGGGAAGGTAATACACTTCCCAATCCCTCCAATAAGAAAACATCCCTATCGGTAGAACATCTTCCAACGACAATGGAGTCATTTGTGCTACAATATCCCTTGGGCCCTGAAGAAATCTGAGATATCGGACCTGCAATTGCATTCCCACCACCGCATCCTGTGAGATGAATGTTGCGATAAGGTGATTTTCCATGTTTTGTCCTCTGGTTTCTAATCGCAAATGAAACCATGGACCCCGGCCTTAGAATAGACAAGGCTTCCTGTTTCCTTTTTACCTAAATAAAATTGTTTTTTCTTTAAAAAAAACCTAAATAAAATAGCTCCGTGCAATCATGCACATATAAATATAAGTATTAAACGCTAAAAATGAAACTGGATCAAAATAAGTATTAAATTTGTATTAAAATTTAATAATTATGTACTTAAGTGGGTACCCGGAACCGGACCCGGTACCCGCCGGTTCCAATTCCTAAAGTACGTTTCGGACCCGGTTGAAGTGATTCCAGTTTCAATTCCGAATTTTAGGACCCGGTACCAACCAATTTCGGGACCAGTTCCTAAAATTCGATTGGGTACCCAGTTTGCTCACCCCTACTTTTATATTTTGAGATTTGTTAATTACTTGCAACACTTTTCATTTTTGTCATTTATTTATCTCTTTCTCTCTCTTATCCATATGGGTCTTTTTTTTCCCTCTTCAAAATCTACCTAGGACACCATGAATATAAAAGTGTTGCACCTAAGAAAACGGAGAGAATATTTTATTTTTTGTTCCATTTCTCCATTCACGGAGTTTTATGAAAAATAATAGAAAGTAGTAATAAAATATGGTGAAACTGGGTTAGTTGAAGAATAAAAAAATCAAAATATAATTAAATAGAAAAATTTGTCAGAAAAAACCTTTTAAAAGCATTATTTTGTGAAGAAAAAAAAACCTTTTAAAAGCATTATTTTGTGAAGAAAAAAAAAACCTTTTAAAAGTTTGTTGGTTAAACAAAGCCAACACGTTTTTTTTTTTTTTTTTTTTTTTTTTTTTTTTATTGTCGAGAGGAAATTGATTTATGTAATTACCCTCTAATTAACTTAATTACACGGTAATTTTCTCTAATTAGCCTCTAACCCACCAAATCACTAAATAATTAGATTCAATTTAGGGCATGTTCTCTTACGTTGAAATTCGGTTCAGTTTAGTTCAGTTCAATTCAGTTCAGCTCAGTTCAGCTCAGTTCAGTTCGGTTCAGTTCAGCTCAGCTCAGCTCAGCTCAGTTCAGTTCAGTTCAGTTCAGTTCAGTTCAACTCAGCTCCTAATTTCCTTCTCTTATAAAATATTCATTTCAATTCTATTCAGTTCAGTTCAGTTCAGCTCAGTTCAGTTCAGCTCAGTTCAGTTCAGTTCAATTCAGCTGAGTTCAGTCAATGAGAACAGACCCTTATAAATATAAAAAAATAATATAAAAAAAAAACCTCCACTCCCAACCACCAACCAACCACCCCCTCCGCTTCCTCCTCCCTTTCCCCCTCCCATACCAGACCTGCCACCAATATCCCCCACATCCGGCAAACCTACCTCTATTGTCGGCCGACCCTCCCTTTTCCCATTATCCCCGTCGGCGACCACCACCTTCTTGATTTTGAAAAACAACCCTACAAAATCGATTTGGGGGGTTTAAATTTTGTGCAACTTGATTGCAATTATTAATGCTTGTTCTGGATTTGATTATGTATGTATTTGATGCTAGGGTAATACAGAAGCAAATTGCAAATGATTTGGACTTGATTTTGAGCATATTTGAGTAAATAAGAGCCAAAAATTTAAAGGGAGGTGTTGGTTGCCGATGGGGATAAGAGAGAAAGGGTGGGCCAGTCAACGGTGAAAGTAGGTCGATAGAGGTGGGGGGGGGGGTCTGGGCGGCAAGTCTGGTGGGGGAGGGGGTTGTTTTAATTCAAGGGAAGGGGAAAGGGAGGGAGTGGTTGGTTGGTTGGTTGGTGGATGGGGGTTCAGCTAGCAAAACGTGTAGGGTGCCCGAGAGTAATATTGGAGTGTGACGCCATCAATATTGTGAGACCCATCAACTTTTCAAGGTTTGGCAGAATCTAGTTGATCTAATCATTAAGGATGTTGTGTTTTTAGGTAGAGAGTTTCACTATTAAAATTCAGCCAATTTGCGACCGTTTTTCTACGACCGTCATGAAAACGGTCGCAAAATATGAATTTTGCGATCTTTTTTAAAGCAGTTGCAGATTTGCGACCGTTTTTAAAGTGGTCATAGATTTGCGTCTATTTTTGCGTTATAAAACGGTCGCAAAGGTATTTAATATTTTTTTTAAATAAAGTACACGTCAAAAATAATTCAAAATAAAAATAATGTTGTTGCGACCGTTAGTGGCGGTCGCAAATTCCCGCAATTTCTACCGTCTGAGAGTCGGTCGCAAAATTACGATCGCTAATGCCGGTCGCAAAGATCTTTTTTTTTTTAAATAAAAGGTACTATAAAAGAGGAGCACACCCTAACCCTAATCAGTTTCATCCGCTCCTCTTCCCCTTTCTCATTTTTTTCATTTCTCTCTCTTCTCACGCCTCTCTCCTCTTCCCCTCTCTCTCTTTCCTCTTCTTCTTTCCCTGATATGTTTCCTCTTCTCCTTCTCTTTCCTCTTCTCCCCGATCTCTTTCCTCTTCTCCTTTTCCTTTATTCTCTTCTTTTCCTCCCTCTGTTCTCTTTTACACCAGTAGTGCTAGCTTGCCTTAAGTAATCATCTTTGCTGATTCTTCACTGAGCAATAAAAAAAATTTGATAAATTCAACGAGCAAGAAATGAATTATGGTGTTAATGGTCAAATTCGACCATAAAAATTCCAGATCTAGAGTATTTGTGGTCGAATTCGACCATATGAACCATTAGAGGAAAAAATATTAATAAAGGTATGTTGATTTTCAGAAAATTTTGTGTGTTGGTTATTTTCGATTTCTATGGCTTTGTTTCGTTCTTTGTTTGAATTTTTTTGTCGAATTTAGGTGAGTTAAATTCTTTTTTTTTTAATGTGGGTTATATTTATGTTCGATTTAATTTGTGTGGGTTTAATTTATGTTTATTTTCGATTTATAAGGGTTTTATTTCGTTTTTGTTGGATTTTTAGGTCGAATTTTTTGTTCAATTTGTGGGTTTAATTGTTGTGGATTTTTTTTTTTGGTATAATTATTGGGTTGAATTTTTGGGCGATTTTTTTAAATGATTTTTTTTCGTTTTTTGGTTTAATTTTTGTGCATTTTATTTGTGGGTTAAATTGTTTTGATAAATTGATGTTTTTTTTGTTTGAAATTATGTAGGTTGTTTTTGTTGGTTTAGTCGATTGTTTTGGTTGGTTAAATTTCTAGGTTAATTTATTTTTTTATATTTTTCTGGGTTAAGGGTGGGTGGGTGGTGGTGGGTATTGGTGGTTTAAGGTGGGCGAAGGTGATGGTTTGGGTGGGATCTAGTTTAGGTGGATCTGGGTTAAGGGTGGGTGGTGGATCTTTTTCTTTTTTTTGTTTCTTTTAATACTTTTAGCGACCGCATATGCAGTCACTAATTTCAAGATTTGCGACGTTTCATAAAGCGGTCGCAATTTTTTATATTTGCGACGTTTTTTTAACGGCCGTTGAAAATAGTTAAAACGGTTGTTAAAATCTGCGACTGTCAAACGGTAGTGTGGGGAATAAATTTCAAGCGTTAATCCCCTAGCTTAAACCCCACTGTGATCATACACTAAAGTACGGTGGCGTCCAAAAGGGAAGAAGATAGAGCAAAAGAGTCGCCAACAAGTTTTAGGAACTTGTAAACCGTTCACAAGGTGAAGGTTACATCCCTTAACGATCCAAGAGATCGTCAACTCCATAAGGTCTAGAACCAAATAAGGGTTCGGGGATGAAGGTACAAATCCAACCTAAAAGAGATTGAACCTGCCTTAATAATAGGCCTCTACTTTATTCTAATCGTATTCATGTGCACTTTCTGACTAACATGCAATCAATAGGATTAACCCTAAACCTGTTTATCTATGTTGGTTGAATATTAATGCACAAATAATCTATTATTGGCGATCACTTGAATTATAATCAAATTAACCCTAAATAAGATTATTAATTATCTTATTAAGCGTGATTACCAGTACCAAATTCCCTTTAAACATGCATAAAAGGCGTGATCAAGCAATAACAATAAATAATTATATCAAGCAATATAATAAATCTTAATAATAATTATAATCATCATAATAACAATCATATTAATCATAATAATAATAATTATAGCAATAACAAAATTATAATCATAATCAAAACAATTATAAAAATAATCATAAATCATGTTAAAGCATAATAAAAATAGCAAGATCCTAGGCATGATACTAACAAGATTAATAACAAACCCTAGCATGTCACTAAGCATTAAAAATCAAATCTTTAACCTTAACACGATACTAACAATCATAAATATTAGGAAGAACATAAAAGGCATCGTAACAATCATACTTAATATTAAAATTACCCTAGACATGATACTAGGAATCATAATAACAATTTGAACATGATTTCTACATCATAACATCAATAAATCAATTAAACCACTTACTTTGATGCCACGTACCTCTTTCTAATAACAAAATACACACGTTAGTAACTTCAAGGAAAATAATAAACAAACAATTAAATTAAATAATTAAAAGAGAGATTTGGGACCAAACCCTCAGAAATTAAACCTTTCACGTCTAGGGCGAAGGCAACTTCGAATATGGATAGGTGTTTCTAGATCTAATGAATGCGGAATTTTGTATTTGAATAGCAAGTTTAGAAAAAGGGAGAGAAAGATGAATGATTAAAGAGAATGAGAGAATTGATGAATGCGAAAGAAAACTGGTTGTAGGTGAATATAATTGAAAAGCTGGTTATTGATTCATGAAAACGGAGTTTTTAATACGTTATTTATAGAGAAAATCAGCAAAAAGATAAAATTAACAAAATAGAGTCTGGCGCACGCAAAACAAGATTGGCGCCAACGCTAGCCATTAGCGTCAGGCGCCAATGCTAGCGTCAGGCGCCAATGGCTGGCGTTGGGCGCTAATCCTGTTTTTGACGCGTTTTCTAAAATCAGATAAATTTTGCCGTACAAGAGGATAAAATCGTATCTTTTCCTCAAAAATGTTCTTTGATTTTAATTAAAACTCTGAAAAGTCAACAAAAGTCAATTTATCAATGTTAATTGAATTAGGAATGAAAAGAACCTTCTAGAAGAACCTAGAAGACTAAAACCATTCCTAATCGCATTAGGAATGATAAATCATATTAGGCCCTCCCCTAGATCATTGGGCCGTACATAGGGCTCAAACCGGGCCCAGTTTAGTAATTTGGCTATAACTTCCTCAATATTCATCGGAATTGGGCTTATAATATATCGTTGGAAAGCTCTTGTCAAGTCCCATCCAACTACACCACTATTGGACCCAAATCATGGACCAACCAAACTAGATTGGCTGTTTTCTTAAAATAAGTTTTCAAAAACAGAGAGAAGAGAAAAGAAATTCAAACTATCCGCAACACTAGACTTTCCACACTTTCACTTCATTTGATTATGATTCGACGTGAAAGGTACTCATCACTGGGTTTAGTTTTGGGGAGACACAAATGGGTGTCTACAGAAACCCCCACTTTGACTGAGTTTTGAGAAACCCAAGTTTTGAAAACAAAAGTCAAAGTATCGATAGGGACGGAGAATGATTCAGAGCGTTCTGCGACCTTAAATCACTCTTGCAACGCCGATACCTACAAAACTAGCATTAGTTAAACAGATAAAAGAGTTAAGAAACGCGTATCTTGCACCGTCGAGCACACATCTCTGAAAGTAACCAAGTTGTTTCGACGACCTCCTGCAAGCTAGAGAATGCCATCCCGCTTGAAAACTGCTACGCCTGTAACTGCTTCCAAATTAGAAGATTGCTTCGCCTGAAACGATCCTATTCCGCTATGATAACATTCCACGTCCAAGGGAATACTATCGAAGATTGCTTCTCTTGAAACAATCCTCAGTTGTTTGTGACAACTCTCCACAATCTAGGGAACGCCAACTTGCTGTTTCGGTGTTTACTCGTCTCTGAACAAATAGCTTCTTTTCTTTTTTTGGATATGTTCACGCGCCTCTAAACAAAGAGCTTCTTTTTGATATGATCTTCTGAATGATGTGTCCACGCGTCTCTGAACAAAGAGCTTGATAATAGGATGCCCACGCGTCTATGAGCAAAAGATCTTGATGGAAATGTTCACGCGTCTCTGGAACAAAAGAGCTTGATGATATGTCCACGTGTCTCTGGAGCAAGGAGCTTGAATGAAATGTCCACGCGTCTCTAAACGAAGAGCTTGATAATAGGATGCCCACGCGTCTCTGAGCAAAAGAGCTTGATGGAAATGTTCACGCGTCTCTGGAACAAAAGAGCTTGATGATATGTCCACGCGTCTCTGGAGCAAGGAGCTTGAATGAAATGTCCACGCATCTCTGAACAAAAGAGCTTTGATGATATGCCTACGCGTCTCTGGAGCAAAGAGCTTTGATGGAGATGTTCACGCGTCTGAACAATAGAGCTTCGGTACTTGAACGTTTGTTGCGATAACATTCTGAAGAAAAATTTCCGAAGACCAACGTTTGTCGATCTCTAAAGTCGCCTGAACTTTGCTTCCGCTAAAACCAGTATGTCGGTGTTTCCGTGATGAGCCAATTCTTAGGCGCTTTAAGCTAAATGAGACGATCTTTCATCAGGTCGACCACTTATTGTGATTGTAATCAAACTGACTAGTTAATCATGTCAAATTTCTTATAGGGGCTAACTGGCGCACCAAGGAACCCGAACTTGCTGTATGAGGTCGAAATTACCTTTCTGAGAGGCTTCGAGCTCTGTCGCTGATGAAATATCTCTGACGCCAAGAATTGACTCTGTTGCTAGACGCTGTGATCTAGCGCCAGGCGCTAAAAGCTATTGCCAGACGCTAGATGTTGTCGTCTGGCGCTGGAGTAGGGTCTTCCCTGTTCTGCTGCACCTGTATTTATTTTATACTATAGAAATTTGCCAATTTCTTTAATCATCTTAGGGTTGACCTAAGGTTTAGCATTGCTTGACTCATCGACTTGACACGACTCAAGGTATAAACTTGACTCGATATGATTGACTCGAGGTTGACTTGACTCGAAATGAAATGACACGTGTGACTCCTGACCCGTGTGTGCATAGTGTTGATTCAATGTGACTCAAAAATGCAAAAATTTTCCGTCATTTTTGTGGAGGGTACCGACTTTCTCCCGAAAAAGAAAGACGCGAAAAAGAATCGAAAGTTTGAAGATGCATGTTGAATGAGCTTACTCAAATGTTGTTTGATACTATCTCTCAAGATGCAAGGATTGATCCATTCTAGGCTATCTCAACTGTTGACTCAATGATGAAAGTATTTGGGAAACTTAGGCACGGAGGCTAAGCACTTCATACTTCGTGATGCAATGATAATTATGATTGATGAGTGATGTGACAAGGGATGCTTCAACTTTATGTTAAGATTTCGTGACAAAGGGTTCCTAAGGGAAATATATTCGGTCATGTATCTGTGCAGTGTGTGAAAGTGACACTAAAGCTAGGCCACAAAGGCTAAGTGCATAGAAAGATCTTATTTCAAGAAGAGTCAAATGATGGTGACTCTTAGGCTAGGTAAGCTAATGATATAAGGATCAAGCCCCCAAGTCTAGCTCTAAATGAATAGGTATGAGCATTGGGGATCCCTTGGTATGATCATGGTGTAAGTGTGTGAATGTGAATATGAATGCATGTTTATTACGGCCGCACCTCGATGTGAGGTTGCCTACGTATCCGTTAGGAATCAATTCGAACGTAGCTCTAGCCGAACCTCGCACAAGTATGTGTATACCTCAAAAAGGTCTTTTTTAAGGGTTGTGACGTGGTAAGGCTAAAGGTTATAGAAGAAGGGGATAAAGGCTCAAGACCCTCGATAAGCCCCCAAGGTGTGCAACCTTGTTTTTGAATCTTTGTATTTTTATGCTTGAGTTTCTACTCTTTTTTTTAGCTCACTTTTATCTTTTGCTTTAGCATTTATTTTATTTTTGCAAGTGTGGGCAATCCCGATCATCCGGTCTATCACTCATTTGGCATTCATGTTTCTCAGGCACGGTACCGAGCACTCGATAAGAGACGCAATCTGAGACGTGTTCTTATCGAAGATATTTTCATATCAAAGACATTGGAACACTTGCCCTTTTGTACACTTTTATTTATTTTTTTTTACTTATTTTTTGCTATTTTAATCTTCTGAATTCACTCAAGCCTTTTTAGAATT
The DNA here is from genome assembly GCF_001683475.1 of Chenopodium quinoa. Lineage (NCBI taxonomy): Eukaryota > Viridiplantae > Streptophyta > Magnoliopsida > Caryophyllales > Amaranthaceae > Chenopodium > Chenopodium quinoa. The sequence goes on from NW_018744790.1 coordinate 648,837, forward strand.
TCATAAGTTGCACATCATCCCATCCCAAGGTTAGGTAGGTGTAGGTTGAAAAAAGAAATGTCTATCGTTAGACGAGGCTCAAAGTGATTTATGAAGAAAGGATGTATAATTGAAGGGTGAAATGAGATATGACGTGGCTACAAGGGGTGCCTCAAATCATTGGTATACCTTGTGCTTAATTTGACATGGATTTTTTTTAATGCAATATTAATGAAATGATCATATGTAAGGAAATAAATGCTCATTTTATTAAAAGAAAATATATAATGATCCTATAGAATAAATATAAGGAGAATAAAACGGTACCTATGCTAGACTTATTGGGGAGAGGGTAAATAAAAAATAAATAGAAAAAAGAGGTCACGAAATCTTGTCGTTGAAGCACGCCTCTTGTCTTTTGTTGTTTCCTTCATCATTATTCGCTCTTCTTGTTAACTGGAGGTTTGGGAAGCTTGTTATTATCAATCAAATGTTGGATATCCTCCTTTAGCTTCCAACGGCTCTCAGTAGCATAACCCCTACCTTGGTGGTACTTGCAGTGTTCGTTTGGATTCCAACTAGGCAATCAATTCTTAAGTGGGGGATCTTGAATAGGTCCAATGGGAGTAATGATTCCCTTGGCATGGAGTCGATCGAAAGCATCATCGTAGCTAATTCCAATAGGGGTAAATTCCCTTTTCGGTTGCTTTCAATTACCCACGGCTAGGATCTCACTAAGGTCGAAAGTACCAACACTATTGCTAGAGTAGGTGTTTCCTAAAGAAGAAGGATAGTCATTCTTCTTCCCTTTACAGCCACTGTTGTTATTGTTACTAATCTTGGCCTTCTTGTCACGCGGAGGAGCATGAAGGAGATTTGTATCAATGAAGTCTTGAACACGATCCTTGAGGGCGAGACACTTTTCAGTAGTGTGACCGCGACCTCTATGGTATCGACAATAGGAATTTGGTCCCAATTAGGAAAACGTTTTTCAGATGGAGGGTCTTGGCCTTGATCGTGAAGACAGTCAAAAGCTTCATTGTAAGTCATTCCTATTGGTGTGTATTCTTCAATGGTCTGTTTTGCCTGTGGCTTAGGAGCATTGAGTTCTTCATTACACCCTTGGCGAGAATTTTATTCGATGGCCGTTACCCGATTTGCTAATCCTTCTACCACATTCAAGAGCATGGCAATGACATCTTGCAGTTTTCGAATGTCCTCTTTTAGACTTGACGAGTATTCCCTGGTATTATCTAAGAAAAGACTTTCATCCTCCCCAATCATGTCCACTTCATCGAGAGAGGTCATACAAGCTGTCTCGATCATGGGCTCTCCTACAGGTGTGATAAGAAGTGATGGATCGAAGGACGTTTGACTTTCTTCGATGGCTAGAATCTCAGAAGATTCATTGTTATTGATCAGATCTTGAATGGCTTCTTTGAGTTTCCAACACTCCTCAGTGTCGTGACCCTTTCCTTGGTGATATTTGCAGTGCTTATTAGGATCCCACTTGGGTGGCCTGGCTTCTGGAACTGGATCTTTGATAGGCCCTATGGGCATGACTAGTCCTTTATGATGTAGCTTATCGAAAGCCGTTTCATAACTCATACCAAGTGGAGTGAACACCCTCTTTGATCTTTGGATTCGTGGTTTAGAGGCGTTCATGGCATGTACCTCATTAATGGGAGAGGAATAATAATGATGGTCGTTCTTCTTTCCTCTCGCACTATTATCTTTCAGAAGGTCATCTTCAATGTCAATGCCTATATTATAGATAGCCTTGAAACTATTCAAGTTGTGTTGGTACTTTAAGTGCTTTGAATACTTCCCTTGGAGATTCTTGATAAACATCTTCACATATTCCTTTTCAGTGGGATTTTTTACCATATTAGCGGAATTTTCCCTCCATTTATTGAAGAAAGACGTGAACCCTTCGTTTTCTTTTTTGTTTTAACATCTCAAGTTGTCTACAGTCTGTTTCGTCTTGAATATTGCACTTGTACCTATCAATGAAAGCGTTTACTATCGATTCCCAGGTAGAGGTTTTCTTTTTGTCAAGGGAGAAGAACCATTGTTGGCAAACGGTTTCGAGAGATAGTGGGAACAGAGAGGGGAAAACCTTCTTATCGATACCCTTAATGCTCATTATAGTTTCGAAAGCTCTTAGATAAGTAAGGGTCATCTATTGCCTTGAATTTAGGGATGTCAGTGGCGTTGAACTTATGCGGAAGAAGTCCCTTGTCCAGCGAGACCCCTTGTGAGCTCATGTCCTGAAATTTATAGTCGCTAGATAGCTTGCTTAGACTCTCTTGCATGAGGTCCATCTGTTGTTGCTTCACGGGATCATTGATCTTGAGTGTGAGTAGCTTCAGTGTCTCAATCACGGTGACCAATTGGTTCCTAAGCTCATTGAATTCTTCTTGACTTGCCATTATCTTTTTAGCCTTCCTCTTTTGACGAATCGGTTTATCAAAAAGTGAGACTTGAATAAAGAGGTTGTCCTTGATTAATCACCCTTCTCTCCTCGACCAAGTACTGTGGAAAAGGATTTGGGGGTATTCATTGTTAATTATTTGACTCAAACTTTATTCAACATACAATGGAAGGAGGAAGTGGAGAAAGATTGGACTAGAATGTGAAGGAAAATGATGTAGATGGAGGGGTATGGAAAATTACGAATAGAATGTACCCCCCAACTCAAATGACGAAAAAGACCGACTCATGCATGAACCTAAGACATGGTCATGGTGACATATACTAGAAGTGTGTGCTAAGACTAGTGAGTGTAGGTGGTATGTTAAGACTCGTGTCATGACCATGTGGCTAGACTATGTGACTAGACTCAATTAATGACTCGACAAGGTGTTATTGACAGCGAAAATTAACCGAATTAATTAGTAAACTGGTTAATTATACACTAGGTGATGGCTCGACCAATAATCCGAACTGTCGGCAAAACGACAGGACTGGCGTCGCACTGTGTAGTGTAGCGCCAGACGACAGAGCTGTCGCTAGACGCCACACTCCACAGAGTGGCGCTACAGTCCAGAATTTGGCGCCAATGCTGGAGCTTCAATCTGGGACTGTTTTCGGTGTTATTAATCAACAAGGGTATGCCTAAAGTCGTACTAGGTCAATTCTGATTAAAATATTAGACTTTATTTACTCAAATTAATTAATTAATTAATTAAGGCAAAGTTCTTTAAGTCATTAATTCACTTAATCTCAACACAAGTCAAACAAACGGTTAAGAAATCATAGTATATGCACAACAAATAATGCACAATTAGTCAAGTAGGCACAATATGATGCAATGAGTTTAACCTAACCATGGCTCTAGTTCTCTAAAGTTCGGGATATGGTTTAGTCAATAGAGGGTCCATGGTTAATTGTCCGGATGCACCGCGCGGAAGCCTAACCGTGAAGGGTTGGCGCGAGTGGATGGGACACCGCGAGTTTTAGAAAAAACTCGCTTCCATGGTTTGGTGAATTCAACATTCTCGGATGTACCCTTTGTTGCTCAGAGCGTTCAATCAAGTAGATGGAGCATGAATTCCCAGAGGGTTATGTCCATATGTAGAACACATATGGGTTTCAGAAAAGTGAGAAAAACTCAATCAGGAAGTAGGATCGAGCAAACAATACGAAAAACTGGTCGAAATTAGAATGCATATTTCTGGCTCGGTATTGGAAGAATTTGGCGCCAGCAAACAGAGCTTGGCGCCAAGTTTTAGTTGTAGCGCCTGGCGCCTATGCTGGCGTCTGGCGCTACAGTTAAAATCCTGGCGCCAATCCTCTAGTCGCTGACGCTAATTCCTACATGCCTCAGCAGCTTTCTGTGCTCGATAAAAATTTCCAGTTTCGCGCAGTGTTATTTCGGTCCTACTTGTGAAAGATATTTCTCAAATTTCCTACGTGTAAAATCCTATGTTTTTAACTCATTACGGATGGTCTTTCCAATGAGATCTTTTTTATGCATATGACAATAATGTTAATCAAAATTACGCACATGAAATACTTAGAACGTTTTGAGTCTCATCCACTCATTCTAAATCATTGCCGAAACAAATTCAGGAATTAAAATAGAAATCCTCCCTAGTGGAGTCGCCAAAAACTGTGGGGAATAAATTTCAAGCGTTAATCCCCTAGCTTGAACCCCACTGTGATCATACACTAAAGTACGGTGGCGTCCAAAAGGGAAGAAGATAGAGCAAAAGAGTCGCCAACAAGTTTTAGGAACTTGTAAAACGTTCAAAGGGTGAAGGTTACACCCCTTAATGATCCAAGAGATCGTCAACTCCATAAGGTCTAGAACCAAATAAGGGTCCGGGGATGAAGGTACAAATCCAACCTTAAAGAGATTGAACCTGCCCTAATAATAGGCCTCTACTTTATTCTGATTGTATTCATGTGCGCTTTCTGACTAACATGCAATCAATAGGATTAACCCTAAACCTGTTTATCTATGTTGGTTGAATATTAATGCACAAATAATCTATTATTGGCGATCACTTGAATTATAATCAAATTAACCCTAAATAAGATTATTAATTATCTTATTAAGCGTGATTACAAGTATCAAATTCCCTTTAAACATGCATAAAAGGCGTGATCAAGCAATAACAATAAATAAATATATCAAGCAACATAATAAATCATAATAATAATTATAATCATCATAATTACAATCATATTAATCATAATAATAATAATTATAGCAATAACAAAATTATAATCATAATCAAAACAATTATAAAAATAATCATAAATCATGTTAAAGCTTAATAAAAATAGCAAGATCCTAGGCATGATACTAACAAGATTAATAATAAACCCTAGCATGTCACTAAGCATTAAAAATCAAATCTTTAACCTTAACATGATACTAACAATCATAAATATTAGGAAGAGCATAAAAGGCATCGTAACAATCATACTTAATATTAAAATTACCCTAGACATGATACTAGGAATCATAATAACAATTTGAACATGATTTCTACATCATAACATCAATAAATCAATTAAACCACTTACTTTGATGCCACGTACCTCTTTCTAATAACAAAATACACACGTTAGTAACTTCAAGGAAAATAATAAACAAACAATTAAATTAAATAATTGAAAGAGAGATTTGGGACCAAACCCTCAGAAATTAAACCTTTCACGTCTAGGGCGAAGGCAACTTCGAATATGGCTAGGTGTTTCTAGATCTAATGAATGCGGAATTTTGTATTTGAAAAGCAAGTTTAGAAAAAGGGAGAGAGAGAGATGAATGATTAAAGAGAATGAGAGAATTGATAGATGCGAATGAAAACTGGTTGTAGGCGAATATAATTGAAAAGCTGGTTATTGATTCATGAAAATGGAGTTTTTAATACGTTATTTATAGAGAAAATCAGCCAAAAAGATAAAATTAACAAAACAGAATCTGGCGCACGCAAAACGAGATTGGCGCCAACGCTGACCATTGGCTCCAGGCGCCAATGGTTGGCGTTGGGCGCTAATCCTGTTTTTGACGCGTTTTCTAAAATCAGATAAATTTTGCCGTGCAGGAGGATAAAATCGTATCTTTTCCTCAAAAATGTTCTTTGATTTTAATTAAAACTCTAAAAAGTCAACAAAAGTCAATTTATCAATGCTAATTGAATTAGGAATGAAAAGAACCTTCTAGAAGAACCTAGAAGACTAAAATCATTCCTAATCGCATTAGGAATGATAAATCATATTAGGCCCTCCCCTAGATCATTGAGCCGTACATAGGGCTCAAACCGGGCCCATTTTAGTAATTTGGCCATAACTTCCTCAATATTCATCGGAATTGGACTTATAATATATCGTTGGAAAGCTCTTGTCAAGTCCCATCCAACTACACCACTATTGGACCCACATCATGGACCAACCAAACTGGATTGGCTGTTTTCTTAAAATAAGTTATCAAAAACAGAGAGAAGAGAAAAGAAATTAAAACTATCCGCAACACTAGACTTTCCACACTTTCACTTTATTTGATTATGATTCGACGTGAAAGGTACTCATCACTGGGTTTGGTTTTGGGGAGACACAAATGGGTGTCTACAGGTAGTAATATTTTTCTTTTGCGACCAAGAGAATAACCACCACCACGTTACGACCGTTGACGGTCGCAATTATGTTTTGCGACCATTTTCACTATTTTCAGCGACCGTTTGTGGCGGTCGCAATTTGACCGATTTTTAGTAGTGTTTAAGTTTTTTTCTTGCAATCACATTAAAAGTGGGGGTAATTGTGTATCCCATCTAAGAGAAAGGCTACACATACAATGATTGTATGTAGTAGCCAACATACAATATATGTTGGCATAATTTTAGTACGCGTAGTCAGAAAATTTGGGCCCACTTTTCATCAAAAATCAAATTTCAATTTGAATTTCAACCCAAAATTTACAACTCTAATGTTTGACATTGAAATTATTTTTGTCATTTCCAATGTAGTATTAGTTTATAATTTTTTTAATAAGAACATAATTAAATGTAAGAAAAATAAAGAAAGAAGAACAAATTGAAATTGAAAAAAATATTAATCAAAACTGTCGATTTTGGTAGGGGGAATGCGCCATGAGCTTTCGATCTTTATAAGTTACAATCAATTAAATATTTCTAGGTTTCTTCTCAATAAAATAAAATAAATAAATAAACTGGGTTTTTGCTTAACAACTACGGACTATTTTTTTTAGTTTACTCCGTAATTGTTTTTATAAATTGTTTGCGATTTTTTTTACTGGAGTAAAGAATGGAACATCACCATAAGTTTTTTATTTCACTATAAGAAATTAGCAATTTTGCAACAGCCAAAATTTGTCACTAAAATAACTAAAACTGTCGCAAAAATTTGTTACGACTGCCAACTATCGCAATGGGGTTCTGGTAATCAAATGAGTCAAAAACTTTCATTTTTACGACAGTTTGATTGTCGCAAAAAATAATTACAGCAGTTTTACTAATTTCAACAACAGTTTTTCATGTTGTCGCAAAAAATAAGCTTACGACAGCTTAAAGTCGTCGTAAATTACGACGGCCTATAAAACCGTCGCAAAAATCAGTTTTAGCGACGGCCAGAAGCCGTCGCAAAAATTAAGAAAATATATAAAAAAACAAGAAAAGAAAAAACCCTACACCTCAGCTGTAGCAACCCTACTTCAACCCCTTCACTCAAAGTAACCCTCACCCACCGCCACCAAAAACCATACAAAACCACCACCTAACGCCACTATAAACACCAAATTAACTCAAAGCACACATTTTTTACAACATAAAACACTAGATCTGGAAGAAAGAAAAAAAAACAAAAATTAACATACACGTACAGTAGCTAAAATAAACACAAAATATCAAAAATAAGAACATAATTTTTTTTAAAAAAAAATTAGAAAATAAACACAACAAACATACACAGTAGCAAAAATAAGAACAAGAAACATACACACTAGCAAAATTAAAACAAAATAGCAAAAATAAGAACAAAATAAACCAAAATAGCGAAAATAAATTGAAATAATTATAAAAATATCAAATATAAACCGGAAAAATTCAAGAAATAAACAACCACCACAATAATAAAAACTTAAAATCCAAAAAATTCAACATACCTTACAAAAATTTCCTCTCTTTGGGTTTTCATAGCCAATTTCGACCATAAAAACTCCAGATCTGGAGTTTTAGTTTTTATGGTCAAATTCGACCAAAATAACCATAGCTTTCTTCAATATGTAAAAAATCTGTAATTAAAAATCTCAACACCACGAAATTAAACCTCATAAACACGAATTTATCTAAGCCACCACCATTTTTGTAAACAAAGAGAGATGATGAGATAGAAAGAACGAGAAAGAGAGGACGAGAAAGAAAGAACAAGAAAAAGAGGAAAGAGGGAGGACAAAAACCAGAGAGGAGAAAAGGAGAAGAAGAAGAGGAAAGATGAGGAGAGGAGAAGAAGGAGGAGATGAAACGGCGAATATGATTAGGGTTAGTTTTGGTGTGGGCTTTATAGGGATTTAAATACATGTAATTATAAAAAAAATAAAAAAAAATAAAACAATTCTACGACAGTCATAGTCTGCACTACTAAAAAACAGCCTGTTTCCGACGGAAAAATTCCGTCGAAAAAACCCCGGTATCCGTCGGAAAACTCGTTTCCGACGGAATTCCGTCTGAACGGGCTGTCGGAAAATGGTTTGTAGGAAAACGGACCCTTCCAACGGAAAATTTTGTCGGAAACATTATTTCGACGGAATTCGGTCGTCGGAAGAGGTTTTCTGGCACCGGATAAATCCGTCGTAAATCTCCGACGGACACAATTCCCTCGGAAAGTTGCGACGGAAAATCCGTCGTAAAATTATTAAAAAAAAAAAAGCATCTCACCACCAGCCCAAACCACCAACTACCACCCCCTGACCAGTGTCACAAGCCCACCCCTAACCCGTATTAGTGTATCACCAGCCCCCCTGAAGCCACCACCTCCACCGCCGAAACAAACCATTACAACCTAGAAATTAACCAAGATCCAGCCACCACCAATACCGAACCCTAACCCAGAACCACCCAATACAGCCACCCCATCACCGAGACCTAACCCAAATTCACCAACCACCACCACCGAAAACTAACATTGACCCACAAACCACAACCACTGCACCCTAAGCCAGATCTTCCCAATTCTAAAACCCATCGAACCCTGACCCACTAAACCCAAACCCAGATCCACCAAAAATCCTAATCCTAACAAAAACCTAGATCCGCCAAAATCCATCCCCAAACCGTGACCAAACCCACACCCAAACCGACTAAACCATGAACGACTAAACCAAACAACACGCACAGCAAAAAACTTTGATAAAAAATTGAAAAACAAAAATTAAAAAATTAAAACGTACCTTAAAATCGAATTAGCTTTAAATTTCACCTCGAACTTGGTTTAATGAGGCCAAATTCAACCATGAAAAATGCTAGATCTAGCATTTTTATGGTCGAATTCGACCTTAAAGCCCATTAAAGTGTTATAAACACTCGCCATTTTTGGAGGACGTGAGAAGAATGAAGGCGTGAAAAAAAGAGGGAAGAGGAGAGAGGAGAGAGAAATAGGCGTGAATAGAAAAGGAAAGAGGGAAGAGGAAAGAGAAAGAGAAGAAGAGAGGAGAGAGACAGAAAAGAGGCGGAGAGAGACGAAAGAGAAATGAGAAAGGAAACGAGGAGGGGAGGATTTCTATTTTAATTAGGGTTTTTTTTTTAAATTCATAAATCCGTTGGAAAGGCTTTAAATTCCGTCGTAAATTTCGGACGGAATTAAATTCCGTCGGAATTTTTCGAGGGAATTAATTTCTGTCGGAAAATATAACATTTGCGACGAAATTTTCGTCGGAAATGTTCGACAGATGTTCGAGGAAAATAAAATCCGTCAGAAATTTTGCACTTTCCGACGGATTTTCGTGTCCGTCAAAACCGTTCCGTCGGAATTTGACCATTTTCTAGTTGTGTTTGAGATTTTCAAATGTTAAAAGTACGAAGCTCGTTTATTATAAAAGCTCGTTTATTATTAAGCTCGTTCATGAATCACTCATTTATCAACTCTTTTAATAAATGAGTTGTTCATGAACCATTCGTGAACATATATTGTACTAAATGAGCCGAGCTTGAACAAATTTTTGAGCTCGCTTGAAAGCTCGAGATCGTGCTCGGATTCGCTTAAGTTAAATGAACTGAACATGAACAAGGTAGTACTCGGCTCGCCTCGGCTCATTTACACCCCTACATGGACATATTAGGCCCGTCTAAGGCCCTGTGCAAACAGCCTTACTTCACAGGGCCCTGCAACTAAGAAGGCCTCAAATTGTAAAGTCTTTAATAAAGAAAGTATATAACATTCTGATATGCAATGTTTAGAAGTTAACAAAGAAAAAATTGTTAAATTGGTTTAAGCGGCAAGATTATATCAACCATCTAATGATAACTAAGGTCAGTGGAACAGGCCTTTGTAACTGCAGTTTTTTATTTTTATTTTTAAAATTTTTTATTTTATTTTTTTTCCATTTTATTTTGATTTTTACCACCTGCAAAAAACAACTTATTGGCTTTTACCACCTACATAAAAACAAAAAAATTTAATTTTACCACCAACAAAATTTCCAAAAATTGGATTTCACCACCAACTAACGGATTTTGTCCATGAATCCGTTAGTAGGGCCCACCTTTTTGACGTTTCTGTGGGGATTTAATATAGGTACTACAATGCAGAATTTCACGAATCATATTCGTTCGCACCTAAACAGGATCTACAAGCATAACACATAAAAAATCACATAATACATGCATTTGACGCGTGATTTCCACAATCGATTGACTATCAATTAGAGAGATAATAGAGCCCTAAGCGTTGCTCCTCTACTTAGTCCACAGGATAAGATTGAACCTCCATTACTGCCAGGTAGTTGGGCATGAACACTTCGAACCACCTTCTACGGAGAGGGGAGGAGGAAACCGATCACGAACACCACCACACCACCACCGTGCACCACCTTGCACAAGGAGGTCGTACAATTGTACATATGGGATTAAGGGAGTAAGGAAAGAGATTGTGTGAGGCTAGGATTTGATTGCTTACTAGTCAATTCTCAATTGACTGGTTAAGTGTGTGATATCAAACCCTCGGTGTTTAGGGTAATTTTACTCCGCCACGTGGTCCAATCAGAGGATGACACGTGTCAGCCCCAGGATAGCCCAAGGTGGACCTATCCCTACTTGACACGTGTCACTCCAGAAACCTGGGAGGAATGGCGGCCTTCCGGCCCAAATCCCGAGAAAGCCGTAATGCGGCGTAGCCCACCAATGATTAGGGTTCAGTGACCTAATCAGGGGCACAAATCCCGAGGACCCTATAAATAGGGAGATTCCCCTCTTCTGGAGGACACGTTTTACCATTTATTACAAACTGTCCCTGTGATAGAGACATCTGAGCTTGGAATCCGAGCAGATACCCACCTAAATTTCCGCACCTTTTTCTCTCCCTTCAAGTTACTAACTTGTTCGTCGGAGGCGGAGCACCACCCAACCAGTGTCTCTGTTTTTTTTTTGCAGGTACAGGCCGCACCGGATCAGTCTTCGTGTTGTAACTCTCCTGATGGATAAAAACACCCAAAACATTTGGTGCCGTCTGTGGGGAGAGTACCTCGAAGATGGTTCAAGAGTCTGTACCACCTCCTAATCTTCTGGGCGATGACCTAGAAGTCTTTACAGACCAGGAGGATGAAGATCCTCAGGTCGAAACCTATACAGCCGATGATGGCTCTCTGATAACCAAGCGCATCCGGCCTAGAGAGACTCTGGAGCGGGATGCCTCCCAGGCGGGTGCAGATTGACCCCCTGGACAGCCGGAAGGGGAAACCCATACGGCAGCTTAATCAGCACCTGTTACCCGAGACGAACTCATGAGATTCATGACAAGTTTCAAGGGTGAAATTAAAGAACTGATCACTAAGAGTCGGGCTGGCCCGAGTAGGGGTCAGAGGGTCAAGAAGACTCCTCGGGAAAAGGGGAAGTCAGTCAGAGATCGGCAGCCCACTCCTCATCCAAAGGAGAAGGCAGCTGGGACCATTGATTGGTACAAGAATCTTCTTCCTAAGAGGAATACTAACAATACCCGCCGGACTCAACAGCCGGTGGGAAGTAAAAAATCAACTCTTGATGCCCGAGAAATCATCAACCGGAAGATAAATCAACAGTTGTCTGAGTTGGCTTCCACGTCAAACTTTCCTGACAGCTTCAACAACACCTCTGCAGGGAATGCACTTTCCCTGCATGAGAGCCAGACAAGCGGTAATACCGTCCATTCTGGCCCTCGGATGATAGGAACTATACCGTATGTACCATCTCAGGTCTACGGTCAGTATCCCCCTCACTTCATGCAGCTGTCCCTCTTCGGAGGTCAGGCGGCATATCACAATGTCCAGCCACTGGACTGGCAGCTCTGTCTGCTTCGCCTGGGTGAACAACCTTTTGCGTTCACCCGGGAGATAACCGAGGAGGCACAGCCGGCCAAGGTTAAGAATGTATTGGTAGGTACCTATGATGGTACCACCAACCCAGAAGATCATCTCATGGCTTACACTAACCTCATGTACTTGAAAGGGTTGGATGATGTCGCTTGGTGTCGATGCTTCCCGACTACATTGAAGGGCATTGCCCAACAATGGTTTGGCAACTTGCCAGCCGGGTCCATTGATAATTTCAGGAAGCTTGCCTTCCTGTTTGCTTCCAACTTCTCAATGAACATCCCTGCTAAGAAAACAAGCCTGGACTTGAGCACCATTAAGCAGGGGGAGAGAGAAGGGCTGCGCTCCTATGTCAGGCGGTTCAATCTGATTAGAATTCAGATTCAAGGACTGTCTGATGAGGTAGCTTTTACAGAATTTTTCAAGGGTTTGAGAGACGGGTTGACTTTTAAGTTCGACCTAGTCAGAAAAGGGGCTTTCACTTTACAGGCGGCCCTGAGGGAGGCGGAAAGCTATATTCAAGCAACTGACCTCTACTCGCCTGGTAATCAGTCGGACTCCAAGAAGTCTGACAAACAGAAAGACAGCCGGCCTGCTCAGCCGGCCAAAAATAAAGAAGAGAGCAAGAAAGGAAAAGAAATCTAGGCGGTTAGTTACTCTGACCAGCCGTCCTAGAAGAAAAAGAAAGAATTTAAACCGTGCGTCCCTAAGTACGAGTTTAACAAGGACTGCAACTCCATCCTCATGGAAATTAAGGACCGACTGTCCCTAGAGAAGCCGAATCCAATGAAAAGTTTCATTCAATCAAGGAACAAAAACAAATTCTGCCAATACCATGAGGAAGTTGGCCATGACACCAACTACTGCTTTGGCCTTCAACGGGCGTTGGACCGTCTGGCTGATAAGGGGATGTTAAAGTCCTACATTTCTAAGTCCCCAGCTGGGGCAAAGAAGAAGAACAAGGGTAAGTCCTCCAAGACTACCTCTAGCCTGCTAGTAGCTCGGATACCGACAAGGAGCCGGTCTACACAATAGCAGGCGGGTTCTCATGTGGTGGCCCTACCATCCGGGGCACCAAGAGCCATCTTCAAAAGATGGACAAAGATGATGATGAGCAGGCATCTGCAAGCTCATCCTTCCCAGACGTCTTGATCACTGAGAAGGACAGGGGCAACGTCCGCCGTCCGCATGATGAACCGGTCGTCATTGAATGTAAGGTTGCCAACCAGCTGGTTGGACGGATCCTTATTGACACTGGCAGCTCATCAGACATCATCAGCCTCCGGTGCCTGCAAAAACTGAAATACAATGTCAGCAACATGCATCCGGTCACCCACCCCTTGGTTGGTTTTGGGGGTGGGATGGTCTACCCAGCCGGAAGAATTGGCTTCCCATCCGGCTGGGAGAGAAAGGCCAGGGACGACATATTGTTTTCAAATTCTTGGTCGTTGAGGATTTGAACGCCTACAAAATTATCCTTGGTCGGCCAACTCTCAACAAATCCAAGGCGGTAATCATCCCGTCTCTCATGCTCATCAAGTATGAGAGGGATGACGGCTCTATAGGTTCCTTGAATGGGGATCAGAAGACGGCCCGGGAGTGCTATCTCTCAGCCGTCAAAGATATTGTGGCCCCAGGCGGCCAGGAACCAATAGATCTTGACAATGTCAAGGATGCCGAGCCAGTACATGCCCTACCAGCAGTCGGGAAGAAAAGAAAGGCACCTCTGCTGGTGGAGGTGAAGAAAGAGAAAAAATAGCAATCATTGACCGGTGAACGGTCAGACGAGCTCCGTCCCCAACCGGCTGGTGAAAACATTGATCTCGCTCTGGATGACAGTCGTCCAGAGCGCACTGTAAAGGTTGGGACGGTTGCTCATGCTACTCTGGGTGCAAGCTTGCACCTTCTGCTGAAAGAATTCAAAGACATTTTTGCCTTTGAGGTGGAAGAGATGCCAGGCGTCAGCCTGGATCTCGCTGTCCACAAACTCGCTGTGGATCCCAAAAAGAAGCCCATCCGGCAAAAGAAAAGAAACCACAGCGAGGAAAGAAGTCAGGTGGCAGCTGCCGAAGTCAAGAAGCTGCTAGACGCTAGGTTCATTCTGCCTTGTAATTTCCCCGACCGGATGGCCAATGTGGTCCTTGTAAAAAAACCGAATGGGACCTAGCGCATGTGTGTTGATTACACAGATCTCAACAAGGCGTGTCCAAAGGACAGTTACCCGCTTCCAAAGATCGACAGTCTGGTCGACTCTACGGCCGGTCACGCCTTGATGAGCCTTATGGATGCCTATTCTGGCTTCCATCAGATACCCCTCTAGAAGAAAGATCAGGAGAAGACGGCCTTCGTCGCTGATTTGGGGTTATTCTGTTATACGGTGATGGTGTTTGGCTTGAAAAATGCACCTGCCACTTTCCAACGGATGATTAATACGGTCTTCATTAATTAAATTGGGAGGAATGTGGAGCCGTATATTGATGACATGATAGTCAAATCCAAGAAACAGGCGAATCACCTTGCTGATCTCCAAGAAACATTCACCACCCTCAGGCGGCATAAGGTCATGTTAAACCCCAAGAAATGCGTCTTTGGTGTTGAGTTTGGGAAGTTCCTCGGATTCCTGATTGATCAAAGGGGGATAGAGGCTAACCCCGAAAAGATACAGGCGGTGATTGACATGAAGTCACCTCGTTCTATCAAGGAAGTTCAGAGACTCACCGGTTGCCTGGCCGCCTTGGGGAGGTTCCTCAGCCGGTCAGGCGACAAATGCCTCTAATTCTTCCAAGCAATCAGGAAGAAGACCAGGTTTGAATGGGGGGACGATGCTGAGACGGCATTCCAGAAGTTAAAAGAACATTTGCATTCTCTACCTAGGCTGGTCAGTCCCTTGCCTAGGGAGACGTTGTACATGTATTTATCCGTCTCAGATCACGCTCTCAGTGTCGTTCTCCTTGCTGAGCGAGACGGCGTTCAGCTCCCGGTTTACTTCATTAGCCATGTTCTCAAACATGCTGAACTCCGGTACCCCATGGTTGAAAAATTTGGCCTTGCTTTGTATATGGCATTCAAAAAGCTAAAGCCTTACTTTCTGACACATCTGGTGGTGATTTACACCGACCAGCCACTCAAGCAGCAGTGAAAGGTCAGTGAAAGGTCAGGCGTTTGCCGACTTCATTGTTGAAATGACCCGTCCGGTGGCTCCGGATAATCTTGATCAGGTTTGGAAAGTGTATGTAGACGGGAGCTCTACAAAAAACGACTGTGGTGCAGGTGTAATCTACGAGTCTCCTGAAGGGGAAAGATATGAGTATGCACTACGGTTCAAGTTTCAGGCCTCTAACAATCAGGCGGAATATGAATCCCTGCTAGCTGGTATCCATATGTGTAAGGCGGCAGGGGAAATGAAAATTGACGCCTACTCTGATTCACAGTTGGTCGTTAGCCAGTATGAGGGAAAATATGAGGCAACTCATCCGGCTATGATCAAATACCTTCAGGCAGTCAAAGAAGAGGCTAGGGCACTTGAGAAATTCCGTCTGAATCAAGTGCCTAGGTCGGACAACAACCAGGCGGATGCATTGTCAAAACTGGCATCTTCCGCCTGCCATGATACGCCTCGGTCAGTCTTTTGGGAGGTACTTGAAAAAAGAAGCATCTATGAAGAACCCATTGGAATTCTTGACCGAAGCTCTACCTGGATGGATGGCATCCGGGACTACCTTTCAGACGGTACACTTCCTGATTCGCCACAGGAGGCAGCCGTCCTGAAAAAGCGAGCTGCAAGCTTCGAGTTGAGAAACGGAGAACTCTTCAAGGCGGGGTTTCTGAAGCCTCTGTTGAAGTGTGTCACCCCAGAAAAGGGGAAGGAAGTTCTCGAAGACTTACACTCGGGATTCTGCGCCTCCTATATAGGCGGCAGGTCCCTGGCCGTCAGAGACAGACGACATTATTTTTGGCCCACTCTTGAGGCATACGCCAAGGAGTTGGTGAAGAAATGTGACAAGTGCCAAAAATTTGGCAAACTTATTCACCGTCCGGCTACTGATCTGACAGCCATCCACAGCCCAATCGCGTTTGCAAAATGGGGCATGGACATCTTAGGTCCTTACACGACTGCTCCAGGCGAAAAGCGCTACATCTTGGTGGCTGTGGATTATTTCACCAAGTGGGTGGAGGCTGAGGCGGTTAAGAACATCAAGACCTTAGATGTAATTTCCTTCATCTGGAAGAACATTATCACCCGGTATGGGGTACCTATGTCTATGATGTTCGATAATGGTCCTCAGTTTGAGACGCCTCAGCTCAGAACTTGGTTGGGAGATCAAGGAATCTCAAGCTGTTTTGCATCAGTCGGCCGACCCCAAGCAAACGACATTAAGAAGCCTTCAACAAACTAATCTCAGACGGCATTAAGAAGAAAATTGAAAGAGTCGCTAGCTTGTGGGCAGAGGAGTTAATCCATGTCCTATGGGCCATCCGGACACCAGCAAAGGGGGCAACCGGTGAAACCCCATTTCTCATGGTTTACGGTGCTGAAGCCGTCTTGCCCATTGAACATTACGAGCCGACTCTCAGAGTCATGCTATATGATGAAGAGGCAAACTGGGAAGCAATGCGCCTGACATTGGATTCACTCCCAGAACGCAGGGGCAATGCCGCCTTGCGTCATGAGATTTACCGTCTGAGAATGACCAGAGCTTACAACAAGAGAGTACACAAGCGTCCCTTGAAAGTTGACGACTTAGTGTTACGGAAAATGGAGGCAACCGGTAGGGCCAATGAGCTGGGAAAGCTAACTCCAAATTGGGAAGGTCCCTACCTGATTTATGAAGAAGTAAGAGACAGCACCTACCGCCTGGGAACTCCAGACGGCAGACGCCTGCCTAGAACTTGGAATGTAGACAATTTGAAAAAGTACTATTTCTGAGAAGGTAAATTTTTTGTAAACAGTGAGTCAATTAATGAGAGTTCAAACTTTGTTTGCAAAATTGTTTTGATTATCCGCCTGGGTAATACCCAGACGGATTCTTCATTTACCTAACTAAGTTTGATACTTAGTAAAGGTTGCATTTGTTCGACCGCCTAGGTAATACCCAGAGGGATCCTTTGTTTATTTAATTAAGTTTGATACTTGGTATGATTTAATAATTGCTTGTCCGTCTGGGTAATATCCAGACGGGCTTATTTTTTTAAACCAACTAGGTTCGACACAGTGTAAATCTAATGTTGTAATAACGCTCGGCCAATGCTCCGATTAAACACTAAGCACAAAAACGCTTAGTGGCTATACAACCAGTCCAAAACAAGACTAAAGGCTGAAACGGCCCGATGGTTGCTTATTTTATAAAACCGCCTGTCCCAACATGGACAAAGGCGTTCAGCGACACCCATCCGGGTGCAATCGTCGCAGAGAACAGACTATTTGTCTTTCTTCGTATCTATGCAGACGGCAAAAATTGAACGACCGAATTGGTCAACTCATAGCCGTCTAACCAGAATGATCTGTGAAGAACGATCAAGTTACCGAATACCGGATGCCCCTAAGCATCAGTCGGTCACCGGATAAAGCTCTCACTTAGGTTATTTATTCCAAAGTTGCATCTTCTATCCCAATTGGGGCAAAAGAGTTGGTGTACGGCTGTGCAATCTCTACCAAGACAGAGAAAAACCGTTTGGTTAGTGACTGGAACGCCTGTTGGTGTACGGCTGTGCACTTGGTTTGGGGCAATCACTACTGTGATTGATTGACTTACAAACGTATCATGCTCTTTGCAGCATCAGATGTTCCCAAGTCAATCAACCAACTCAATTTGACTTACAAACCACACAGCCGTCCAGGGGCAAGGACAGCCGGCTTTTAATAAGTTATGCTTTTAATAAGTTAGGCAAAAAATCGCCGCATGCTTTTCATAAGTTAGACAAAAATCAGGCATATACGCACAAATGCAAAAAATTGAAATCCAAACATAAATGCAAAATGATCAAAACCGACTCAGTCGGTGCATTCATAAAAAGTCCACCCAACCAAACGGTTGTAGTGGATCAAATGTTAACCGGACCCCGTCCGGGAGAAGATAGAAATTGTTGATTACCCGGCTCCTCAGCCGGTAAATACACGAATACTCAGCACGCAGGCCGGAAAAGCAAGTTATTGGCATACTACCGCAGATTAAAGAAAAAATAAAAAAAATAAAAAAAAGAGTTGGCATACTGCCGCTGAAAAATCACTTCTGGCCCGCAGGCGGCTCCTCCTGGTCCTCATCATCTGAAGGAATCTCATGTGCTTCACCAGGACCAGGAAGCTCAAGCGCGGGAAGCTCAGTGTTGGCGTTAGCTCAGCCGTCGAAGGACTCAGGCTCTGGCTCACCTTTCTCTCTCAAGTACACCACATCCTCGGCGTACCTGTGAGCCAGTGCCCAGATGCCATAATCCTTGTTTGGGTACAAGGCAGCCCAGGCGATCTTCATGCGGGCGTCGTTGTCAGCATCGCTTTCAGCAACCAGGCGGTTTTGCTCCGCCTCCAGGGTTGCTGCAAAGTTTATCTAGGCCTGAGCAGCCTCCTTCTCCAGCTTCTCAACCTTGGTCTTCAAGTTGGTGTTCTCTTCAGAAACACCTTGGAGTGTGTCAAGGTCCGCCTGGGCCTTCTTAAACGCCTCGTCGGCCTTCTTGAGCACCTCCTAAGACTTCTTGAGGCTCTCCTCCGCCTTTTTCTAGGCCTCCTCCGTCCCCTTCTGAGTTGTCTCAGCGTCGCTCACCCGCTGGTTGGCCGTCTTCAGATCCGCCTCCAGCTGCTGGATTCTCGACGCCTGTGTCATTGTGATTGCTTTAGTTTCAAGTTCATTTACGATAGTGGAGTATAAAGCAACATTATCAGCGTCTGTGGCGGACTTCTTGGCCCTTTTTACCTCTTCCTGTTTGCGGGAATAAGGACGTTTAAGCCCGTCTACCCGCAGCAGAGCCTGCAAAAACAAATCAAGTTAGTATTGTTGGCAGAGTAAAGCATTTGGAAAAAGTTGTTAAGTATCTTACCTCAGCCAGAAGGGACAAGATTCGTTCCAGGTTGAACATCTCTATCCCAGGGATAGCGTTCTTGTCCTTCTTGCTCACCGCCTCCAGCATGGCTTTAGCATGCTTCTGGACGTCTGGCCAGCGGGGAGATTGATCTGCACCACAATCAATAGGTGATGAGTGCGAAATTAAGATTGATCTCCACGTCCCTTTGGCATGATGGAGGTTAACTAAATCCTCCCCTGTTAACCTCTTATAGACCACGGCGGTGTGGTCTTGAGAGGGTTCAATCGGTTTATCTGATTTTAAATCAAACAAATTTCCGAATTCTTTAAGAGTTAGTCTCACATCATTGTTTAATAATCAGAATTGTACATGAGTAATTAGTGCATTCATTTTAATAACATTAAAACTTGAAATAAATTCCAATGTTAAGTAGTCATACGTATCATGGCACATTTGAAAGAAACCACTCATGCCTATACCTTTGAAAAAATTTTCCAAATATTTATCTAGGCCTAACCTAACTAGTGTGGGATGATGAATAAAATGGGTAGAGATTACCTGGCGATCGATAAGGTTTAGCATCCTAGCCCGTTGCTCCTCTGAGGTAATGACAACCTTCTCCCATCCCGGAATTTGAAGATCCGGGTTGACCGTTGGTTGTAGTGCCCTCGAACTCTCACCCCTTTGTGTCCTTGAACGTTTTGAGGCCATTATATTAGGAAAAACTTGATGGTTGGAGCTTTCTCTCTGTAGGGGTTTGAAGGAAGTATGAGAGAAAGTGGTAGAAAATAGGTGAGAAATGTAGAGGAAGATGTGAGGATTAATAATATGTAGAAATTTTGAGGTTTTGATGGATGAATTTGAGGAGATCTTGAAAAAGAAGTGAGTTTGAAGATGTAAAAATGGAGGTTTTAGAGAGAGAAAGTAATGGAGAAGAAGATGGAATAAAAAGAAAGTGAGGAAAGAAAGAAGAGGAAAAGTATATGGACGGCCAAAAATAGGCGCGCCCGATCGGGCGAGGCTCGCCCGATCGGGCGGATCATTTGAATTTCCAGAATTGAAGTTGCGCGCCCGATCGGGCGAGCTCCACCCGATATATCTTTTCCTTCACTCGATTTGCGCCCGATCGGGCGAAATTTGCTCGAGTTTCTGACTGAACTTGCGCGCCCGATCGGGCAACCTTGCCCGATCGGGCGAAATAAGGCTCGATTCCAGCTCTCCTTGTGCGCCCGATCGCCCGATCGGGCCCATGCCCAGTCGTTTCCTTAGCTTTTCTTCGTCTTCAAAATTTTTTTTTTCTAAGTCTTTTGACCTCTTAAACCTATATCTGTACAAAAACACTTATAAACGGTAAAATTTTCACTCTCCTCGCCTCTCTAAAATAAAATTAAAAATAAATAAAAAGGAAAACTAGTGTAGAAAGCAAGAAGTACGGGTTGCCTCCCGCAAAGCGCTGGTTTATCTAGGTCCCGCACGACCTTCTTACCAAGTACAACATCTAGGACCCTTGGCCTAACGCTTGATTGGGTGGTTTCTCACCCGGTCTAGCGGTGTTTAGGCTGCGATGCGGCTTTCTGACATACCCTGTGGGACGCCAAATCACCTTATCTGGTGGATCCTCCTTGACTTGGATTGGGGGATCTTCAATGCTATGCACTAAAAATCCTTTTTCGATCGAGTGTTGCTTCAAATTGTCATTGCGTACGACACTTGCAACTCGATCTGACGAAACACTTACCGTAGGCTCGATTCGCACAACTTGCTTGATCGGTTCCACCTTTTCATCCACGAAACCCAGACCAACATTGTAGAGTGCTCTTTCTATTGCATCAACTTCCTTCTGCCATTTATCTATCTCATCTGAAAAGGATGCAACACAAGATACCGCCTCCAAGGGATCTTTTTCAAGAGCTTGGGGCTTGTTAGAATAATTTTCAACCACATTAACACTGAAACATTTCTCCTCAGTCATGGAGCTTTTAGGGACATTATTCAGAATAAAAACAACTTTATCATCCCCTACTGATAGTGTTAACTTACCACTTCTTACATTTATGACTGCTCCTGCAGTGTTAAGGAATGGTCTACCCAAAATAATTGGGGTTTGCATATCCTCGGCCATATCAAGAACAACAAAATCTACAGGTATATAAAATTTACCTACTCTAACGGGGACATCCTCTAAAACACCTAAGGGGTATTTGAAAGAACGGTCGGCCATTTGTAGAGTTATATTGGTAGCTTTTAATTTACCCATATTCAACTTAGAACACACAGATAATGGCATGACGCTAACACTAGCACCCAAATCACATAATGCATTATCAATCAAGAGATTGCCAATATGACAAGGGATAGAAAAACTACCCGGATCTTTTAACTTAGGTGGAGACTTATTTTGAAGTACGGCACTGCATTCTGCAGTGAAAGCTACCGTCTTTACCTCACTAATAGACCTTTTTCTCGTCAATATTTCCTTCATAAGTTTTTCATACGAGTGGATTTGTGTGATTAATTCAGTAAAGGGAATTGTTACCTTCAAATCTTTTACCACCTCCAGGAACTTCCCAAACTGCTTATCCAAGTTTGTCTTCTATTGATGATTGGGGAATGGAAGTTTGATAATTGGCTGTGGAGCATTATTACTCTTGTCTGGAATAGCCACCTTCTCTATAGTTGTACCCTGCAATGTAGAATTAGATATGTTAGTATTATCCTTTAGCCCTGCAGGGCTATCAACTACATTGTTTGGTTTAACGGAATCAAGATTAGCATTATTTAATAAAACAGGTTCATCAACTCTGGGCATATAGGGCCCTTCATAGTTTGAACCACTCCTTATAGTAATTTCAAATGCTTGATCCGTAGGCCGGGTTGGCTGCGCCGGCAGAGCTCCCTATTGGCGGGCTTGTAGAGTAGCGGAGAGTTGCGCAATTTGATTATCTACAATTTTATTGTGCGCTAGAATTTGATCAATTGTCGCATCTCTACTCTCCATGTTCTTTTGCATATTAAGCAACATTGCTCTAATTTCCGCCAGAGAAGGGTCGGAAGATGAGGGGGTTTTTTGTGGTTGGTTCTTCTGGCTAGCATTGGGATGATAATATTTCTGCTGCTGTGGCGCCTGTGGTTCTTGTGGTGGTGGATTTTGAACATTAGTGCTCCGGTAGGAAAGGTACGGATGATTCCGATACCCAGGATTGTAGGTGTTGGAGTATGGGTTATTCTGCCTATAAGCTTGGAAGGCATTAACTTGCTCCACGGAACTCCTGCAATCTTGCTCCCAATGACCTACAATACCACAATTTTTACAGAAAGCCTCATTAGAATTATTACTAATTGCAGAAACATTAGCTACATTAGCAGTGCTCAGATTATCTAATTTTTGGCAAATAGAGGTTAGTTGAGCTTGCAAAAAGGATACAGAGTCGACACTATGCTTCCCCTTGTTAGCAAATCCTCTAGGGTTCCCATATTGGGAATTGTGTATCGCCATATCTTCAATAACCTGCCCTGCATCATCAACATTAAGATTCATAAATCTCCCACTAGCTGCAGAGTCTAAAATTATTCTAGAGGAATTTCCAATGCCGTTATAAAAGGCTTGGATTAACTACCATTGCGCTAAATTATGGTGAGGGAATTCTCTTTGTAAGTCCTTGAACCTTTCCCAAGCCTCATATAAAGATTCATCGGCTTCTTGGGCAAAGTTCTGGATCGCACTCCGTATTACTGTTGTTCTCTCTGAAGGATAATACTTGTTATAGAAATTCAAAACAAGAGTTTCCCAGTCAGTTATACCAAGTGTAGTTCTATTTAAGCCATTAAACCACAATTTAGCTTTTCCAGTTAAAGAGAAGGGAAAGAGAATCTCCCTGATTTGGTCTTGAGTGACCCCGGCTTGCCTGATGGTGTTGCAATATTGACAATAGTCGGCAATGTGAAGATTCGGGTCCTCACCCTTGGCTCCACTAAATTGCTTCCTCTCTATCATCGTTATAAATTGAGGTTTAATTTCAAATTGAACCCCATCAAGAGCCGGAGTAGGGGTGAGATGTGGAAAATCCGTAAGCTTTAGTTGTGAATAATCACTAAGCTTCTTTGGAGCCGTCATCTCTGATTCTGCGTCTGATGATGTCTCTAAATCACTGGAATCAGTTGGAGGATCGCGGTGATTATTGTTATTATCACCAGAATCCGCCAGGATTTGCTTGTAGAAATTTTTCTGTCTATGGAAGGAACGTTCGATCTCAGGATCGAATGGGATGTAACCTGATCTGGAACACCTGGGCATAAACAAAAACTAGAAGCAAATATGAGATTTGTCTCAGAGAACTAATGCTCTATGAGACAAAAGGGAAATAATCTAGACTACAAAAACAATCAGAAATAAAAATAAAACCGTTTCCCCGGCAACAGCGCCAAATTTTGACAGGGTAAAGTCGTATCCCCTAATCAAAAGTAAATACCTAAATCCTCTAACTACAGTAGATAGGGAAGTAGGGTCGATCTCCACAGGGAAACAAGTCTTTTTACTCCTAATTAATTATTATAATCTAAATTATAAAGTAACCAATATATTGTAATTAAAGGAATTTACACTACGAAGATTAAGAGTAAGGAGAAAACAATGAATAAAAGGATCTAGGGCATAGGTTCACCAATAAATAATACTCCAGGGTAAAACATAGTAATCAATCATTGACATTGCATAAATAACACGATTAACAGGCTCTCGCAATTTATTAATCAACATAGATCTAACAGGCTCTCGCAATTTATTAAATCTAAGTTCTTATTGAAAATAGCCTTTAATATCAAATTAACATCTACTCGATTCATCAATTTAATATTGCTATACTTTTACAAGCCGCAATTGTAAAACGTTAAAACAATTCAATAAGAAATTATCATGCAATACCAATAATCAATAATAGTCAATCATCAATGCATCAATCAACCAGATTGTAAAGGGCTTTCGCTACGTATTACAATCACATAATTAATTTACCGGTATTAAATCTCATCTCTCGAATCTCGACTTAACCATTTATAAATTAATCTGCCTATTGAAACTAGACCTAAACATCAATTCTCATCTGTCGAATCTCGAATCAATATTGTTAAACTCATGCATAAAAGATCTGCGCAAATCTAGTCACAGAGCATTACATCAATCAATAGGAAATTAATCTAGCATTGATAATTAACAACAATAAATTACCCCTTCATATTATTTATGGATCCCCATGAACCCTAGAAATAGAATACTCACACATAGTAGAAAGTAAACTAATCAAAGCAATAAAATAAGTCATGGTAAGGGGAAATAAGATTAAGAGAAGAGAAATCGTTACCAAACTAATCTGTATTAATGGAAATAATCAAGAACAAGAGTTGAGAGAAGAGTTAAGAGAGAGAAAAGATCCTAAGTAGAGAGAGAAAGTCTAAGAAAAAAGATTGTCTAATCATTCCGTACAAAAATGTATTTAAACGTTTTCTAAAACGAGAATTAAAACTAAACTTAATCAGGTCTTCTAGAAACGCGCGCCCGATCGGGCGAAGGGCCGCCCGATCGAGCGCGCCTTTTTCTTCGCGTTCTTCCCAAGAAACCTCGCCCGATCGTGCTAGAAGTTCGCACGATCGGGCGCGCCTCAGCACGCTCAGCCTAATAGTCCTGCCGCGCCCGATCGTGCTAGAGGTAGCCCGATCGGGCAGTTGCTTCTCCTTGAGGCTTGGACTTCGATTGGGCTAGATTTCTCGGCCCAATCCGGATTTCCTCTCGGGTCTCGAATACTTGGTCCAAATGCCTCGGGATCCCAATTACAGAGCCCTTAATCACCGGCTCTCACCGATCCTGGGCTCCAAAAGTGGTCACGTCCTTCTAGCTTCCGTAGTTGATCCATAAAGCCCGGGAAAATGCTCCAAGAGTGCAATTTCCTGTAAAATACAACTAAAACTACGAAAACACTAGAACACACAAATTAGTAATAAAAGTGGCCCGAAAGAGCCAAAAACACTACTAATAACGACCAAGGGACGGGGGTAAAGCACTATATAAAATGGGCATATTAGTCGTAGCCCCTCAAGATCGCCTTCACCGCCTGGTGAAGGGGAAAACGAAGACCGGCCTTGAACGCCGCCTCATAACAGCCGAAGTAGTTGTTGGTGTCTGTTGATCGTCTTCCCAGGCGATGGTGCCGTCCTCAGGCGGCACTCTGATCTTGTACCCGTCTCCTAACGGGTGCATTTGTTTAAATCTTTTTAAGTTCTCCTCCATGTGACCCCTGTCTTTGGCTAAGACGTGAATTTTGTAGGGGTCGTCCTTCTCACTCCACTTCTTCCTCTCCTCCTCCTCGCTATCCTCAAGCGGTGGCAAGTAGTCACTGCTCTCAGAAGTGGAGGCGGAGCTGTCACTCTCCGTCTCCCCCTCAATTTGTGGTAAAGGAGCTGAGACGGCTTCGTCGCCGTCCTGGTCGCATTCTTCCAAAAAGGAATCTGCGGGAAACGAAGGGGCACGCGGAGGGGATCTCTCCAGAGCCGCCTGGTTTCTCTGACCAGACGCATCTCCCGCCACGTGGTCCAATCGGAGGATGACACGTGTCAGCCCTAGGATGGCCCAAGGTGGACCTATCCCTGCTTAACACGTGTCACTCCAGAAACCTGGGAGGAATGGCGGCCTTCTGGCCCAAATCCGGAGAAAGCCGCAATGCGGCGCAGCCCACCAATGATTAGGGTTCAGTGACCTAATCAGGGGCACAAATCCCGAGGACCCTATAAATAGGGAGATTCCCCTCTTCTGGAGGGCACATTTTACCATTTATTACAAATTGTCCCTGTGATAGAGACATCTGAGCTTGGAATCCGAGCAGATACCCACCTAAATTTCCGCACCTTTTTCTCTCCCTTCAAGTTACTAACTTATTCGTCGGAGGCGGAGCACAACCCAGCCGGTTTCTCTATTTGTTTTGCAGGTATAGGCCGCACCGGATCAGTCTTCGTGTTGTAACTCTCCCGAGGGACAAAAACACCCAAAACACTAGGCAAGGCCTCTATTTATACATCATATGTATAATTAGAGTCCAAACCAAGCCCAAACTATTCCCTCTTCAATCCCATATGGTCGGCAACTCCATGAGGCCCAATAATAGGCTTCTTTCTTTGGTTCAATTCATCACCCTTTTGTGTGACCTTATATGACCCATTCTATTGGACTTTTGCCTATTTGACTAGCCCAAAGATCATTGATCACGTCTAACAACAGATAATGACGACCCAAAAGAACGAACTTAATTATCTCCATAAATTAATCCATTATATATCTAGTAATTACACTCAATGACAAAGGCATGAATCCTTTAGTTTCCTCTTCATCTCCCCCGATCTTCCATGTCAACCAGCCGGAAGCACAATGTAGGGAATATTTCAAGCGTTAATCCCCTAGCTTGAACCCCACTGTGATCATACACTAAAGTACGGTGGCGTCCAAAGGGAAAAAAGATAGAGCAAAAGAATCGCTAACAAGTTTTAGGAACTTGTAAACCGTTCACAGGGTGAAGGTTACACCCCTTAACGATCCAAGAGATCATCAACTCCATTAGGTCTTGAACCAAATAGGGTTCGGGGATGAAGGTACAAATCCAACCTAAAAGAGATTGAACCTACCCTAATAATAGGCCTCTACTTTATTCAGATCGTATTCATGTGCGCTTTCTGACTAACATCCAATCAATAGGATTAACCCTAAACCTGTTTATCTATGTTGGTTGAATTTAATGCACAAATAAATCTATTATTGGCGATCACTTGAATTATAATCAAATTAACCCTAAACAAGATTAATAATTATCTTATTAAGCGTGATTACAAGTACAAATTTCCTTTAAACATGCATAAAAGGCGTGATCAAGCAATAACAATAAATTTAATCAAGCAACATAATATATAATCATCATAATAATAATTATAACAATCATAAAATTATAATCATAATCAAAACAATTACAAAAATAATCATGAATCATGTTAAAGCATAATAATAGCAAGATCCTATGCATGATACTAACAAGATTAATAACAAACCCTAGCATGTCGCTAAACAATAAAAATCAAAGTTTTAGCCCTAACATGATACTAACAATCATAAATATTAGGAAGAACATAAAAGGCATCATAACAATCATACTTGATATTAAAGTTACCGTAGACATGATACTAGGAATATCATAATAACAACCTAAGCATGAACTCTATATCATAACATCAATAAAAACCATTAAAGTACTTACTTTGATGCCTTGTACCTCTTTCTAATGACAAAATACACACGTTAGTAACTTCAAGGAAAACAATAAACAAAACAATTAAATTAAATAATAATTGAAAGAGAGATTTCGGACCAAACCCTCAAAAATTAAACCTTCACGTCTAGGGCGAAGGAAACTTTGAAATTGGCTATCTAAGTCTTGCGAATGCGGAATTTTTATATTTGAGAGAAGGCTAGTTTAGAAAAGAGAGAGAGAGAAATCAAGAAAATCTTGATGAGAGTTGGTGAGAATGAGAAAGAATTGATGATTGTTGGTGATTGAAAACGGAGTTTTTACGACGTTATTTATAAAGAAAATCAGCCAAAAAGATAAAATATCAAAACAGAGTTCTAACGCAAAAAATTAAGTTGGCGCCAGACGCTGACCTAAGCGCCAGACGCCAAGTCTAGCACCAGGCGCCAATCGTAGCGTCAGGCGCTACAACTGGCGTTTGGCGCTGACTCAGAAATCCACACGTTTTCTTAAAGTCAGATAAAAATTACCATACAGGAGGATAAAATCGTATTTTTCCTCAAAATGCTCTTTGATTCTATTTAAACCCCGAAAAGTCAACAAAAGTCAATTTATCAATGCTAATTGAATTAGGAATGAAAAGAACCTTCTAGAAGAATCTAGAAAACTAAAACCATTCCTAATTGCATTAGGAATTATAAATCTATATTAGGCCCTCCCCTAGATCATTGGGCCGCATATAAGGATCAAACCGGACCCAGTTCAGTAAATTGGCCATAACTTCCTCAATATTCATCGAAATTGGGCTTATAATATATCGTTGGAAAGCTCTTGTCAAGCCCCATCCAACTAAACTACTATTGGACCCATATCATGGACCAATCAAACTGGATAGACTGTTTTCTTAAAATAAGTTTTCAAAAATAGAGAGAAGAGAAAATAAATTAAAACTATCCGCAACACTAGACTTTCCACACTTTCACTTCATTCGATTATGATTCGGCGCGAAAGGTACTCATCACTGGGTTTGGTTTTGGGGAGACACAAATGAGTGTCTACACACAATCAACTCACCTTGGTTGGTGGGAATTTCGCGTGGGGCTAGGGCGGTCGGAATTTGGTGTTGGCTAAGGAGTAGGTCGAAATTAGGTGGTGGTTAATGTTTTAGGTCTGCGAAATTTTGTGGTGGCTAAGGTATTAGGAGTGGTCGGAATTTGGTAGGAAGGGGCTTCATGGGCGGTGCGTTGTGCGGTGCGGTGGCCAGTGCGGGCGTTGTGGATGCGGTGGTGTAGACACCTAATTGTGTATCCCTAAACACCAAACCCACTGATGAGTACCTTTCGCGTTGATTATCGAACGAAGTGAAAGTGTGAAAAGTCTTGTGATGCGGTTGTTTTAATAAAAATATCTTCTTTCTGTTTTCGAAAATGTACTTTATTTATGAAAACGTCCAATATAATTTAGTTTGGTCTATAATAAGTACAATAATGGTGTAGTTATATTGGGCTCGAAAAGAGCTTTCCAACGATATATTATAAGCTCAATTCCGATGAATAATGAGGAAGTTATGACCAAAATACTAAATTGGACCTGAAATGGTTTTATGGCCCAATGATCTAGTGGATGCCCCATTAATTATAATTACTAAAGTTATTAGGATTTATTTTAATATTTTAGAATAATCTAGATGGTTATTTTGAATTATAATGGGATTAGGATTAATAATTATATCTTTTAGAAAATAAAGAATTCTATTTGGATTAAAACAAGTGTTTTTAAAGAATTAAATCTGGTTTTAAAAGATAAATACGGACGTTAATTAATCGAGTCTAATTAGATTAAAGATTCCATACGGATTTTAGAAAAAGCGTTCTCCATCGTGAAACGACAAGACTCTGTCGCGCTGCGACAGAGATTGTCGATCGCGCGGCGCCGAACCCTGTCACGTCGCGACCGAAGCAGTTTTACTCCGAATCGAATTTGATCTTTTTTAAATCGTTTTCGAATTATTTTTCTCCATAAATAGGGTCGTATTTCCCCATTTTATTCATTCACAATCATCTAATTCTAATTCTTTTCTCTCTTAAGCTCATAGTTTTTATTTCTCCGATCCCTCTTTCTAAGCCTTTCCTTTTCAAATGAAAATAACGCATTCACGAGTCTTAGACACATTTAGCCAAGCTCAAAGTTGTCTTTGCCCTAGACGTGAAAGGTTGATACTTTTTGAGAGTTTGGTCTCAAATCCCTATTTCAATTTTTTAAATTAATGGTTAGATCTAATATTTTCCTTGAAGTTACTAACGTGTGTATTGTTTTGATAGAAAGAGATACGAGGCAACAAAGTAAGTTGTTTTATTGCTATATTTCTTTAGAAAGCATATTTAAATTATATTAATTCCTAGGATCATGTCAGGATGTTATTTATTTCTTTTTAGTATCATGTTTAGGTTGCCTCCTATTTTCTTCTATCATGTTAGGGATAAAGCTATGATCTTTAATGTTTAGTGACATGCTAGGATTTGTTATTAATCATGTTAGTATCATGCCTAGGATCCTGCTAATATTATTATGCTTTGATGAGAATATTATATTAATGATGATGATTGTTATTATTATGTTGTTATTATTGTCTGATCACGCCATCTCTTGCAGGATTAAAGGGAATTTGTACTTGTAATCACGCTCAATAAGATATTTAATAATCTTGTTTAGGCTAATGTGATTTTAATTCAAGTGATCGCCAATAATAGAATTGTTTGTGCATTAATATTCAACCAACAGAGATTAAACAGGTTTAGGATTAATATATTGTTTGTATGTTAGTCAGAAAGCGAACATGAATATGAGAAGAATAAAGTAGAGGCCTATTTTTAGGGCAGGTTCAATCTTTTTTAGGTTGGATTTGTACCTTCATATCCGAATATCCATTCATGGTTCCAGATCACTATGGAGTTAGAGATCTCATGGATCATGAAGGGGTGTAACCTTCACCCTGTGAACGGTTTACAAGTTCCTAAAATTTGTTAGCGACTCTTTTGCTCTAGCTTCATTCCCTTTGGACGCCACGATACTTAAGTGTATGATCACAGTGGGGCTAAATGTGGGATGCTTGAAATATTCCCTACAGGTGGTTATGCAGGTGCGTTGTGGGTGTGGTGGCTATGCGACGACTGTGTGCGTTGTGCGGTGGTTGTGGCTGTGCGGTGGGCGGTGGCTGCTGTGTGGCGAGTTGGTGGTGGGGTTGGTAGTTGGTCCGGTTGGTGGCTAGGTTTCTTTATTTTTTAAAATTTTTTTTATTTTACCCAATAATGTGGTGACACGTGTACATGATAGACCCCACAAATGGGTTTATGGATGGAAGCCGTTAATTGGAGGTGATTGGTGGTAAAAGGACTAAAAGCCAACTTTTATTTTCTTATGTGGTGGTAAAATAAAACTTTTTTTATGCAGGTGGTAAAAACCAATAAGTCGTTTTTTTGAGGTGGTAAAAGTCAAAATTGTCTTTTATCAATTCATAAATGTAATAAGGAGTAATATGACATTCATAAACTTAATATGCAGTAATATGATTATAAGTTTACAAAGTACATGTTATTCATTTAGTTCACGTTGAAGAAATGATATGCTATCAACATTGTAAACTTATTAATACGAGTATAAGTATTTATATTTTAACATATAAATGAAAAAAAATAAAAATAATAAGTACATAAATAGAAAACTAGGTAACATAATTTCATATTTAAATTTGTGTGGTTTTTAATTTGGAAGGCTTATAATCATTTATAGCAAGGGGCCCTTAAATTGATTAAAATGGCCCTGGACATACGTTAGACAAATCGTTTTATTATTATTGTTGTTGTTGTTGTTGTTGGTAGGGTTGTGCATCGGTCAAAAACTGGACCGGATCGGAACCCGAAATCGAATTTTTTTGGGGATCGGGACCGGGTCGTAATCAACCAGTCCGGGTTTTAGTCCAGACTTGTTTATTCCGGTCCTGTCCGAATTTGGACCGGTTACATTATTTTTTTATATTTTTCATTTTATTATCTTAATATATACATACATTTTTAACGTCGTATTTTTGTTAGTGTGCTTTCCTATATTGCACCTAGAATTTATAAATTACAAGTACCTAAATTTTGTAGAAATTTAAACATAAAATTTAAAATTTTCACCCAAATAATTACAAAAATACACTTTTCGGTCCGGGCCGAACCGAAAACCCAAAATCTCCAATTTCTGAGGAATGAAGACCGAATCGGAATCAACCGGTCCGGTTCAATTCCGATCCGATCCTGATCGGTTTTCTGATCTAGGTCCATTTATGCACACCCCTAGTTGTTGGTTAGGAATCAAGATAGATAAAAGGGCATTTATGTCACACAAAAGGCCTATTTGTTGCTGTTGTTCTTTAGGAATCTAGATAGATAAAAGGCCTTTATGTCTTGCAAAAGACATTACTCCCTCTGTCCTTTTATTAAGTGTTTTTTTTTATATTTAGGTGTCCCAAAATTAAGTGTCTATTTTTAATTTGTTTCATGTATAAATTACCTACACACCCCCACTTTATACCTTTGACATACTACCTTCATTTTTTATTAGTTGACACGTTTTGACTTTAGCAATATTCACACACTTTCCTTTGACCATATTTTGTGCTTTATATGTAATGAAAAAATATAGTGATGTGAGATCTTGTTAGAAATGTCACGATATATATTTTCTAAAATATCAAAGTTTTGCTTATCGTAAATTAAAGATATTAATGATTAAATTTGTACATTGACAAAAGTGACTAAAAAAAACGTGTCAACTAAAAAAATTAGGAAGTATTAAACTTCCCAAAAAAAACCTTTCAAATTTGGTACCCATGTGCATGTGTTATATACTTCTACACACATGTTTATTCATTATTGTCTCTATCAGGAAATAAAATATTAAATTTTTTATAATAATTTCAGACATTGGCGGAACCAGAATATTTATATAGAGGGGGCCATAATTATAAATTTCAGTTGTATTTCTTACCAAGAGTAAAAAGGTCATATGCATTGCTAGGAAAAATGAAAATAAAAGAGGAAGATAAGAAGACAAAATGAATTAAAGTTTTGTTGAAATCCAAAGAAAACAATGTAAATGTTCTTTGCAAGGATCGGACACAGCTCAGCAAAAAATTCTACACTATTTGAACCCTACCAAGAAACTAACTTTGCCAAGTTTACCACTATATTTTATTCAACATTTAACAAACTTCACCATTTAAAGGGGTGGCCATGGCTACCCCCCAGTAGGGGTGGCAATTCGGGTCAGTGGTTCGGGTTCAGGTCAGATTTTGGGTCAATTTTAGGTTATGCTTAGAAACAATAAAAAATAGTGTAAAACTTAATATTATTATGAAATATGAAATTTTGGTCAAATCGGGTCAAATTCGGGTTATTCGGGTTCGGATCAGGTTGGGTTAAGGTTTCTCTCAATAACTTCGGGTCGGGCTCGTTCGGATTATCGAGTCGGGTCGGGTCAGGGATTGTCAGCCCTACCCCCCAGCCACCCCCTAATTTCACCACTGATTTCAAGGATGCTTTTTACACTTCATTTGTGTTACAACTTGTAGAATATGAAAAACAGGCACTTAATAAAAGGAAACGGAGAGAGTATTATCCACAACATTACCAGAAGAAACATTTAAAAACGGCATAAAAGACACACAAGAGCTGCAACATGCTTGCGCATGCATTTCAAACTTGAGGCAGCTTTCTTAAAATAAAGCCTCCTGAGCAGTTCTTGATTTAAGTGAACTATGTACTCCCTCCGTTTCATAATATAGTTATTTTTTTGTGTTTTTCACGATATTTAAGAAATAAGAGAAGAAAGTGAATAAAGTACATTAATAAAAGTGAAAAGTACAATACTCCGTAATAGACAAGAGTTAAGGCCTGTTCACATTTACTTAATTTCAGTTCAGTTCAGCTCTAATCAGTTCAGTTCCTAATTTCCCTCTCTTATAAAATATTCATTTCAGTTGAGTTCAGTTCAGCTCCAATCAGTTCAGTTTAGTGCAATTCAGCTCCAATCAGTTTAATTCAACTCAGCTCAGTAAATGTGAAAGGCCCTTAGAGAGAGAAAAAAAAATACATGACATATGCAAAATTTAAGAGTAATTTAGGCTGTATAATAAATAAAGTTAACAAAATGAGGGTATAATAGTCTTTGCATACTATTCAAAAATATAGAAACATTATTTTGTTTCCCCAAAATAGAAAACAAGAACTATATCATCGGACGGAGGGAGTAAAAGGTAAGACTAAAACTGAAAACACTATCTTAAGGACATGAGGAAAAGTTACAACAGGCAGCCTTCAATCTGAGTCAGAAAGAAGCCACCGAAGCCAGAATGGCTAATTTTTGGTATCTTTGAAGAGAATTAAGACTCGTATCAAGTGAAGAAGCCAGCTGCAAAGCCGTAACAGTTAGTCGTTTTGTATCGTATTAGAGCTTTAGCTTCATCGCCTCTTCTTTTGTGCCTTAGCAGCATTCGACTTAGGAGTAGCAATCATATATCCAAACAAAGCTACAAGAGAGACTGCTGAAAACTGTGCACCAAATCGAGCAAGAAGACTCTGCAAAAAAAAGAAGAAAAGTATAAGAAAACAATTGACAAGAACATCTACGATAATGTCATAGAATCTTGAACTTTGGAGCGTCTACAAGCAGGAGAAGACATTGCATGATTGCAGCATGAACACTACATGAAGCATTCCCTAATCTAAACTTTATTTGGTTATTATAAACCTTGTCCTCCAAAAAATCTTTTAAAAGACAATTCAAGCATGATTAGTAGTGTACCAAGTGTACATGTGTATGGTCTTGTGAGGGCAACCAAACCTTTGGAAACCACTAGAAAACTCAACAACACTAGAATTCTTGTTCATTAGTCAGCACTGACAAAACTGAAGAGCCAAGGAGAAAACGAGATGTAGCACAGAGCTATGCCTTATTTCCAAACAAAGTCACAAAGTACTCGAGTCATTCAACACTTAAATTTGTATATACATAATACATCAAATGACATCTAAAACAACAAAGGTGGATAAGAGCAACCTATTTTGCTTTTACCCAGTAAGGTAGATCATTATTAAGATTTGGTGACCAACCCATGCACACTTGAAAGACTAATCAGAAATTCAAAGTTCAAAACTTCTTCAAACATAGGAATGCAAACAGGGGATTTGGAAGTTAGTATTTAAAGCTTGATAATCCATCAAAAATTTAAAGACTAGAGGTATTCCTTCGGAAGTTATTGCACGTAGTACTTAGAAGCATGAAACTAACCTTTGCCTGAGAAAGTTGGTAAACGCCAGCCCACCAGCAGCAACAAATTATTCACAAAGAAAAACATGGATACATCAGCTTAGTCAATGCCCACATAAGTTATAAAAAGATGAACAAAAAACAAATTTAAACAGATATGGAAGGCAAATGAACACAAACACAAAGAACTTGATACGCCTACGAATTTTGAGAAAAGATTACCAATTCAAGCTTGTTCTCTGGTGTAGTATCTGCAAGCATGTTCAATGGGTAAATGGGGGTAGAATATGCAACCTGAAAAGAATATAGATTATAAGCTACAACGGTCAGCAAACAAGAAAAACAACGGTCTATTTAGCATTTCAAGAAGTGCATACCACGGGTGCAGCCTTGTTGGGAATGCGGAATGTAATCACGGCTGGGCTACCCTGGAATAGACCTTTTACTCTTGGCTCTAGTTCAATGGAGTGAGAAACAATAGCTCCACTGTGAATAATAATGATCAGTGAGCAGACTCATGACTTAGCGATTCGCAGAGAAATATGCTTAAAAAAATTAAAACTCACGCATCGAGGCTGTCCCATGATCTTGAAAAGTTTCCACTGACTAAATCAAAAGAGTCCACAGGCCAGCTCTTGTCAACAAGGCTTACATCGTACACAGTTCTGAACATAATTATAGAAAATTAACTCATATCAGACTTCTACTTAGGGAGAGAGGAATGAGCTCCATAGCAAAACTCACTTTTAATCAATTGCCAAATGTAATGAATGTTTCTAGAATCGTGTATAAAAATAAACAAGTGAGATGGAGCCAAATTTCAATTTTTTTTGCTTCTAGAATCTGTTAAGGCTTCACGTCAAAACAGCTAAGACTCATTTTTAACAGACTTGTAATTCAGGTAATTGCAATTCCATTTATGAATTAATACCATAAGGTCTAACAAAAATGCAATTCTATTATAATTACTTGGGGAACTAAAATGTAAATTTTGCTCATTACATTATCAAAACTACAAACCATATTTACAACACGCTTATTCCTTATGAAAGAAATAAGAATGGGAGAAAGGAAAGAAAAAAGCCCCTAACATACACAAGAGAGCGGGAAATGATTTTGGCACACATTTTATGTTGGAGCAGAGTTTTCTATGCTCTCTCATATAAGTGTGTGCTAAAATCAATCTGCTTAAATCAATTTCCCAAGAGAGCTTATACTCTATGAAGCTCACAAGAGCCTATTACAGTCATTGGGATCTAAATAGAAATACGATTTTGGGCATTCACAACAAGAGCCAATTACGAGGTAATCACAAGCCAAATAGCCAATCAGATCTTTCTGAAATTTTTCATAAACCCTGAGAGTTGTAAAACTATCTTACACTCTGGTAATTCAGGGTTCTTATACTCCTCTGTTGTCCTATTTTCTGGGTTTTAGGGTTTATCGTCCATGAATTTATTTGCTTCCGCTAGCACTCATAACCGTTACATACTCAATGTAACAATGACAATAATTTATTCATATATATGATCACAGTTTTTCAGTATACTAGCTAATGCAGTAATTCATATCATACAATGCTTCTCGAAAGAAAAAAATGCAGGTGTTATTAAAATTTACAGGATTACGAATAGCAGTTCAACCTTACAAATAAACTACTTACAGTATTTCTCAAACAGCAAACTCACAAAATCAAACAAGTGCAGAAAATTCAATATTAAAATACGCAATTGAAACCGAAATTCATTTCCAATAGTATTAGTGTATTACTTCCTCCAAATCAACATGCAAACAAAAATCAAAATCAAACACAGAAAACAAAATTCAATTATGAAATTCATAACAATGGAAATTCAAACGCAAACAAGATCTAAAATCATAGCAGCAAATGCAGAATCAGTAGAAAAGAGAAATCACATACAAAGATCCACGATTGTAGAGGTCGATAGAAACGAAGATACGTTCAACGCCATTGGTGAGCTTTGTGAGGGTAGCCTTCTTGTGAGCTACAATAAAAGCTGATTCCGAATCCGCCATTGCTGAGATTGAACATGAAACAAGAATCATAGCGAAAATTACAAACCCTAATTGATTGATTGAAGCCGCCATTGTTGAATTCTCTGAAGTTGCAGATTGAGAATTAAAAGGGGAGAATTTTCGAAATGTGAAGAACGAAAGAGAAGCAGAAAATTTTTTTTAAAAAAAAAGAAAGAAAAAGGGGGGGATGGGATTATTGAGTGGGAAATTGGGAATGTGCTAAAAGTGTTAAAATACGTGGTTTTGCTGACATGTCGCAATGTCATTCGATGTAGTCGATGGTATAGTGAAGAAAAACTGTTTTAATATGATATCGTGTGTTTGAGTTGCGATGCACGGTTGCACACTTGCACCATGCACCAGCACCACAGCAGCAATTGTTGGTCTGGTGGAACATGTTTTATGTTTAGTGCTAGAGCAATGCATGGTTCCTTCACGCGGATACACAATCTGTATAGTGCATCTCTTTTAGAAAAACTAGAAAGGATATTGTATAAAAATATAAAGAACATTTATTTAAAGTAAAAGGAACATGTTATAGAAATGTAATAAACATTTTGTAGAAATGTAAAGAACATTCATTTAATTGAAAATAACATATTAAAGAATGTTAAATAATGTTCTTTATTATCGATCATGTTCTTTGATTGTCAGTATAATGTACTTTTATTTGAAATTTAATGTTAATTGTTAATTTGAAATGTTATTTGAATTGTGTCTTTAGATTAGGGTGGTTGAATAAAAAATAATGTTCATTACAATAAATTTTTATTATAGGTGATCAAAAAATCCGGTCGAACCGGGACTTAACATAATATCTCGTGCCTTAACCCGATAATATAGTGGGCTTTTCGAGCTTTTTTTTAATCGGGTTTGGATTTTTAACTAAAAATGCATTTTTAGGCTATATATATAAAGAACATAAAGTTTGATTTTTTTTTTTATTTTTTTTTTTTACAAAATACCTATATGTTCATTACAAAACAAATATATGTGATGTTCTTTATAA
Organism: Chenopodium quinoa; assembly: GCF_001683475.1. Taxonomy (NCBI): domain Eukaryota; kingdom Viridiplantae; phylum Streptophyta; class Magnoliopsida; order Caryophyllales; family Amaranthaceae; genus Chenopodium; species Chenopodium quinoa. The sequence continues at coordinate 686,491 of NW_018744790.1, forward strand.
AATAGCTAGATATTCTTTATAAAATAATTGTATGTTCTTTAATGAACAACTAAATGTTCATTCCACCTTTTTAAAAAGAAAACGGATGCACGGAGCATTGTGTATCCGCCTCCATGGAAAAAAAATTAGTGCTAGAGTGGTTAGAGGGGGTTTTCGGTGGAGTTTCAAGGTTGTATGGGTGTTTTCGGGGGAGTTTCGGGGGTTTATGGTGATTTTCGGCGAAGTATTGGGAGTTTATAGCGGTTTTCGGTGGAGTTTCGGGGGTATTTGGTTGTGGTGGTTTCGGGTGTGGGTTTGGGTCAGGGGGTTGATTTCGATGGTGGATTTGATCGTGGTTATTGATTCCGACCAGCCGTTTCAGGGGGTTCATGGTGGAGGCCAACCGATTTTCGATGGGGTTAGGGTAAGGGTTAGGGTTTCACGGTGGGTAGAGGGGTGGTTAGTGGTTTTTTTTTCATTTTTTAATTTTAATTTTTTGTAAAACCAATTATAAAACGACACGTGACATTTTAACCTATCAAAATCGGTTACCAACAAGTTAAGCACCAATAAAAGTAGATCCTATAAAGATAGAATTATTAAATAATAATTTAAATGTAGTTTTTTTTTTTTTGAGCAAATAATTTAAATGTAGTATTATTAATAGAGAATTGGCTAAAAGTGCGATTATTAAAATCAATTTCTAACATTTAACGAAGGTAAGTAAAAAATGGAGAGTTAAAAAAAAAAAAAAAAAAAAAGAGTTTGCTTAGCTCTGGCTTGAGTAAAGCACAAATACGGTCCCTAAACTTTCGTATTTGTGCATTTATAGTCCCTCAATTTTCATTTGTGCACTTTTGGTCCCTCAACCACCACTCTTGGTGTTTTTGACCAAAAAATTGAGAGACCTTGTCTAGTCAGCAAAAGTTTAGGGATTTGTTAAACATCGCCCACAAATTACTACATAAAGCCCACAAAATTCACTTGGTTTGACAATATTGCCCTTGACCTAAAAAAAAACACTCACACTCTCATCACTCACACTCTCATCGCTCATCTTCTTTCAACCTCTCTAAAAAAAAAAAAAATTCAAACAACGGCAATGTCGAGGCGGCAAGGCAAGGAATTGGCGGCGGCGGCGGAGGGAAGGAGGTCCCAAGGAGGCAAGGTACAATTTGTTAAAAAAAAAAAAAAGGAAAAGGAAAAACCGCCGTGACGGAGGTGGGGCGCCCTGGCTGGACGCCCAGCCAGCGGTGGTGGCGCCAGCTGCAGACGCCGCCACCAGTAGGTTGGCGCTTGGGCTGGACGCCATAGCCACGGTTGTGGCGTTTATTCAAGGCGCCGCAGCCGTGGCTGTGGCGTCCAGCCCAGGCGCCAGCCCACTGGTGGCGGCGTCTGCAGCTGACGCCACCACCGCTGGCTGGGCGTCCAGCCAAGGCGCCCCCCTTTTTTTTTCTTTTTTTTTATATTTGTTTTTTTTTTTGTGTGTAATATCTTTTTGAATTGTTTTTATATTTTGTTGTTTATTTTTATAAATTTTTTCAATTTTGTTGTATTTTTTCTATGTTTATAAATGTTTACAATTATTTGTTTGTTTTTTTTGTACATTTTTATTTATATTCTCTATTTTGATTTGTTTTTAAATTTTTTTTGTGACTTTGATATTGTTTTTGGTTAGTTAATTTATTTTAAATTTTATTATTGATATTGTTTTTGGTTAGTTAATTTATTTTAATTGGGAATGAATTATTTATGTTTATATATATTCTTCTGTGTTGGTTTTATTTCCTTTCTAAGTGTATTTTTTATTCTATTATTTTTATTTAAGTGTTTTGTTAATTTCTTTATTATGTTAATTTGTTAGTATGTTTTTAGTTTATTTGATTTGGGTAGTGGTAGCTATTTTTCGTATAAATTTTTGTATGTTTATATATTTTAAAATTTTGTGTAGAATTCACTGGGTCGTCATGGTGCGGGGAAGAATATAGAGCTTCTTAGTAGAAGCTATTCAGTGGAGAGGTCGGGGCATAGACATGTCAGATCCCGTGGTATTTCGGCCTCAGCTCGTAGAGAACGGATCCACCGTCGTGATGAGGATGACGATGACGATGATGATGCTGAGGAGGGTGACCAGGAGGAGGAGCAGGAGGAGGGCGCAGATGAGGATGAGGATGTGGACGATGGCAGTGGACCGTATGATGATTACGGTCCATTCAGTCAGAGGGTTGATGACATGTACAAGACACATATGGTGGAGGTGCGTAAGGGTAGGGGTGGTAGGTTTGTTAGTAGATCTGGCACATCATCTGCGTCCACTGTATCTGGGGCAAGCAGGAAACGGTCGAGGGCCGGTAATGATTCTTGGGTTGTTAGGAGTGAGGTGCCCGGTGGACCTGTTGACGGGAGTGTGATTCCTAGCTTTCTAGGACACATAGCTGCCCGTATTTGGGAGGACCAGGAGAGGCCTTCAGTTACGGGGTTGTTGAAATGTCATACCCGGGAAAAGACTTGTAGCTTTTTGCGTACATGGGCTGAGGCTTGGCCGGCGGAGAGCGAGATGTTCGAGCGACTGGAGGGCACTGGGGTGAATCACGTTCCTGCCACCATGCACGATAAGATTGACAGTACGCTGATCACGGCTTTCATTGAGCGATGGCAGCCAGATACAAACTCTTTCCACCTTCCGTTCGGTGAGATGACGATCATGTTACATGACGTCGAGGCCATTCTGGGGATTCGTGTTGAGGGTAAACGACTTTGTGCTGTGGCTGATGCGGATCAGGCAGATTTGCTGGCGGAGTTGTTGGCGGTGGACAGGGTTGCACTGTACACCGAGGCGCTAGGTGTTTGGGAACACGGAGGTGTGAAGATCGCATCCGTGTTGCAGCGGTGTTTGTACCCCAGTGCACGTAGGACGCACGACGCACAGCTGAGTGCTTATGTTTTTCTACTCCTCGGATGTACCTTGTTTCCGGATAAGAGCGGCGGAAACAAGCTCAGGCCACGCGACATAGTAGAGGCGTGTGACCCCGACAGTGTAGGCCAGTTTTCCTGGGGATCGGCTACGTTGGCGTATTTGTATCGCCAACTAGGATTTGCGAGTCGGGCTAACGCGGCAGGTATCACTGGGTGTATGACTCTATTGCAGACCTGGATATACGAGTACTTTCCTGCATTGCGACCACATCGTGACCCGGTTCCTATTGATGAGGGGATGCCGCGTGCTTGTGCGTGGAGTCCGCGCTCGGAGAAGAAGTCCGTTGACCGCCTCCGATCGATACGGTTATTGCTGGACAGGCTGTCCCCTTAGAGGTAACGTTTATAAATTGTTTCTACATTTTATTATTTGCACATATTATATTCATGTTATTAAATTTTAAAACTATGTGTAGGTGAACTGGATGTCTTTCGGCCCGAACCCTAGTGTTAGGGTACCCAGGACCCTGTACACGGGACTCATTCAGTATCGTGAGATCGTCGAGGCGTACATGCCCCAGCGTTGTCTTCGCCAGCTTGGATTTGTCCAAGTTGTCCCTCCTCCCCCGGCATGCCCGATGAAGGCGGTCCGACCTGCATCGTCAAGGGACTACGTCATGCAATGGCCGGATATCATGACCGGGACGTGGGACCAGTTTCCGATGGTGGCCCGCTTATGGACTGCGGAGTTGCAGCGGCCGCCTTCTGGGGTTCCTCCCATGTGTGACCATTACTACATGGAATGGTTCAACCGGTATTCGCACCCGAGGTTGATCGCAGATCTCGACCACAGCAATGATGATTATGTGCCACCGCCTACTGCCATGGAATTTTCGAATTTTCAAACTTAATTTTAAAAAAACCTATTTCGAATTTTCAAAACTAATTTAAAAAAAAACCCATTTCGAATTTTTTTAAAAAATCATTTTCGATTTTTTTTTAAAAAAATAAATAAATAAATAAAAAACAACAACAAAATCAAAAAAGAAAAAAAAAAATTTAATTTATAAGGGTGGCGTGTGGACTGGCGCCTGGCAGGGCCGCCTCAGCCAGTAGAGTGGCGCCTGGCCTGGACGCCACTCTGGTGGTCTGGGCGTCTGGGCTGGACTCCACTCTAGTGGTCTGGGCGTCTGGGCTGGACGCCACTCTGGTGGTTCTGGCGTCTGGCTTGGACGTCCAGGCTACGGTTTGGGCGTCCATCCTAGGCGCCAGAGCCACTTCGACGGTAAACCGTGAATTTTAACGGTGACTTACCTCGTTTTCCGTCGACGACGACGTACCTCCGGCGTCCCCCGCATCTCCGGCCTGCCCTCCGGTCTCCCCCGGCGAGCCAGTACGGCTCCACATTTTTTAAACCGAGATTATTTCAATTTTAGAAAATGGGCATAATGGTCACACCAAGTCATATTTGTGGGCTTTATATGGTAATTTGCGGGCGATGTTTAGCGATTCACAAAGTTTAAGGGCTATGACTCATTTTTTATTTTTGGTTTTCTTTTTTATTTTTGTCAGAATTTATTTTTAAAAAAAATATCTTTGTATTATTATCATTTTTCTTATTTTTGGACAGTATTAATTTTTTTCATTAGCATTAATTAAAAATCTAAAGTAATTAAAAATAAAACCAAAAAAAAAAAAATCACCTATTATTTTGATTGAAAAAATAAAATAAAAATTTAACCTTTATCTTTTCATGGCTTCCACACACTCTCTCCCCCTCTTCCCTAACACCCCTTCCAATTTTCTCTCTCATCCCTTCTTCTATAGTCCTATGGCTTACAACTCCTGATCTCCTTCGACAATGGCGGCTCCACACCCAAAAAAAAAAATTAGGCCAAGCTCCGATCCGACAATGCCTCCCTCTTCTCTCACAACCTTTACGTACACCACCACCATAATTACTCGATCGATTCGTCGCCCGTTTTTATCATAGTCGCCGCCACTTCCACCTTGTTTGTTCGTCGCCACCTCCTTTTTTTTCTTTTCAAAGTTTTCAACTCGCAATTTGGGTAAGGTTCGATGATTTTATTTTTACTAATAAGGGTGAGGTATTGGTGGTTGTGCGTTTACAATTTTAGCGATGGTAAGTGGGTTGCAAATCTAAGTGGTGGTGAGGTGGGGTTTTAATTTACTGTTGGTGGTGAGTTTGGGTTCTGGTTCGTTGGTGGTGGCTGGTGATTGGTGACATGGGGTTTCGGTTCGTTGGTGGTGGCTGGTGAGGTGGGGTTTCGATCTTAGGGGTAGTGATGTGGGGTTTTAGATCTTGGTGGTGGTGAGATCGTGAGAAGGTGGTGGGTGGTGTTCGTTGCTAGTGGTGCGAGTTGGTTGGGTGGGTTTTTGGTGGTTTTAGTGGGGTTCGTTTCAGATCTAAGTAGTGGTGAGAAAGTGGTTACAAGGGTGTTGGTGGTGTTTATTAGTTTACTAATAAAAGTTTTCTTTCATTTTAATGAACTTATTTTAGGAAAAATTGATTCTAATAATCCCACTTTTAACCGATTCGTCATTAATAATCCCACCTTTAGATTATTATTTAATAATCCCACCTTTGTAGGGGATTTCTTCTATTGGTCCCTAACCTGTTGGTAACCTGTTTTCATAGGTTAATATGCCATGTGTCGTTTTTTAATTGGTTGAAAAATAAAACTTAAAAAAAAAAACAAAACTGAAAAACTAAAAAAGAAAACTGAAAAAATAAAAAACTAAACCCACCAGCCACCCTCACCCACTGTGAACCCAAACGGTGGCCAAACCTTACCCTAGCCCCACCAAAAACCGACCGGCTGCCACCCAAAACCCCCGCAATTGGCCGGTCGAAACCAAAAGCAACCCCCAAAATCACCCCTGACCAGAATCCCACCCTCGAAAACCACCACAACCACCACCATAAAAACCCAACCCAGCCGCCAAAACCCCCCTTTTAACCGCAGAAAACCCCCTTTAACCGCCGAAAACCACCGTAAAACCCCGAAACTCTTACCCAAATTCAACCTCAAGCCATCCCTTAAAGAAATTGATTCATTGATTTTTTTTTTAATTCATTGATATTAAGGGGTTCAATGGTTTTCGTGGGTGTGAGTTTTGTAGGTAAGGGTGGGAATGGGTGGCTGTGGGGATGGGGGTTCGGCGGTGGAGGAGGGGCTGTCGGAGTTTGTTAGGGCTGGCTGGGTTTTCAAAAAGAAAAAATTAGTTTTTTTTTTAAAAAAAAAAATTATTTACCAATTATTTAGTGACACATGTCACTCAAATTAAAAAAAAAAGTTTACCCAATGTTCAGGTTACCGGTCATAAGGGACCAATAGAAGATGATCCCCTACAAAGGTGGGATTATTAAATAATAATCTAAAGGTGGGATTATTAATAACAAACTGGTTAAATGTGGGATTATTAGAATCAATTTGTATGCATTAATAATAAATATTAATTTATTAATAGCTTACAATAAAAAAGAAAAAAAAAATGAGTCATGGTCCCTAATCTTTTGCTGACTAGGCTAGGTCCCTCAACTTTTTGGTCATAAACACCAATAGTGGTGGTTGAGGGACCAAAAGTGCACAAATGAAAATTGAGGGACTAAAAGTGCACAAATACGAAAGTTTAGGGACCATATTTGTGCTTTACTCGCTCTGGCTTCAACCAAAATGTTATACAAAGAGTAAAAAGAAAGAAAGAATTAAAAAAAGTTTTCCAAATACGTAGATTCTTCTGTATCTCCTTTGCTTCTACTTTTACCCACTACTTTCCTTTCCCGCCTTTAATGCTTTTACCACCCCCTTCATTAAAAATATCAAAATACCCGTCAACTCCTCGGATTTTTTTTTTAATTTACAACAAATAATTTTCCAGGGTCATTTCCGTCATTTCACACAAGCAATAACAAACGCAGCCGCAATCAAACAACAACCGACGTCTGCCACGTCAGTACCTACCAAATGGGCTCACACTGCAACTGCTATAGGTACGGGCATTTTTAGTCACAGCCTGGTTGTTTATTTGGGCCTGTCAGCTAAGGGGTTGTCACAGGATGGTGAGGTTAGAGTGAATAAGTGAGATATAAATGGTGTGGAGATGACCTGGGAAATATCGTTGTCAGTAATGAGAGAATTAAGATTAAAAAAAAAGAAAAGAAAAGAAAAGGGATTTTTTTGGACCCACACAACTCTAGTCCCGCGTAAATTGCCTGTGCCTACTCACCCCTCCTTTCTACCTTTCACGCGCTTTTTTCTTATCTCTCGTCTATTTACTTATCCTCCGATTTCCCTGGTTTCAAAAAAACAAAAAAAAAAAAAAAAAATCCTCCGATTTCCATATTCTTGAAAATTACACTTTTAAATTATTTTGGGGTAATCTAATAATACTCCGTATTGAGTTTATCTCAATTACAATTATTCCACAACTTATTAAAAATAAATTACACTTTCACAATCATTACCTCAGTTACAATCCTAACCACCAAGAACTGATCTCCGAATCCAGATTACCCTAAAGGGTGAACCGGGTAGAACACTAGAAAAAGGAAAAAAAAAATTATCTCAATTACAATTTCACAACTTATTAAAATAATAAGATTACAATTTCACAATCACTATCTCAATTACAATTTCACAACTTATTAAAAAATAAAATTACAATTTCACAATCATTATCTCAAATACAATTTCACAATCATAATTGTATGATGTATCCATTTTTATTTATTTTCTTTACATATTTAAAGTATGTTTATTTACTTAATTAATGTATAACTTTCAAACTTTTAAGATCTTATGTACTTCCTCAGTTTCTATATAGTTGCAACATTTTCCTAAAATAAAATGTCACAACATTTGCAACGTATTATAAAAGAAAGGTTTTTATGGTGAAAAATATACTATTACCTTTTTATAAAGCATATATGGTCCACTTAATTATATTGTTAACAACCTTTTAATCTCTATTAAAAAAAAAAAACCTTTTAATCTCATTTTAACTGTATTATATCATGTGAGGTCCACTAAAAAAAAATGGATGAAGTACTAGTTACTCTTATAATTTAATTTATATTACACTTATGGCTTGAAATAAATCCTCAAGTTTGATTTTTGTACTTGCATCATTTTATAAAATAACTTATTGGGTGGTGGTGGTGTAGTGGTAATTGAGACTGCATTTGGTAGTGAAAATCTCGTGTTCGATCCCTCGCAACAACAGTTGGGAGGAGAATGGAAACTAGCCATCCAAAACCGATCATCAAGTCCGGATTAGCCCAAATGGTAAATCGAGTTTAGCCTAACCACCTAGAACTTGACTTTTATACTCGTACCATATATATAATCACATACACCACTTTTAAAACTTCATTTGTGTTTTGTACTCTGTATAAGCCAACGGTTATGATCGATCACTCCACCTGATTTTTGTTAAACTAAAATAATTCTATTGAATTGAAATCATATTCAATGAACTGAAATTATCTCCACCTGATTTTTGTTAAACTGAAATAATTCTATTGAATTGAAATCATATTCAATGAACTGAAATTATCTCCACCTGATTTTTGTTAAACTGAAATAATTCTATTGAATTGAAATCATATTCAATGAACTGAAATTATTTTACTAACCTTTAGTTATTTTTATTTAAGCTTTTTTTTAATATTATTTTATATTATATTTGTTCATTAAAGTTATTGATTATTACTGAATTGAATTTGTTTTTACAACTTTTCTATTATATTTGTTTTTTAAAGTTATTGGGTTTTTCTAACCTGAACTTAATTTTAAAGTGCTAAAATTATTTTTACTTAATAGAATTTATTTCTACATAATATTATTATTTTTCTTAAGTGATAAAAACAAAGCCTAAATATATTCATTTGGTACTTGTTAGAATTATCTCAAGAATTTGAAAATACATTTTTCGAATGTCAACCTTTTGTAATTTATACTTCGGGTATTGTATAACTTTGGGTCGTATAAAGTCGAGTTGGGTCATTTGGCCATTTGGGGTTTGGTATACAATCGAGTATGGTTCGAATCAAGACATCTCATTTTGGGTTGGGTATTGGCCGAGACTTTTAACCATGCTTAAGTTGGGTCATTTCGGGGATCATCAGGAAACTTCTGATTAAGTAAACTTGGATTTGTTCAATTTTGGTATCGAGTCAAAAACAGGTCAACTCACTTTAGATGGAGTCAAGTCATTTTGGTTAGGTCTTCTAAGCAAGTTTAGATGAAGTTGAGACCTTGTGTCAAGTTTGGAAACAATTTGGATAAAAAAGTAATATATTACATTTCTTAATAGGAAAAATACACTTAATAATCCCAATTATTGGTGATTTACTTTTAATAATCCCAACTAAGGTTTATTATCTAGTAATCCCAACTATAGAGTTAATTTGCCTCCAGTGATCTCCTGGTCAACACCAAGTCTTACTTGTTGTAGCAGGTAACCAACTCAATCCATGTGTCATCACGTGATTGGTCTAAAATTTTTAGAAAAAGAAAAGAGAAAAAAAAAAAACAAAAATCCTCACAACCATCATCACCCTCCCCTTTCGCCTCTGCGAAGCCAGACCCAGCTCACCGATTGTCTCCCCTAACCCCTGAAAACGACTGGCGCCCTAACCCCCCTTCTTGGTCTATCTTCCTCTCGCCTTCTCCATCACTTAACGCGCCAGAAAATCAGCCTGAAATCCTAGACTCGACCCCAAATAAAAACCCCAAAATCCCAGCCTTGACCCCGAAAACCCCCCCGACCCCAAAAACTCCACCCAACCTCAACCTCAAAAACCCCCTACCCTTGCCGAAAAGTCGAAAATAGGACGAAAACTTCTAGTTCTTTAATTTAATGCACCGGTATTTCGGGAATTTAGAAGGTCGGACGACGAGTTTCGTGGATGGGAAGCGATGGCTAGCTGTTTTCCAGGGGTTAGGGAGCTGGTTGGCCGGCTGGTTTTCGGTGGGCTGGGCTAGCTTAGGGTTTCACGGTGGAGGGAGGTGGTGGTTGGGAATGTTTTTTTTTTTTTTTAAAAAAAAAAAATTAATTTTTTTTAATATTACACCAAACACTTGCTAACATGTGACTTTTAAAGAATAAATATATTAAAATTTACCGTTTTAACAAGTTACAGGTCATTGGGACCAAAAAAGGCAAATTAACCCCATAGTTGAAATTATTAGATAATAATCTTTAATTGGAATTATTAAAATGTATTTAACTTTTAAAAAAATCCGGTGTACAATAATTATTGTTCATCCATTACAAAGATAACTAAAAGTGATTAAAAGTTACCTCTGAAATGAATAAAAGTTACCTCTAAAATGAATAAAAGTAAACTAATTCAAATAAAAATTATCTACACTTTATTAATAAGGAATCACATTTTAAATGACTAAAAATCAATTATTAGCGATTGAATATAATTAAATTACCTTTATAAAACTTTTCTTGTTGTGTATTTATATAAAAATTGTATTATGTTTAAAGTTACCCAAAAACAGGCAAAAAGTTACCCTAAAATTAGCTAAAAGTTACCCGTATACTGCTTAATGTACACTAATATTAGTGTAAACCGGATGTATATAAAAAATTTTGTTTTTTTTTAACTAAAGTAGTCGTAGAGTCGTAGTTTGTATAATGGATAAAATCAATTTGGCCCCTTAATTAAACAGCTAGGTCACAGACCTAACGGTGTTGGAAAAGCTGTTGGATAGTTTGATAAATTGATACACACCGCGCGTGAATAAAAAAACCATAACAACCGCGAATACAAAACCAGAAAAAAGCAAAACACATTTTCATTTCTCATTTTTATTTTCCAGTATCCATCAATAATTCCCTTTCCCCCCTTTCTCTTTCTCCTCTCCTTTCTTTCCATCTACCCCCATAATTTCCTCCCCCCTCAATCTCCTCCTCCATCACTCCCCTCATGCCTCCTCCATAACAACTCCACTCTTTCTCTCTCCTCTAACCACCGTACTTTCTCTTTCCTCAAAACCGCCATTATCCGCCATGAAAGAAGCTTCCCCAGAATCCGACGACCTCCTCCTCCTCTCAACCCACCTTCTCACCTCTCTCCTCTCAACCCACCTCCCTCTCATCCACCACTTCAAACCCAAATGGTCTCTCATCAAATCCAAACTCCTCTCTCTCCAATCCCACCTCGCCGACTTCTCCGACTCCCACTCCCACTCTCTCTCCTCCAATTCCCTCTCCCTCTCCGTCCTCTCCTCCCTCTCCTCCGCCTTAAACGACGCCGTTTCCCTCGCCGGAAAATGCTCCGATCCCTCCTCTCTTCCCGCCGGAAAACTCCGTACTCAGAGTGACATCGACTCTTTGTCCTCCACACTCGATGGGATTAACAAAGACTGTGAGATCTTGCTTCGAAGTGGGGTTCTCACCCAAGACGCCGTCGTTTCGAGTTCTCAACAACTTCAAGGAAGGGAGGCTGTTCGAGCAGAGGTCAGAAACTTGTTGACTCGTCTTCAGATCGGAAGCTCTGTATCAAAGAACTCAGCAATGGATTCGTTGTTAGCGTTGTTGAATGAAGATGATAAGAATGTCTTGATTGGGGTTGCTCAAGGGATTGTCCCAGTTCTTGTGAGGTCACTCGATACGACGTCGTTTGAGATGAGGGAGAAAATTGTGGCGGCGATTGCTAGGGTTTCAACGATTGAGAGTAGTAAACATGTTCTAATTGCTGAGGGTTTATCGTTGTTGAATCAATTGATTAGGGTAATTGAGTCTGGAAGTGGGTTTGCGAAAGAGAAAGCTTGTGTTGCTCTTCAGGCGTTGAGTTTTAGCAAGGAGAATGCGAGGGCGATTGGTTCTAGAGGTGGGATTTCGTCGTTGCTAGAGATTTGTCACTGCGGAACGCCGAGTTCGCAAGCAATGGCGGCCGGGGTGTTAAGAAATTTAGCTCAATTTGAGGAGATTAAGGAGAATTTTGTCGAGGAGAATTCGATTCCGGTGTTGATCGCGCTATCGGCTGCTGGGACGAGCTTAGCTAGGGAGAATTCGATCGGGTGTTTGTCGAATTTGGTGTGTAATGATGAGACATTGAAGGTGTTGGTTGCAAGAGAAGGTGGGGTTGAGAGTTTGAAGAATTACTGGGATTCGACTCCGATTGGGAGGGGATTAGAGCCTGCTGTTGAGTTGTTAAGGAACTTAGCATCGTATCATCCGATTGGGGAGGTGTTGATTTTCCAGGGGTTTCCATTGAGGTTGTTGCCATTGTTGAATTGTGGGGTTTTGGCAGTGAGGATTGCAGCTGCAGGAGCTGTTTTTGAGCTCGGGTTTTGCTCGAAAGCGAGGCGGGAGATGGGGGAGAATGGGTGTGTTTCTGCTCTAGTGAGGATGTTGGATGGGAAAGCGATTGAGGAGAAAGAAGCGGCTGCAAAGGCGCTTTCAAGTCTCTTGATGTGTACCGTTAACAGGAAGATATTCAGGAAGGAAGAGAGGGGGATAGTAGGAACAGTTCAACTATTGGATCCATTGACTAAGGTTTTAGATAAGAAATGGCCAATTGCGGTATTGACCACTTTGATTCACTCTAAGAAGTGCAGGAAACAAATGGTGGCTGCCGGAGCTTGTGTTTACTTGCAGAAGCTCGTTGAGCTCGAAATCGAGGGAGCGAAGAAGCTGCTTGATTGTCTTGGCCGGGGAAAACTATGGGGCGTTTTCGCCAGGCCTTGATGATCAGAGTAATTCAGAGAAAATGAGTTCTTTTTCTTGTTTGTATGTATAATTTTTTCTTTCTTTTTAGTTTGTTTTTCTTGTTAGTTTTCTGCCTTACCACTTGATTTTTACTTACTAATTCCTTGTTCATAGTTTGTGTTTAGAATTGGTGACAAGAGAGGCAATTGTGAGTAGTAGCATTAGTATTAGTAATAGGTGTTCTAATTGTTTGAATGACCATCTTTGCTTGTAGCATATTATCTTGGTTAGTAACACATACCCGGATTGAAATTGTATCTTTTCGACTTCTTAATAAAGCGACAATATTGTTGTATCTTCATTTTGTGACCCGAAAAATGTACTCTTATTACACAAGTTTTTGTTCAATTGTTAATATACCGTATGTTATTTTCCTGATTAGATGAAGGGTATTGCTCTCGTCTGTTGTAATTTGCAGTCTTGTGGTCTATTCATCTGGATATGTTAGGTATTGAGAAAACTTATACTCCATGATACATGTGAGATTGTATATAGAAAGTATTGCTCAATCTGTAAAGTTCTCAAATGCAGTAACTTATTTATTAATGCTGATAGATGTATCAGTCAAAACCTCTCTTTGGTTGGTAGGAACTTTGTTTAGTAATCTTTTCCGATCTAGAGGTTACAGCAATACAAAACCTGTGCTCCCAACCCGGAGTCTTGTGCTTGTGCACACTCGAACTGGGAGCATTGTTCATCGAACTTGTGGTTGCATCATATAACGCTGGCTCTCTCGCCTGTGGATAATCAACCCTTACAATGAATGATTCAGGTCTTTTCGGACCCCCTTGGCAACTTTGATTAGTCAAGCAATTCAAGCAAAATTTATAGAAATAGCACCATTATTAGTATAGCTCCAATTATACAGAATTTATTCCTGTAGCTAATTAGGTTGTTGGAATAATAATTAATAATGTGTCGGTATGATAATTGAATAGAATGGAGTATAATTTAGATATTCTTGTAATGTAAGGTTTAGCAGTAGCAAAGGTGGACCAAAATCATGTGCAAGTGTCTTAAGTATAGATTACATGTGCAACAGTATATTTTCCATGCAATTTCCAACACATTAATCTTACTTTTTCTGGGTTGTTTGTACTCTACTAATACTATATAATTATGACTAAAGTATAATTAATATTGACAGTGGAAAGACAGGAATAGTAAAGTGTGCAGAAAGCTAAGGATTATGGTACTGTAATAATTGACTAAATCTTACCTGTTAAAACTACCCCTGCCTACCCTGTTGAAGAATATGCATATGAAAACGAGGAAAACGAATCATATTTTGTGGGGTCAGTAATCCAGTTTCTCACCTTGTTGTAATTATGCTTTGATTATAAAGGTGACAAAAAGGAAGCTACTAACTAATGTCGTCAATATTATTGTAATGTTTATAGGAGTTGTAATTTTCATGATGTTGATTTGCATTATTGTTGTGGTATGGTATGTGATGACTGATGAGGAAGTCGCCTTTTCAGTTATGAATTTTGACATTTTCTTTTTCTAAGGTGTTTTTGGCCATATAAATGTATTTAGTGATTTTAATATCTTCCCCCTTTCCTAATCTAACTCATACAGTAGTTTTCAAAAAAAAAAAAAAAAAAAAAAAAAAAAAAAAAAAAAAAAAAATCTAACTCATACAGTCATACTTAATATGAAGTATTTTGATAAGACATCTATTTTTCCAAGAAGTGAAAGTTTTGTATACATTAACAGTATAAGTATAAAATAAGTTTAGTCATCTCAAATCACAGTCTATTAAACCAGTCTGGTCAATGGATCAATCGATGTCATCCTGATGAGAGCTCGGTACAACCCAATTCAAAGGCGGGTTGTGCCCAGGTTGAAATGCGGCCCACGTGCTCACTCAAATACACATTTTTATATAAAAAAATTGCCCAAATCTTCTTCCCAACCCAGTCCCCCATCACCTAGCCCAAACAGTGAAGCAACTAACCCGTGCACACACGGCCTAACCTGGAACTAACCCGAACCAGTCTTGCGTCAATGTCCAACCCAACCTGGATCTGCTCGCTGGCTAGTATAAATATTTGCAACTAATATAGGAGTATGAGTATCTACTATTAATTAAAACAAATTCATACTTCGTGTATCATAAAACAAACCCTTGTGTCTTCTTATCAAAAAAATCTATTCTAAATGTTAATTTATCTACTGAATCTCAGAAACTAGATAAGACTATAATCTTCCTTCAATGCTATTCCTTTTCCAAGGAGGAAAATGAGATTAATATATAGCTTCTAACACACAATATCAATACTATAATAGTCCAAAAATCACCCAAGATAGACACATTCTCAGTCTCACAGATGCTCTCCATTACGTCCATGGCTCAGTCAACGTTCTATAACGCCGTTGACCTATCATTTACGATTACAATACTCCATAAACAACGCTAGTCTCACATGAATGCTTCTAGAATGCAATAATCTATATGAAAATGCAACCTAAGCAACATTAATATACACTTATCAAATCACAATATGAAGCTTAATTAGCCCCATTGAATAAGATCAGATTTGTTCTGACTTCGGATTCAGGGCAGGAAATTAGTTATATTCACGGTCAGACTGACTTGGCTGTAGGAGAATGAATGGAATATTTGATGTGTAGGAAGCTTAATTACTATAGGAATGCCTCTAATCAACAACTGCCCAAGCGAATACGCTATTGTTATTTATTCAGACTTGCTTCTGTATTATTACACACCGCGTTTATTTTATTGATTTGCTATGCAAAACACAATTTTCGTAGTTTTTGACCTGTACACTGCATAACTTGTTCTGTTTATCAAAGAAGTTAATTAGATTAGTAGCTCATATACAATTAATTGTAATGCCTTAGCATGCCACGACTTATCCTGATATCGCGTATGCTGTGTATTGTATATGTTAGGAAATAAGATGTTGTAACCATGAAAATAATAAAGAAATTAGGGCAAAAATACAATACTCCATTGTAGATCTCACAAAAGTTGTGACGCGTTTTACGGCTGCCCTAGAAGCGTATTTCGCCACCACCGGTACGAGGCTCTCAGTGACGAATGCTCCCCAAGGGTAACACAGCTACCTTCCAACTCCGTACCCCGATTGGAAGGTTGGAATTATTTCAAGAACTGCTCAGATCTCTATAGGAATGGTTTTGTGTTTATTGTGTTTTGGGTTTTCACAATACTCTGTGATTTTCTGTCTCTATAAAAAATAATAGCTTAAGGGTATTTATAGGTTATGAAAAGGAATCAAGAATAAGGAAACAAAACCCGGCCAAAACGCGGTTCCCGAAGCTTTGCAAGGTCCGCCCGGTCTGCCAAGGCGAGTCCGCCCTACCGGGCGCGACAAGCATAGCTCAAGAACCCAATTTTAGGCTTTGCCTGGTCTGCCCGGGCAAGTCAGCCCTACCGGGCGCGAGGGGTAAAAAATTGATACGGAGAAGTGGGAGTTCTACGAAAGTACGGAGTTAACTAGTTTGATGAATAGCCTACTTCTCTTCGCCCCACCCCCAGGGCAAGCAAGAAAAGAAACTTATCATTAAACATAGCTTAATACAATCGAATCTTTCGACTTGCATTACTCCCAACAATCCCCCACAAATGCAATCGAACATGAGATCTAGAAATCTGAGCAGTAAATGAAAGGATAAGTGCATAAGTGAAATAACCCATAAGGATTGAACTAACACATTAGTGGAGTGGGGTGTTCAACATTCTATAGAGTATAAATTGAACTCCTAAGACAATTGAAAGAACCCGACACCACACACTTTACCTTTAGAAGCTTGAAATAATTCCGCGTCCGCATGAAACGTCATACGAGGCCAACTTTCCCTTGGATTTCTAGTGAGTGTTGTTAGGAACCTACATAGATTCCATAGGAGGATGCCAACCCTGCTCACTCACATAGGTGTCCCATCTAGTCTATATGCCCCATAGATCACCCAAAAGGGATATGAAACATTAAGGGCAACGTCCAACCTATCCATTGGTGTATCCATCAAGTCCAATTATTTGGACTACTTATAGAAGCTATGGATACATCAAAATACTGATGTTTAATCTCACAATCAAACACATAGGCGCATCTATCTAGGCTTCCTATAGTTCGACTCCTTCTCGGATGACTATAAGGCTAGATGCATTCAACATGAAGCTCATGTGAATCTATCAAGTTCTCTCATAAAACCACCCAATACGGGCTATAGATTCATCATGAACAATAACGTTCATCTCATAGATAAATATTGGCGGTACGTCTATCAAGTCCTTCACAATAGGACCACCCAATTCGGGCTATAGACATATTAAGAGCACAAGCTCATCCTCACAACTAATTGCCATGGGAATGACATACCACGAGGATTTTTAGCTCATTCCCTTCGACAAACTCTTACCAAGTCATACTTTATTCCTTATTTAAGGAATTGTATGGTTCTTCTCTAGCTTTACATACTCCAACCAGAGTACCATTTCCACAAGCCATGTCTTACTTTGTCACTACCTCCATAGTTCCTGACAACACACACAATGACACTTGTGAAAAATAATGTAGAGAACATGAGGATCAACTTACTCCCACAATGGTCCAACTTCCAGAGTTCATTTTGCAATAACTCATATTCTTGACACTTATCATCCCTAGCAATGATCCTTGCTTCCAACTGGATAGTGTATCACATTTTTGCTTTGCAAATAACTCAAAATAAACAACCCATAAACATGTAAAAATATACACTGATAGGGCAATCATATTTTTTGTTGTTTTACTTAACCTTTATCCCCTGCATTGCCCCAACTTTAACAACGATTGGACGATGCTGTCTAGATAAATTAAGTGAACCAACAAATTTCTTTTTGCAAAGCTACATCATGTCAAGAATAATATGTTACAGCAATTAACTTGCAAATCATTAGCATATTGAAATAAACATCAAGGCTAATCTATACCCAACAACTCTGGTTTCAACATGACCAATATATTAACCAAATCAAATTCTCTACATAGTGATAATAAGCTCAATACATACCTTGGCCGATTCAATGATCTTACCATCTAGAATCACACCATTCAACTCATTATCTCGTACTTTCATCTTGGCATAGATAAAAATTAAGACCTTAAATCTCAATCAATCAGTACATGTGTAATCAATGACATACGATTAGACTAGAATTTGACTAACATCAATGCTCATCATAATAAACACACATGTAGTACATCATTACATTCGCATGTCAAGAATGAATAACATTTGACATAGTTTGGGTACTTACATTTGACCCCCACATGACTTGTCTAGTCCACTCACCACATTAACCGCAAAAGTTAATTTAATATATGAAGGTTATGCCTCATACCTTGAGTTGTCTCATATAATTGCATCACTAACAAACACCGTGATTTCTAATCAATCATGTTAGGAAGCATACGCAACCTGACTGCAAAAGTGACAAGCTCATAATACAAGTGAGTGATAAATTGGGTCAATACCAAACTTACATGTATATCGTGAAAACACAATATCTTACCCTCAATCCCTTCCAAGGTATACCAAAACCTTACAAGTTTCCTTGAAAGGCACTTATAACCGAAGGACATTCCATGGTAAGGTAAGACATATAAATCTCAAGCATAAGACTCCACAAGAGCTTGATTTTATGTTCACATATTTCTTCTCTTCAAACTAGTTCAAGTAACATTTATCATGGTATGTTCATATGGTTTCGGATTCCTATCCACCATTACTGGAATACCAAGAAACAATCCATCTAAACCTTTCAAACATGAAAGTAAACACAAGACGGAACTCAACTAGTTCATGCTTTAGCCATAATACTTACCTTAGTTGATCCACTCATCAACTACATTGTTCAGACCAAAGCTTAAGAAACAAAGGAAACACCCACATGATCAACAAGGTTAATACATGATATAAATCTTACTTGAGAAACTTCACATACATGATTCGTCATATCAAAGTCATCTAGAATTAAACACCTAACTCATAGTTCAACATACATTAAACTTGTGAACTAGAATAAGTAAAGCAGCAAAGATCTCATTACTTTCATAATTTCCAGTATAACCTGCTTTAATTGATTTTCATATATCATTAGCATAACTCAATATAGACCACACATTAGGTCCTTTAAATTAATAACATAAATGTTTATGCTAAAGAAACACACATTCCACATGAATGAATTAAGAAAGGATCACTCACATGAGTGAATAAATAAACAATATTAGATTCAACATGTTTAATAATCACAACATCGCAGAGTCTCAAATATAAACTGCGAAGCATTATAAGGAACATCTCACCTTCCATAAACACCCCCACATAACAAGCATTTAGGTTATCCCATATATAACCAATCTGATAATCAAGAGGGGGGCTAAATCACATTTTGTGAGACAAACCGTTAGCCAACAAAGAGAGTTGAAAACAATAAATTGCTACCTCCATATAAATTTCAGTAACCAATCATTGAAACACTAGCAATTTAAATGGCCTCTCCAAACAATAGGATCATATCTCCAATTATTTCATCGTGGATTTGTTCTCTGAAAACAACCTTAACCTAACTCTTTTAGGCTTTGGTCGAGATAACACATTTACTTCTGCTATGTATAAACTTAGGAGATATAAACAATTGTCTCACTTAGACCACAAAAGAAGTTATGCTTCACGCAAACATCAACAAGTAGAATAACAACACATTCACAATTCTACTCAATCTCCAAGTCTAACAATTTAACTAAGTACTCATGAATTAAATCATATAATCCAAATACCCTTCAAGTCGAACTCACAATTGATTGACTTAGTTAAATTAAACAAACATAATATCCATTTGCCACTAGATTAGGAATAAGATTAACACTCAAGAATAATCGAGAGTCACACAAACAAGTCCTAATCAATCAATGCACCTAATCGATGGATAATATACAACATAATAAGCAGAAGTACGGGACTTTTAACAAAGGTAAGGTCCACAACTAAATAATAAGCATTCAAGGAAATCATCAAGTATTGTCTGCTTATTACAGCAAACCCCTACTAACTTTCTAGTATGATTTAAGCTTTCATAAGCTCCAAAACCCCACATAACACATTATATTAATAATATAAGTATCACATATGTGAGCACACAAAATTAATCATGTAAATAATTTAAAGCTCAAAGATAAAAGGTGAGTGGAGAACTTCCCTGAGCATAGCAGTTCTCTCGATTATGAATGCCACTGTATATAGCTTCAACTCTTTAGTACCATGATATGCAAAATCTGCAATACCCGCCAAATTCGACGACCGCAACCTAACCCCGCGCCCGCAGCCCAAACCCGCGGGTGAAACCCGCGCTCAGCTACCAAGGGTCGATGGTTCTGCCAGCCCGCGGCTAAATTCCGCTCCCATCAAGAAACTTCGATCTTAGGCGTAGATGCGGCAACGAGGGCTTGACTCCGTCTTTGGCTCAAACATAAGCACCGGTTGCAATACAAAACTCCAACATACCATCAAGCAGTGGTACCAAACATGCCGATCTCAAATTCTCATAAATAATGTGCTGCAAATACACTGCTAGCCACCACATGACTAAGCTATTGACAACAATCTGACAATCTCTTTACACTCAATCACTCATACTCATAAGATAATCCAACATTGGACATCCACTATCACGTTATTCCATGATTGATAGTGATTAATCACATAATCAAGATCCAATGAAACTTATGAGACGTAGCAGTATTGAAGTCATCAAGGTTCCTTTGACAATCGAAAATATAAGAAATCATCACGATAATTCCCAATCCCCTATTAATTGAACTTACTACGAATTTTCCTAATTAACTTCCAATAGACAACTCTTGCATCAACCGAAATAAAGTTCAACACAAAGAGGTCTCAATTCATGGTAACAACAAAAAAATACGCTTCTAGATTGTTAGGAAATAAGATGTTGTAACCATGAAAATAATAAAGAAATTAGGGCAAAAATACAATACTCCATTGTAGATCTCACAAAAGCTGTGACGCGTTTTACGGCTACTCTAGAAGCGTATTTCGCCACCACCGGTACGAGGCTCTCAGTGACGAATGCTCCCCAAGGGTAACACAACTACCTTCCAACTCCGTACCCCGATTGGAAGGTTGGAATTATTTCAAGAACTGCTCAGATCTCTATAGGAATGGTTTTGTGTTTATTGTGTTTTGGGTTTTCACAATACTCTGTGTTTTTCTGTCTCTATAAAAAATAATAGCCCAAGGGTATTTATAGGTTATGAAAAGGAATCAAGAATAAGGAAACAAAACCCGGCCAAAATGCGGTTCCCGAAGCTTTGCAAGGTCCGCCCGGTCTGCCAGGGCAAGTCCGCCCTATCGGGCGCGACAAGCACAGCTCAAGAACCCAATTTTAGGCTTTGCCTGGTCTGCCCGGGCAAGTCAGTCCTACCGGGCGCGAGGGGTAAAAAATTGATACGGAGAAGTGGGAGTTCTACGAAAGTACGGAGTTAACTAGTTTGATGAATAGCCTACTTCTCTTCGCCCCACCCCCCATCCTGCCAGAGCAAGCAAGAAAAGAAACTTATCATTAAACATAGCTTAATACAATCGAATCTTTCGACTTGCATTACTCCCAACAGTATATTGTATAGGTAGCGTCTCAGTTTATGCAGTGTCTGCTACAGAGAATGCAGGGTACTATGGATCATGTATTGTCTAGAACTCTAAATAATATAATTGCTAGGCACGAAGTCTCTCACTAAGTTATGGCTCTAATTTAGTAATTTGTTATCTTGGCGCTACAAGAACCAATCTGCAATGGCTCCAAGTTATAAATCGCGCAGTTGATGCAGCTTGTACTAATGCAGGAAGCTTGTATCTGAATGGTTTTTTTTTTTTTTTTTTTTTTTTTTTTTTTTTTTTTTTTTTTTTTTTTTTTTTTTTTGTCAAATGAGTGATAGTGTGAGCACTACACATCTATAATACTCAAACCAATATTGAGCAAATTGTGATCAACTATCATGCTGATCTTGTCATTAATTTACGCATTGGTTACATACCTTGCAAGTACATACAGAGTGGTGTAATTGTATACACAAAAACTTACATGAAATCGGGCTCACCACATTATTATTTTGAATACACAGTACAAATGATATTTATGAGAATTGTAACATGGTTGATGAGGGGTAATCAATATAGAGTACTACGTAGTACGTACGTGTTAACTTATAGAGTATTCTAGATTTCTAGTAGTCACTAATCACCGGTCTCACTTGAGACTAGACGATTAGTGTGTAATAGTAGTAGACTACTAGATCAAGTTTGGGCGAACCATTCATCCTACAATTGTGAAATTCTCATTCATACATAATTAAAGTTGCCTAGTTGGTATAAATATATGACACATTAGTTTTGATCAAGAAAATGAGGTTGAAAATTAATGGCAATCGGCAAACATACTACTTGACATAAAAAAGGTAAATAGAAGTTTTTGATAAAACAAAGCTGTTAATGCTAATTTAGTATAACTTCTTTGGTAGACCTAAATTTCATTTGAAAGGAAGGAAAATATGGACAATACTACTTAGCTATAGCCTATAGGTCTAATAAACGACACAGTACAAGAATGTAACAAACATCAGTTGTGCTTGCTCTTAGTTTTATGTGCTGCATTCTCCTTTTCTTTTTGTCTCGACTCTCGTTTTTTCTTCTAAAACTGTATGAAAAAGTTACGGGGTAGATGCATGGTCAAAAGGTGGGCTAACACTACAACAAATAAGATTAAAGAGGGCAATTTAAATCGCCCTCTTAGGTTACAATTTTGCCCTATTAGGCAAAGATGGCGATTTTAAAATCGCCCCTAAGTTGCCCTTTTAGCTTCGTCCTATTAGCTTCAAAGGGCAACAATAATCTTTCGCCCTCTTTGTTAAAGATCAAAGAAGGCAAAAAATTTCGCCCTCTTTGATCAAAATCAAGGAGGACAAAGCTTTTCGCCCTCTTTGATCAAAATCTAAGAGGACAAAAATTTTAGCCCTCTTTGATCAAAATCTAAGAGGACAAAAATTTTCGCCCTCTTTGATTAAAATCTAAGGGCAAAATTAAAGTCGCCCTCTTTGTTCATTTTTTAGTTTTAAAAAAAAAAAGAATTCTAGGAGGGTACATTAAGGAAAAAAAAGGTCTTAATAGGCATATAAACAAAAGTATTAACCAAGTTTTTATAAATAGCAAATAGCTAAGCCAAAGAGTACTAAAATTTAATAATGTTTTTTCTAGGACATGAACTATCAAGCAATCTTCTCATTCTTGCAGCTTCTAGCATCCCCTTTTTTTCCATCTGTAATGCAACCCGCCTTTTGGTGTCCATCTCCAAAACATCAGCACATTGACTTGATCCCCTGACTGCAAACTTGACAGATTCAGGTAAGAAACAGTTTCGAGTCCTGCAGGTTTTAATGTGACTGTTAATCCTCTTCAAGAAGAAAGGGAAAGTTACAATTCGCAAAAGTCAAGTTCAAGAATAAGATACTAAAATGGAATGTTTGATGGACTGATGGACTACTGCCAAAATAACAGCATGTAGAAAAGCATCAGTCTGAGCACCATGTCTTATACCTACTGAATTATATAAGAACCTGTCCAAGATTCCTCTAACATAATAAGCTAACATAACCATGGCATGAAAATGCATCCACATGACAATTTTATATAAAGAGTAAGCTAGAAAATATTACCTCTATTAAGCATTAAGGCCAATCTTCTCCACGACTAACCGAAGCTTTTGTTCTAGGTCATCTTGTTTCTTCTTAGAAACTTCCAATTCAGCTCGCATCATATTATTTTCATTTTGTAGTTATTCCTAGAAAATCACATGCATACATATTACCAGGAAGATAAAAAAACAACATAAGGATTTCCATTAGAAAAGATAAACGTAGCTGTATATGAAAATATAAAATGAAGATAAAAGGAATAAAAGATATAAAGAACTCATCCCTCAAAAAAAAAAAGATATAAAGAACTCTCTTCAGGCTACGAGAAACAAGAAGGTTATAAATTCAGTGCACAACTAGGATGAATAATTAAGGACAATCAGGAGATTAATTCAACTAGGAGTTTGTGTTGCAATCAATATTTGATCAAACTGGGAAAAATTAAAGCAGTTATCTGTGACTAGCCTATAGCAACAATGGCCATGTCTATGAAGCATATATGAAATTCTATTAGCATAAGGTGAAGCAACCATATTGGCTCACCAATATTCGGCAATAGGAAAAGCCCAAAAACTCAGCTCTAGCACCTATTCATAAATAAAGCAATCATAACATATTTACCTTTTCTTTTTTTAAGTTGTTGAGACTCTTGAGAGGTAGACCCTTCAGGCTCATTCATTGTTCTTTTCCCTACAAAATGAAGGAAACAAAAATAGAAGATAGAAACAAAACTATAAACAGTAACATAATATGTAGATCTAATTTGCAATGTAAAATACTAGATAATGCAATTATTGGCACCAAAAACATTTAAACTCAAGGACTAACAGGAAAGTGCAACCAAGCTTTCTGGGAGAAATCAAGGACTGACTACAATATGCTTCAGGAATGTAACTAAACACTACAATTCTCAGCATAAGCATCATAATTCATAATTACATTAAAGTTAATTAGTCTCAAGCTAATCCCAAATCAGATAATCTATATAATTCTATCATCAGATTTCATATGGCCAAAGAGTAGATTCTTAACTTTTTGAGGGGAGTATGTCGTAAGATGTCCCAACCTACCCGATAATCGAGCAATACGGAAGTATACCCTGAAACAGGTGCCTCAACGGACAACTTGGGAACGCAAACATGGGTTATAATTCTATGCCACTCACTGCATAATCAAATGACAAAAAATCTTGATTGAGAGGATCTCTTCTGAATATTTAATTTGATTTTTCGATTTTTCTTAGTTGAATTTCTAATAGGGGTTCTTGTAATTTTCAGTATATCTGTTCTAGATTGTCACACACTAGTGTTAAAAAACAAGTTCCTACAAAGATCACATGTTTATCTTCTAATAAGCCTATGAGACACTTCAAACATACATTAATGAGTAAGCTCTATGGTTTTAAAAATCTACCATGATCAATTGCATACATGTGGACACAATTAAAACACAGAACGACAATTACAAGACTGTCGAAAACATCAAGATAAATATGCTTTCATGTTTACCAAATCATAAACTAGCTCTGAACATAACATGGATACCTAAAAGAGCTTCACAATCAATAAGTAATCTATAATCAAACTGCAATCAACTACTATTATACATTACATTTTGAAATCAGATAATGAGGTAATTAATCATATACTTATCTCCAATGATCATGCATCATAAACACCTGTTCATACAAAACAATTTTTTTTTTTTTTTTTTTAATCAACAGTCTTTGAGGCGTTTCATCAAACACTTTATCTGCAGTATTTGAAAACTATAAACTTTTCTTTTTTCCCGGATTCTTTAAGGCATTTCATCAAACACTATATTTGCACCATTCCGGATTATTTAAGTATGATTATTATAGGTATTTCATCAATTTTTTAACAGGCAAAATCGAAATCTTGCTTGACTCGACAAAAGTAGCATGCTATACAACAAATTTCGAATCCAAGCAAAAATTTAAATTTCAATAACAAAAACATTCGAGTAATTAACTAGCATTAAACCCTAGATTGTGAAATTGATAGTCCAGGCCATAATTTAATACTACCTGAGAAGCCGCTTCAATGGAGGAGAAAGCTCAAAGTCGCTTCAATGGAGGATCGAGAAAGCTCAAATTCGCTTCAATGGAGGATCGAGAAAGCTCAAATTCGCTTCAATGGAGGATCGAGAAAGCTCAAACTCGTTTCAATGGAGAATTCGAAGTGTAGTTTTCGTATTGTGAGGAGAGAGAGGGGTTTTACAATTTTTGGTTTTGGGGTTTGTTTTACGGAGTACAGTAGAAGTATTTGTTTATTTGTGCAAGAAAGGACGACAACTACTATTAATTTGCCCCCTTATTGTTTATCAAAGAGGGCGATTGTTGAAGTCGCCATTATTGTTTGATCAAAGAGGGCGAATTTTATTTAGTCGCCCTTATTGATCAGCTATAAGGCAACGACCAAATTTTCGCCCTTTTTGATAACAATATAGTAGGGCGATTCTATATGCCCTATTTGATGGTGTTTAAGAAGGCAAATTTAAAGTCGCCCTCTTTGTCAGAATAAAATCGCCCTCTTTGATCTATTTTCTTTTAGTGTAAGGGTCGTGCATGAATATTGTTTTCAATGTTAAAAACGATTTAGATAAGAACTTGATGGGTTGATCAATTTATTTTTGACCATTTTATAATATATACATTTCAAAAATTATTACTTCCTCTATTTTTTATTTAAATGTTTAATTTTTTATAATGTAGAACTTTGTATTGTTTAATGATACCAATCTAAATATAAATTTTATTATTCATTGAGACGATTCCAACAAGTATCAATAAGAATATTACGTCGTATTATTTAGTAGTATATATCACTAATAATGGTTAAAATAGGTTAGGTGAATACTGCTAAAATGTTTTGCTGAAAAAGTTAAAAGGGAAACCTTCCCTCTTGTAGCACATAAGAGTAATTATTACTCTTTTGTAAGGGAAACTTAAATTTGTTCATAGAGTAACCCAAAATCATGTGTTCATTTGAGTAATCCATATTTGCCAAGCCATTTGATCATTGTATTAACAACATTACTCCTCAATTAATGAAAAAGTGGTCATACCATCAATTAATGATGTGCGTAATCACATATAACAATTTGTGTTATATAATATGGTTTTTATCGACTAAACAAAAATGTGTTTCATAATACTAAAATGAGAAAGTTAGGATCATTGCATCTTTATGATACAATTTATTGTAAGTTTAGAATACAAATATTCTTAGCTAGATATGCACCATAAACTTTAATAACCTCTTTAGCTAATGCAAACATGAACAATATCAATTATCACTTTAACTTTGTCTCGAAGACTATGCATCTTCCGAAAGGAATGGGAGGACTTGGTATTTGTAGTTTGGCCTTGCTCCTTTAACAAAGCTCACCTTATGAAGCAAGCATGGAGAATTAGTCATAATCCTCAATTGCTTCTCTCAAAAGCATGTACATCTAGGTTATAGTCTCCGCTTCACAAGGGGTGTCCGATTACTCCTCAGCACAAGAATTATTCATGGGGCATGAGGGGTATTGCAAAAGCGACAAACATGCTAGTCAAGGGTTGTAGTTGAAAGATAGGGAATGGGAAGTCTATTGTGGCAGGAAAGGATAGTTAGATGGCGGGTAAGGTCCCAGAATTGAAATCTCATGTGACTTTATTGCAGGCGATGAGATGGAAAGCAAGTGACTTTATGGCACCCCTTGGGTGTAGGTGGAATCAGGCGAAGCTACTTTCTTGTTTTAAAAGGGATGATGAAGCGGCAATTACGTGCTTGGAATTACTAGATCAGGAGTTAGAGGACTATATGTACTGGCAGCATCATAGATGAGGAAGTTTTACGGTGAAAACAAGATACGCTTTTTTGAAGCATCTAGAGGGTTGTATTTCGTTGGAGGGTATGAATGACTTTTTTGGTCTTGTGGTCTCTCAACATTCTACCTAAACGGAAGATGTTCATGTGGAGGGTGTTATCAAACAGGATTGCAATGAAGACTAATTTGGGACGGTGGGGAATGGATATTGAATTATTGATACATTTTGTGATTTGTGTCAGTTCCAAGAGGAAGATTTTTTACAACATCTTTTTAGCACTAGGTGAAAAAACAAAATTGACACCAGTTCAAAACCCCTAATGCCACCGATTTGAACCGGTGCCAATGTGGGGGGTGCCAATAAGTGGTTTAAAAAGGCACCGGTTCAAACCGGTGCCAAAACTCAAAATTGGCACCGGTTAACCGGTGCCAAAAAATCCCAAAAAAATTTAATTCACTGTTTTTGGCACCGGTTAACCGGTGCCAAAAGTGTCTTAATGCCACTGGTTAATCGGTGCCAAAAGTGCCAAAAAATTAATATTTTTTTATTTTATTTATTTATTTATTTATTTTTTTACTTAAAAATTAAATAAACTAAATATAATCAAATCTGTTCAATATATATATAATCACAATATAATCAAATCTGTTCAATATAAATCGAACATCAAAATCAATATAATCAAATCTAGGGGTGTCCATAATTCGGATTAAAACCGAAATCCAATCCAATCCAAACCGAATTATCAATTCGGATCGAATCCGAACTTTAAATCGGATTGAGATTTTTTGAAAATTCGGATTTTTGGATTGGATCGGATTGACCCTAATTGGATCCAATCCAAACCGAAAACCTAATTGTAAAATTAAGCTTGTATAAATATGGATTTCTTTGTTTTTTGAAGTTTAGCTCAAATACTTGCTATGACATAAAATAAATTAGGGGTACTTTGTATTAATTAACTAATGACTTGATGTTGAACTACTTATTTTAATCATGATTTTGAAGACTTTTATATGTATTATAGCTTTATTTTTATGATCGTATTAGGCGCTAAAAAATAATGTCTTATAATTCGGATTTTCGGATCGGATCCAAATAACCGAATTTTAATTCGGATTGGATCGGATTGGATTGGGAGAGAAATTCGGATTGGATCGGATCGAAAAATTGAAAACCGAATTATAGTTCGGATTTGGACTAAATCCAAACCGAAAACCGAACGGACACCCCTAATCAAATCTGTTCAATATATATATAATCAAAAAAAATTTACATTATAGATCAATAAAAAAAGTACAACATATAAATCAAAAAAAAAAAGTACAACATATAAATCAAAAAAAAAATTACAATATAAATCAAAAAAAAAATTACAACATCACAATAAAAAAAACCCCATACAACATCTAAATCAATATACTTGCATCTTGATTCTTCGATTTAAGATCTAAATCCATGTACCTGCACCAATTAAAACAACCAAAATAAATCGATTAAAATGATTTAATTAAGCTATGAAAAAATTTAAAAAAAAAACCCAGAAAATCGAAAAATAAAAAAGAAAATCAGTTGAAAAGAAAAAAAAACCCAGAACATCAATTAAAAAGAATTGAACCCAGAAAATCAGTTAAAAAGAAAATCGAAAAATAAAAATATAAAAAAAACCCAGAAAAAAATTCGATTAAAATAAAAACCAAAATCGAAAATTAGAAGAAAAAAAACCCAGAAAATAAAAAAAAATCGAATTTAAATCGAATAAAATAAAAAAAAATTGATTAAAATGGGCTAAAACGATTAAAATAAGTTAAAAACCCAGAAATTTAAAAAATTCGAATTAAAATAAGTTTAAAGATCGATTAACCAAACCAAAAAATCGAAAATTACTTAAATAAATGAAATTAAAATCTATTAAAATAAATACAACATTTGAATGTCAGTTAAAAACCAAGAAAAAAAATCGAATTAAAATTAAGAAATTATACCCTAACCTTGTTCATGCATGTGTTTGTGGTGGAATAAACCCATAAAAAATTCGAACAAACCCGGAAACGATTCGAATAAACCCAAAAAAAATTCGAACAAACCCAGAAAAATTTCGAGAAATTATACCCTAACCTTGCTCATGCATGTGCTTGTGGTAGATTAAACCCATAAAAAAAATTCGAACAAATAAACCCAGAAACAATTCGAATAAACCCATAAAAAAATTTGAACAAACCCAGAAAAATCAAGAGAACAAGAAAGGGATTGAAAGAGAACGAGAAAGGGATTGAAAGAGAACGAGAGAAAGAGGAGATGAGAATGAGAGCAGATGAAAGAGAAAGGGATGAGAGAGATAATGAGAGAGCGGCGAATATTACTATAAGTGAGTTTTGTGAGTGAAATAGGGTTTGAGTGGTATATAAATGGAATAAAAAAAAGGCCTTTTTTTTTTTTTTTTTTTTTTTTTTTTTTTTACGGATTGGCACCGGTTCAAACCGGTGACCTTTGTATTTTTGGCACCGGTTTGAGCTGAACCGTTGCCATTTCTCTTTGTCTAAAAACTCGCTCATTTTTAGGCCGATTTTTGCCACCGGTTTGGCTTGAACCGGTGGCATTTAGGGGTTGCCTTTTTGTATTTTTCTACTAGTGTAGATTTTACACATCTGCAACAGATGCATGGAGGGGTGGCTACAAATCTACTAAGAAGCAAACGCAGACAAGTCAATTATTGACTGGATTTTGTACGATATCCGCCTTTTTATTGGCCAGGATGGAATTAGTGGTCATAGAAGTACTTTCTTTATAGCCACACTTTATGGGGGTTGTGGCCGGGGTTCCTTGGTAAAGTACTGTACATTAGTCGATTTATCAACAAATTGACAATGACTTGTGAGCCAATATTTAAAAAATTGAAAAAGAGGAAAAACATGAATGGGACGATCAATGCCAAAAGGCCTTTGAGAAAATCAAAGAATATCTCAAAAGTCCACCAGTTTTAGCACCACCAGTACCCAAACTACCTCTTAGGCTACATATCACACATTCACAAACACGCCCACAGGGGCCGTTAGCACAAGAGGTAGAAAAAGTCGAGCGTGCAATATATTACATAAGTAAGAAATTCATCCAATAATATGAAACAAAATATAGCACCTTAGAAAAAACTTGTTTGGTTATGATATTAATAGAACCTAATGGTGTGGGTTTAACCACTAGAATAAGTCAAGCATAAAATGAAGAAAACCATAAAAACCACCAAAAATTCAAAGCATAATTCAAAGGAAATTGGGAACGAGAATCGATCTTGAATGACATAAAGTCAACCAAAATCATAAACTAAAGGATATAATAATAAACATACTATTGTAGACACCTAAAAATGTCTCCCCAAAACCAAACCCGATGATGAACACCTTTCACCGTCATTATTGGTTGGGTTGAGTATTTAATGTTTGGAGTACTTAAATCCATGTTCTATCCAATACATTTCATAAACCAATCCATTTCCTAGCTCATTTCCCTAAACCATAACTTATTTTTCACTTTTCGTGTCCACATCGCAAAACCGAGAGAAACTGATTTAGCTTAATAATTTTGATTCAATTATTATTTTGTTAGATAGGAATTGAAATAAGATTTTCAACAATATATCATAAGCCCAATTTCGATTTAAAACGAAGAAGATATGAGCCAAACGCTAAACTCGGCCCAAAACCAACACCTTTCCACTAAAACGGCCATATCTTAAAATATACAAATGATTTTGACCTGATTCCAATTGGGTTGGAAAGTAGACTTGATAATATTTCCAATTATATATTATATTACTTATTCCAAGTTACATATCAAAATTTGTCGCAATTTTAAAAACGCATAAAAAACTGGAATTACCGCAGAGTAGTTATAACTGTCGCAACGCGGGGATTGCTGACGTGGCACGGGGCCTGGTACTGTGACATGGGATTTTTCACCGTGTCATGGTGCTTTTGTGTTTTTCCGTGTTTCTTTCCCCACGTGCCTGAGAATCTGGACACAAAACTTCCCCACGTCACGGGAAACTGTGCCGCAACACGGGGAGTAGTGTCGTGTCACGGTGGGTTGTTGACGTGTCGCCGTGCCCACAAAACTTCCCTGCGTCACGGGAAAATGTGGCACGACATGGGAAGAACTTCCGTGTCACGATAGGAATTCCCGTGTCACGGTACCCATTCCTGTGACACGGTATTTTTCCGTGTTTTCTCCGCGTAAACCCTTCACGCGTTTAATATCCCGTAACCTAATTATTTCCCGCGTCACACTGTATTCCCCCGTGTCACGGGATTTTCCCCTGTTTGACGGTATCTGACACCGTGTCGCGGCGTACTCTGCCATGTCGCGGCGTTATTTTTTAGGGTTTTTATCTTTTTAGGGTTCCGTGTGTTCCCTCTATTCATTTTTCTAGTAAATACCTCCCTACTTTCTGCAGTTCAGGGCACCAAATCCTGCTCTCTTTCTCTCTTTTACACCAAAAATCATTCTATTCTCTCTCTCCCATATTCTAAGCCTTAAACCTATATTCCTAATTACATCATTCTTCCGTAACCACTCCAAGGAGTTCATACTTGACCCGAGGTTCCGTCCTTAAACCAAGGCGTGAAAGGTATAATTGACTGATGGTTTGGACCAAATCAACTCTACCTTTATTTAATTTAATTTTCATTTGATTTATATTTTTTTATTGAAGTTACTAACAGTTTATTCATGATGTAGCAATTCAAGGAAGCGCGAAAAGGGAGTAATTAATCACTTGATTGCTCTTATTTTTATTCTTGTTGCTAGTATCATGATTAGGTTTATTTATATTTGATTTGACTAAAGCTATTTATTTTTTAATTGCTTCCAATATTAATGTTTATTCTATTATTTATTATGATCACCATATTGCATGTTAAAGGGAATATTTAATTGAAAATCACGCCTAATAAGATAATTTGGACAACCGGTTTAGGTTCCTTTTTAATCTTGTTATTAATTCAAGTGATCACAATATTTTAGAATTATATGTTGCATTAATATTCAACCAATTTAGCTTAATAATAGTTTGGAGCAAATTGAATATTTTATTTGTATGCCTTTGAGATCGCATGAATCACTTTTCACTACAAGAATCAAGTAGAGGCCAATACGGGCGAACGTGACTCCATGACTCATCACTTCGTACCATCATCCCCGATCCTCCTTTTGTGGTTCCGAACCATATGGAGTTAGTAATCTCATGGATTATGAATGAGGTGTAGCCTTCACAGGTCAATCGTTGTTGCCTATCATTGTCCCTTTCTCGTGGTTGCCTTTTATGATCCTTGAACGGTTTACAAGTTCCTTAAAAACTTGTTGGCGGCTCCTTACTTTCCTTGTCCCTAATCCTATTATGTCAATTTCCACTTCCTATCAGTGCCAAGCATATTCACACATGCTTTAACGTAGGCGCACTTCAAACGACGCCTACAACTATCATGGGCTTAAATTAATATTATGATTAAACGAGTGAAGTGAGGTTGCTTCACAATTTGAATTCTTAAAAACAATTCATGGTGAAATCAAGAATATCGTATAACTAACAAAGTTATTCAATCAAATTAAATAAAGAGATTATGACGTAATAATATACTTGACATACTACGATGAATAAATCACATGTTCAAGAAAATAGTTTATCATATGAAAATTTGCAATCCACTCCATAATTCAATAACCAAGATTTAAAATTATAGGTGCAAACTAATACATACATAATTTCCAATAACAATACTATTGTATGAAACAACAATATACTTATGATTATTATAAGCTGTACAACTTATTGATTCTATATTCAACTAGATTAAATATTGATATATAAATATATATAATTTTATCAATACAAACATGATGAATTAATAAGATCATAGTATATGCATACCCACTACTAAAATTCGGTTAAATTGCGACTGTTTTTCTACGACCTTCAAGAAAACGGTCGCAAAATATAAAATCTGCGACCGTTTTTTATGCGGTTGCAATTTTACGTCCGTTTTTTGCCATGTAAACGGTCGCAAGGATGTTTGAAAAATTTTAAAAAATTATAAATTTAAATAACCGCTATTACGACCGGTAAAAACGGTTGTAAAAGACCTTTTTTTAATTAAAAAAATACGGTATAAAAGTATACCAAGTCACAAACCCTAATCTATTTCACACTCCCTCACCCCTTTTCTTTCTTTTCTCTCTCATGCTCTTTCTTTCTTTCTTTTACTTCTCTTTCTCACGCTCACCGCTCACCCCTAATCTCTTTCTTCTCTATCCTTTTTCTTATGTTTCCTTTCTTCTTCTTCTTCTTCTCATGTCTCCATTTTCGTTCGCATTTCACGTCCCTCCATTTTCGTTTGCTTCTCACACCCCTCCATCTTCGTTCACTTTTTCTTCTTCATTCTTTCTAGGTCTGGAGTTTTGGTGTACAGATTTTCGTCGACAAACAAATTATGGTGTTCGAATTTTCTTCAACAAACGAGTTATGGTTAAAATTGCAGATTTGGAGTTTTTATGGTCGAATTTAACCATATAAACCCAAAGAGGAAGAAATATTGGTAAAGGTATGTTGTTTTTTCTGAAATTTTTGTTTGTTTTTGTTTATTCTCGATTATTGTGGTTTTATTCGTTTTTTATTCGAATTTCCATGTTTATATCTCTATAAATTTTGTTGATTTTTTTTCCTGATTTTTGTTTTGAGTTTTTGTTCGAATTTGGTTTGATTTTGAGTTTTTGTTGATTTTATTCATATTTTGTTCAATTTTCGTGAACTATGTTCATATTTTATTTGATTTTCCATGTATATATTTAATCAAATTTTGGGGTTTTTTTTTTAATTTTTTTTTCGATTTTTGTTTTGAGTTTTTCTTGACTTTCGTGAACTCTGTTCATATTTAGTTTCAATTTCGTTGATTTTGTTCGAATTTCGTTAACTTTTTTATATTTTGTTGGGTTCCCTCGTTAATTTTAGTTTGATTTACGCTAACCTTGTGTTTTTTTTTTTAATAATTTTCTGGTTATTTTGGTTAAGGGATTTTTGGGTGGGCGGCAGTGGTGGGGATTGAGGTAGGCGGGGTGGTAGGAGGTTTTATGGGGTGGCTTTTGTGGTAGGATAGTGGCATGCAATCCGTGGTGGTTGGGTGAGATTTATGGGAGTGAAGGTGGTGTGTTCGGGGTGGCTGGTAGTGTTGTAGGGTGGGTAGTGGTGGTGGGGTTGGCTGTGAAGAACAGGTAGGGGTGTTTTTTTCTTTCTTTTTTTTTAAAAAAATTTTAGCGACGGCCATAAGCGGCCGCTAAAATCCAAATTTGGGACCTCCGCTTAAAACGGTCGTAATTTAAAATCTGTGACCGTTTTCCAAACGGTCGTTGAAAATATTACAAACGGTCGTATAAAATCTGCGACCATCAGTCGATCGTAATTACGCTTTTTTTGCGACCAAGTGAATAACGACCACCACGTTACGACCGGTGACGGTCGCAATTAATTTTAACGACCGTTTTTACTATTTTCAACGACCATCAGAGACGGTTGCAATTTGGCCGAATTTTAGTAGTGACCTTAGATTAAGACAGAGTTCGAATCTTGATTGGTTGCTTAGAGCAATGGTGTTGATAACGTATTATAAAATAAAGAAAAAGTGAAAGATGTATAGAGAATATTATATTGTTCATCACTTTCATTTAGGCAATGACTAGTATTTATACATGGACAAGTAAATATAATAACTCCCCAAGAACAATGAAGAGTCACAATGAAGTAGGAGTTACAATGGGAAACAATAAGGCAAAGGGAGTTACAAGGGATTACTAATGGATGTAATAATGTTAAGGGGGGTTACAAAGCTATGCATAATGGACAACCATAACTATATTTCATAACAAAGTACAATTTTTGTGTTTGTTCATTTGTATAAAATGCTCATTTTTATAATAAAGGATGTTCAATTAACATTAGCATTAATAATGTTAGACTTTAGCATTTTGTTCATTATTAAAAATATATTGTTGATTTATTTAATTGGTATTAAACCATATAATTCATTGAATTGCAAGATTTCTATTCAAGAGAATCGAACAAATCAAGTTATTTCATTTGAAGCTTACAAAAATATTGATGAATAAGCAATAACATTACTATAGGCGTGTAGACACCTAAAAATGCCTCCCAAAAACCAAACCCGATGATGAACGACCTTTCACCGCAATTATTGGTTAGGTTAATTATTTAATCCTTGGAGTGCTTAAACCATCTCAATTACTAGACCATTTCCTTAAACCATAACTTATTTTCCTCTTTTCGTGCCTTAAAACCTAAAATAATTCATTTTGTGTCCTTTTTATAAAAACGTTTACACTAGATTATTTTGGTCCATAACTAGGGTCCAATGATTGAATAGTTTGATGGGGTTTAAAAAGAGTTTTCCAACGATATATTATAAGCCTAAATTCGAGTTATAACAAATAAGTTATGGCCAAAATATTAAACTAAGCCCAAACCGAACATAAGCCCAGGCCACCTTACCTACGACCCAATGATCATGTGGAGGGTCCAAAGGATTTAATCCCATTCCTAAACCAATTAAGATTAATTGGAATCTTCTATAAGTTTCTAAAAGATCTTAATTATCCTTTATGAAAAGATAAGATTAAAGAGTTTGAAATTGAAAAGTCCTAATTCTATTCGAATTGAAAGACATTCAAAGATAGTCAGATGTGATTTTTTTGCTTCGTAGATTTTATCCAAAACTTATATTTTTGTATATCCCTTAAAATTATCTTTCCAATGATATATTATAATATTAATTCCGAGCTATAGAGAAAAAGATATTAAAAGAAATACGAAACTCTATGCAAAACTGACACCATCTCACTATTTCGACTATATCTTTTATTCTAACAATTATTTTAATCTGATTCTAATTGGGTTATAAATTAGACTTCAAGATCTTTCCAACGACATATGATTTTTCTTATTCCAATTTTTGGATCAAAAGATATGATAAAAACAAAAATCGCAAAAACGACTGTCTATCGCAAGAGTTTTATTCAGATTCGAATTCGATCTTATCTTAATTCTTCGGCCCTTCTTTTTTCTTTATAAATAGAGGTCGTATCACCTCTTTTTCAATCATCAACAAGCTTGATCACAAAATCATTCTCTTCTCCTTCTTTAGCCTAAACACTAGCCTCCCTATTCTTCATAATACTTCCCTTATGCACTCCAAGGAGTCCATATAATACTCGAAGTTCTATACTTAAACCAAGGCGTGAGAGGTAGAATTAACTGAGGATTTTGGCCAAATCAACTCTACATTTATTTAATTTAATTTGTATTTGATTTACATATTTATTGAAGTTACTAACAATTTATTCATGATATAGCAATTCAAGGAAACGCAGAAAGTGAGTAATTAATCACTTAATCACTCTTATTTTTATTTTTGTTGCTGGTATCATGATTAGGTTTATTATGATTTGATTTGACTAACAATTTATTTTTGAATTGCTTCCAATATTAATGGTTATTTTTACTATATTTATTTATCACCATATTGCATGTTTAAAGGGAATAAGTAATCGAAAATCACGCCTAATAAGATAATTTGGACGACTGGTTTATGTTTTTTTTTTTAAATCTTGTTGTTTAATCAAGTGATCACAAATATTTTATGAATGGGGTGTAACCTTCACAGGTCAATCGTTGTTGTCTTTCGTTGTCCCTTTATCGTGCTTGCCTTTCATGATCCGTGAACGCTTCACAAGTTCCTTAAAAACTTGTTGGCGGATCCCTACATTCCTTGTCCCTAATCGTATTATGTCAATTCCTACTTCCTATGAGTGTCAAGCATATTCACACATGCTTAATGTAGGCGCACTTTAAACGATGCCTACAAGGAGTCATTTAAAGTGTGCCTACGTTAAGCATGTGTGAATATGCTTGACACTCATAGGAAGTGAGAATTGACATATACGATTAAAGACAAAGAAAGTAGGAAGCCGCTAATAAGTTTTTAAGGAACTTGTAAATCGTTCTATGATCATTATAAGACAACCACGATAATGGACAACGATAGACAACAATGATTGACCCATGAAGGTTACACCTCATTCATAATCCATGAGATTACTAACTCTATATGGTTCAGAACCATGAAATGAGGATCGGGAATGATGGTACGAAGTGAGTCATGGAGTCACCTTCGTCCGTATTGGCCTCTACTCGATTCTTTATTGTGAAAAGCGATTCCTGTGATCTCAAAGGCATACAAACAAAGATTCAATTTGCTCCAAACTATTATTATGCTAAATTCATTAAATATTAATGCAACATATAATTCTAATTATTAGTGATCACTTGATTATACAACAAGATTAAAAGGAACCTAAACCAATCGTCCAAATTATATATTATTGTCGTAATATTCAATTACATAATCCCTTTAAACATGTAATATAGTGATCAACAATAAACAATAATATTGGAAGCAATTTAATCATAATATCGTTAGTCAAATCAAATAATTATAATAATAACCCTAATCATGATACTACTAATAAAGAATAAAATAAGTAATTAAGTGTTTAATTAATCGCTTTACGAGTTTCCTTGGATTGCTACATCATAAATAATCTGTTAGTAACTTCAATAAATAATGAAATCAAATTAAATTAAATAAAGAGTAGAGTTGATTTGGTCCAAACCCTCAGTTAATTCTACCTTTCACACCTTGTTTTAATTTAAGGACAAAACCTCAGGTCAAGTATGGACTCCTTGGAGTAAGAGAAGCATTGTGAGAGAATAGGGAGGCTAGTATTTAGACTAAAGAGAGAAAGAGAGTGATTTTTGGTGCATAAGAGAGGAAGAGAGAATGATTTTTGGTGTTCAAGCTTGTTGATGATTGAAAAAAAGGTGATATGACCTTTATTTATAAA
The DNA here is from genome assembly GCF_001683475.1 of Chenopodium quinoa. NCBI lineage: Eukaryota > Viridiplantae > Streptophyta > Magnoliopsida > Caryophyllales > Amaranthaceae > Chenopodium > Chenopodium quinoa. Next base: position 724,678 of record NW_018744790.1, read on the forward strand.
GAAAAAAGAAGGGTCAAAGAATCAAGAAAAGATCCGAATTCAAATTGAAATAAAACTCTTGCGATAGGCAGTAGTTTTTGCGGCTATTGTTTTATCATATTTTTTGATCCAAAAATTGGAATAAGATAAATAATATGTCGTTAGAAAGCTCTTGAAGTCTACTTTTTAACCCAGTTAGAATCAGATCATTAAAATAGTTTTTAGATAAAAGATATGGTCGAAATAGTGTTGACAGTGTCAGTTTTGGATAGAGTTTAGTATTTCTATCTTTTATATCTTTTTCGTTATGGCTCGGAATTAATATTATAATATATCATTGAAAATATAATTTCATGGTCTATCCAACCATCTAAGATTTGGATAAAAACTACACAAACTTTCATATATGGATGGGCACACGATGGCCAACCACAATTTTTTTTTTATTCAACATCACGTTCTCTCCTCTCTCTCTCCCCCCTTTTCTCTTGTTCTACGATTAATTCTTTATAATCTTTCAACAAAATTAATTCTCAAGATTTTCCCTATTTTAGTTTTAGTTTTACAACTTCTTCCGTTCTTCAATTAATTCCCCAATTTCCAGATTCTCTCTCCTCTTCTCTTCTGTTCTTCAATAAATTCCCTAATTTCCAGATTTGATTTTTTAGGGTTTGTAGCTTGGAGGTGCAGAAGAGGAGGAGGAATAAGATAAAGTGATAATGGTAGGTCTTGTTAACATGTAGATCCTTCACCTCCGAATTCGTCGTCTTTCTTGAGTTTGTGTAATTATGAAGTGATAATGGTATCATTCTCTTCGTTGTATTTACAAGCATCACTGTAATGTTGAGGATGAAGTAGGTGCTAATAGTGTTTTGTTTGTGTACTTATGCTTGTAATTTTGTCGATTATTGCTTGAGTTTTTGGGTTTTGAATTGAAATTGAAATATGTATTGAGTTGATTTGTGTAAGAGACTAGGTTATTAATTGTGAATTTTGTATTCTTTTATCGTTAATATGATTGAGATTTGAGTTAAACTTTATTTGATGTTCATACAGTAGAGTTAAAATTAATTTATGAAAAGGGGGTTACTTAGTCAGTAGGGGACTAGGGGTTACTTGGTCGGGATTACTTGGTTAGTAAGGAAACTCCCTCGGTCAGTGGTTACTAGGTTAGTCAAGGGTTACTCGGTGAGGGGTTATTACGGGTTACTAGGTCGGTTAGGGGTTACTTGGGATTACTTGTTTAGCGGATACTAGCTTGGTTAGGGGTTACTCGGTCAAGGGTTACTAGGTCGGTCAGGGGGTTAATAGGGTTTAATAGGTCGGCTAGGGGTTACTTAGTTAGGGGTTACTACGTCGGTTAGGGGTTACTAGGTCGGTCAAGGGGTTACTAGGGTTTAATTGGTCAGGGGTTGCTCGGTCAGGAGTTAGTAGGTTAGTCAGGGGTTACTTTACCTGGGGACTGGGATTACTTTATCAAGGGTTAGCTGGCCTGTAGACACCCAAATATGTCTCCCCAAAACCAAACCCAGCGATGAATACCTTTCATGTCATTTGATTATCGAATGAAGTGAAAGTGTGAAAATTCTAGTGATGAGGATGTTTTTATTAAAGTGTTTCTCATTCTGTTTTCAAAAAAATATTTCTTTTCTTACTCTATTTATGAAAATAGCCAGTCCAATTTGGTTTGGTCTATGATGAGGGTCCAATAATAGTGTAGTTGAATTGGGCTCAAAAAGAGATTTCCAACGATATATTATAAGCCCAAATCCGATGAATAATGAGGAAGTTATGGATTAAATTAAATTAGGCCCAATGAACTAGAGGAGGGCCTATTAATTATTATTCCTAAAGTGATTAGGATTGATTTTAATCTTCTAGGAATATCTAGAAGGTTCTTTTTAATTTTAATGAGATTAGGATTGATAATTATGTTTTTTTAAAGATGTATTATTTTGAATAAAATATATTATTTGTCACAAATATGATTTTAATCTGCTTAACGCGAAATTACCTGCTTAATTGGTTTAAGAAGATGATTCCGCGTACAAAGTGCGTTGAACTTTTGATTCAGCGCGAGACGACAAGGCTGTCGCCTGGCACTAACAAATGTCGCCTGGCGCTATTCTTGTCGCCTGGCGCTGACTCCTGTCGTTGGCGACAGGAGGTATTATATTCCGAAAATGACTTGCTTTGATCCTATGCTATTTTTTTTATATAAATAGGGGTTGTATTTTCCCCGTTTTTCATCATTCACAACCATTATATGATTTATCTCTCTCTCCCTCTCTCTCTAAAAGCTAGAAGCTTTCTCTCTCTATTCTTTTTCTAAATTTTTCCTCTCTCAAAATTCCTCATTCATTAGTTCTAGACACACCTAGCCAAGTTCAAAGTTGTCTTCGCCCTAGACGTGAAAGGTTTAATACTTCTGAGGGTTTGGTCCAAATCTCTATTTCAATTATTTAATTTAATTGTTTGTTTATTATTTCCCTTGAAGTTACTAACGTGTGTATTTTTTATTAGAAAGAGGTACGAGGCATCGAAGTAAGTAATTTAATTGCTTTATTGATCTTTTGATATAGAAATCATGCTAAGATTATTTTGTTGATTCCTAATATCATGTTAGAATGTTTTATTGTTTTCTAGTATCAAGTTTAGGGTAATAACTAAAATTTCTAATATCATGTAGGTTTATGATGCTTCCTATTTCTTTCCTAATATCATGTTAGTGTCATGTTAGGGCTAATTGATCTTTTATGTTTAGTGACATGCTAGGGTTTGTTATTAATCTTGTTAGTATCATGCCTAGGATCTTGCTATTATTATTAAGCTTTGATATGATTATGATGATGATTATTTTTATTATTATTTTGATGATGATTGTTGCTTGATATTTATTATTGTTATTGCTTGATCACGCCTAATATGCATGTTTAATAGGGAATTTGTACTGGTAATCACGCTTAATAAGATAATTAATAATCTTGTTTAGGTTAATATGATTATAATTCAAGTGATCGCCAATAAAAGTTTTGTTTGTGCATTAATATTGAACCAACATAGATAAACAGGTTTAGGGTTAACCTATTGATTGAATGTTAGTCGGAAAGTGCACATGAATACGAGAAAATAAAGTAGAGGCCTATTTTTAGAGCAAGTTCAATCTCTTTAAGGTTGGATTTGTACCTTCATCCCCGAAATTCCAGTCATGGTTCCAGACCTATTGGAGTTACCGATCTCCTGGATCGTTAAGGGTTGTAACCTTCACCCTGTGAACGGTTTACAAGTTCCTAAAACTTGTTGGCAACTATTTTACTCTAGATTCCTTCCCTTTGGACGCCACCATGCTTAAGTGTATAATCACAGTGGGGCTCAAGTGTGGGATGCTTGAAATATTCCCTACATGGCCACACGATGTGGCCTGCCACACACAAAACCTGCTGTTAAAACTATGAGGCACGAAAATCATATCGGACTATCTTTGAACGTCTTTCAACTCGAATAGAATTAGGATTTTCAAATAGAGGAGTTTTATTTAATTTCAAAATCTTTAATCTTATCGTTTCAAAAAGGATATTTAAGATCTTTTAGAAACTTATAGAAGCTTCTAATTAATCCTAACTGGTAGGAATGTGATTAAAGTTTTTGGACCCTCGACATGATCATTGGGTCGTAGGTAACGTGGGATTAGGTTTGGTTTGGGCTCATTTTAGTATTTTAATTTCTCCATAACTTATTCGTTATAACTCGGATTTGGGATTATAATTATTATGTCGTTGGAGAGCTCTTTTCAAGCCCTATCCAAATATTCAATCATTGGACCTAAATTATGGACCAAAATAAATTGGGCAAAACGTTTTTATAATAAGGACTCGAAATGAATGATTTTAAGGGTTTAAAGGCACGAATAGAGGAAAATAAGTTATTGTTTGGGGAAATGGGCTAGGAATTTGGCTGGTTTATGTAATGTATTGGGATTGAATATGGATTTAATTTAAGCACTCCAAGATTAAATATTCAACTCGACCAATAATGGCAGTGAAAGGTTGTTCATCATCGGGTTTAGTTTTGGGGAGACATTTTTAGGTGTCTACAATTATATGTTCATTTTTGTTTTATAGTCTCTTAGCTTTATTTTACTCTTATATCATAAATGTTCATATTTATAAATTACAGTGTTTAGAAATAAATGTTCATTTTTTTTCTAGTAAATGCTCATTTGTGTTGCGCAACTCAACCTAAACCTAGCCAGGCACGAATCTAGCTAAAAATTTGCGGTAGCCTCTTCGCCCGATCAGTTCTTTGCATCGTGGATTTCTAACTTGGGCTTTTATATGAATTGGCCAAGAATTTTTCTTTTTATTGATATCTAATTATCGGACATGCAATAAAATTAGTAGTCTATACGAATCGAATGCTTAATCACCGAATTAAATTTAATTAGTTTGACCTTGGACTTTAAATATACAGTGATAAAAATACGATCAAACTTCAATATTTTCTTAGTGGCTCAATAAGTTCAAAATTATCATAATTACGCAAATCTCTAAAAAATACTACCAACTCTACAAAAACAATAGAAAACGAATATTGTGATAAAAGTAGGTTTTTTTTTTTTTTTTTTTTGAAGGATAGTAATAATAAAAGTAGTTTTGCAGAGCTCAAATAAGAACAAACTAGATAACAGCTCGTGTAATGCACTTTTTTTTTAATACAAGATACTCCCTTCGTCCCTCATTGATAGTCACTGCCATTTTTGGCGACCCAAAATGTTAGTCACATTTGCTTTTTTCAAGAACCATTAATATTATTTTTTTTACCAAAATTATCTCCCATTTGCAAAAATATTTGTGCAAATTTAACTTTTCTATGTAAATTTTACTTTCCCATGTACTTTAATTACTTTCTCTCTACTTTTTTTTTTTCATACCCAATGTAAATTTACTTTTTCAATGTACTTTTGCTACTTCTTATTTATGTTTATTAACTCCCGTGATTTTCTACCAAAAGTGACTATCAATGGGGGACGGAGGGAGTATTTTTCTTATTAAGACCATGTATTATGTTAATTATGCTATTGTTTGTTATAAAGCATAATTTGTATTATCTTTGGATAAGTATAATTTACCATGCGACCTTTTTTGTTATGTGAAAATTGAATTTATAATAAGAAATTATAAATATGACATATCATTCATCGGATATTAGAAAAAAAAAAATTAAAATATACTTTTTTTGTTTTTAAAAATAATTTAAAATTATAAATAAGCAATTTTTTTACAAGTATTATAATAGAAATTACGCCCTCAAACTTGATTCGTTAATTTTGCTCATGCAGCGATTGATTTTTGTTTTTATTCTAAAATAAAATGTAAATTACAGATGCATTGAAAGTAATATGAGGGTAAGGGTCTGTTCTCATTTACTGAAGTGAGCTGAATTGAATTGAACTGAACTGAGGTGAACTAAACTATTTATGAGAGAAGGAAATTAGGAGCTGAACTGAGCTGAAATAGACTGAACTGAGCTGAATTCAATAGAACTAACCTAAACTACACTGAGCTGAAATTAATTAAACTGAAGAGAACATACCCTAATTGCATTGGAAATTTTGAAGTATATGAAAATACTGGTAAATGGGTAAAACTAATATTCTATTTAAAAAAAAAATTAAAATGAAACCATTAAAACATAAATGCCCAAAATAATATGCGTAACAATAGAAAAGTGACGGAGGCAAATCGCGCAGCGGATCGGATAGCTAATGTTGGCCATTTAGTGTGTAGTAGTATGGATATTAATGTTTGTAATAACTCTATTTTATTTTCTATTCTTTTTTCTAATACATTAGGAATTTCCCAAGGGCAATCTAATATTTATTTCTTCTTTCCCTTCAAAAAAAAAAAAAAAAAAAAAAAAAAAAAATGGAGCCTGAGAATAATCATTCCCAATACACGAGGGTCAATAAAGGAGTGTAAATAAAAGCCAATCTTTGATTGGAGAAGAAAGAGTAGTAGTGTAGGATAATTGATCTTCTGCAGATATTGAAGATTTAAGACCAAAAGTTGGTTTACTTTTGCATGCTGTGGACTACAGTAGAGTACCAAATATCTTTGCTGTGTCTTGGTTGAGATGCAATTACAGTACGTGTTTGTTCATGAAATCAATACACGCTAAAATAATTAAATTACCTTTGAGAATGTAGCTAAAATTAGTAATTTTGAGATTGTTTGCTAGTTCTTTGTGAATTAGCACATCAATAATGTTGATGTAATAACTGTCGGAAAAAAGTAAAAAAAAAATTACTAACATATAATTAGATAAATTCTGATTAAAAAAAAAAGATAAATTAATGATCAAAGTAGTGACTCGACTTGCATGTTTCGTCAAACCGTAACACTTTAAAAATCACGGAAAGAGTAGTATATATTTTTTTTTCTAATATCCAAAAATTTGAAATTGAAAGGTCATAAATTAATAAATTAAAGTTAAACTAAATTTTCTTCAAAAAAAAAATAAAAAATAAAAAATAAAATTAAAAGTTAAACTAAACTTGGGAAAGATGAAATTTTTTGTGAACAAGTGTCCGGGCTCATACTGTGGAAATGCTTGGGAAAGATGATACTTTTATTAAAGCAACCAAAGAGTCTTAATTAAACAATTCATTTAATGTCCTCGTTTAAAAAGTAGATCACGCCGTGCATATATATATATATATTTTCTTTTTCCTACAACTTCTTAATTACGACACAAGGCATCACATTCATACACGCTTACACATTTGGATCCTACATATTTGTTTTGCTTGCATATTCGAAGGAAATGGCTGAAAAAATAGTCAAGGTAATTAATTAATACATGTATAATGTATTATTTTTAATTTCATCCATTAGTTCGATTATGTGTATGATTTCATTTGCTAATTATATTTTGACAAATGCAGGATAGAAATGTTGAAAAGAACGGACCGTATGGTCCTAAGGACGGGCAACATAACTGGTCTATGTTGCTTAAAACAACGGAAATTATAAGCGAGGTGATCGTTAAGAGCGGTTGGATTATCGATTCGATTGCATTTACTACGGTTATGCCGAGCCCGTGTGGGTGTACATGGTCCGCCACGCATCGTAAGTTCGGTGGAAATGGAGGAAACAGTACAAACAAGGTCATAGCTTCTTTTGCTCTTTTGTAGCTTAGTTTGGTAGTATTTTGGTTATTTTTGTGATGTATATATATATATATATATATATATATATATATATATATATTTCCTCTTCTTTTGTATAGAGAAAGTCGCAAGGACATTACGATGTCTAAAAATTCACAGCTACTTGACCATCTACGTCATTGTTGTGAAAAGTTATGGCCGTTCAGTTTATATTTTTTCACTTTAAACAATTAATTATAAAAGATCTGTTGTAACAAGAAAAATTAAAGGAAATTCACACTAGGTGGCCTAAGTTACCAACGAATTGTAGAGGGGGCCTTATATCAATAATCAAATACTATACACTTCTTACTACTATAGAGTATATTATATTCGTGTTTATAATTACAAGTATGAAATTATATACTTCCTCCGTTCTGTTAATATTGCAACAATGGACTTTTTGCACTTTGATCATATAATATGATTTATACGTTAAGCAAAATATAATCAGGTGGGATCTTGTTGGATTCGTCTCATAAAATACTTTTACAATATCAACTTTTTATAATTTTTACTCTTACACAATTATAGATATTTAACATATAAAATGTGATGCGTAATTTTCTCCTTGTTGCAATATTAATAGAACGGAGGAAGTATGTGACTGAACTAATAAGTATAATATTTTAGTGTTATAAATTGAATTCGAGTGCAATGATCTTTATATATCCTTAGTAGAACTTATTGTATAAACTCTTTTTTTTTTAATTAACTTATTAAAATTTATTTCAACTGTTGTTTTAAACCCTTCAATGTTGAGTTAGAATCGGATTAGACATAATATATGTGGAGTAGTGTACTATTAAACTCTGCCATTTTTTTAAATGAAGGAATAAACTCTGCCTTTGGTTTAACTATGTGTGCATAATTAATTTACTCGAATGAGGTTGAGGTGATAGAATAGTGACATCACTCATGTCTCGTATCCCTAATAACCTAATGTGTAGAGATCAAATCTCACCGGACCCATTTGAGAGATATCCCTTATCTCCCCCCTCAAACGAGCCCGTTATTCTTACTCTATCCGTCCCTAAATTACATTTCTGGTTTCTATTTTGGGTATTCCAAAATTACATTCCTCTTTTTCATTTTTAGTAAGTTTTTTTTCCAAATATCCCAAATCAACTTTTTTTTTTTTATGTTATATATATATATATATATATATATATATATATATATATATATATATATATATATATATTTTAAAGATTCTGTTATATATTTAATGTTTTCTCACTCTTATTGTCCTAATCTCACTCTTATTTTCTCTCTCCATTGTTTTTCTCAAGTTTGTACTTTTCATAACTAACCTAATGAATATGATTGGTTCTTAATTTTTAATTAGAAGCATGTTATTGGTCCTTTTTTTTTTTTCAAAGGATTGATGACATGACATCATTAATTTTTAGTCCATCTTTGTTTTACTCAAACACATTATTTAATGTTTTGTATTTCCCACTGAAATATTTTATTATTGTATTTTGTCTTATTCTTTCTTTCTTAATTTCCGTGTAATTTTACAAACAAAAATGTAATTTAGGAACGGAGAAACCATATAAAAAAATAATATTAATATACACAAATGTATATGTTAAGTTTATACTCCATTCTTTGTATGATGCAGATAACTCTTAAATGTGGAGAGTACATAACACATATTAGTGGGGAAACTGGACAATTTGATAGCCAGCATCTTGTAAGCAAGCTAACGGTGCATACCAATTTGCGCCCGGATGGTTATGGAACTTGTGGAGATGGAAAAGGAACAAATAATTTGTCTAAGTTTGTGACTCCAATACCATCCGGTGGCCGTGTTGTTGGCTTTTTTGGAACCCATAATAATTACATTCAATCTATAGGAGTCTATGGAAAGAAGGTAACTAGTATTTTCTGTGATATTTTATTATATATCTCGTAACATATGCTTTTTGTGGACATTAACAATATAAAATTATAAATATTTGGTTATGAGTACCGAGTATATTTAATTATGTATCAGTAAAAATAATTAAGGTATAAAATTATAAATATTTGGTGATGAGTACCGATTATATTTAATTATATATATATACACACAGGCGCGCGAAGTATATTGTTATTTTGGCTGTGACAAAATCCTAATTACATTATTTGATGGAGCTACATTTTCAATTACGGATCAATTGCCCCACTTGAGTTTACAAAATGGGATATTTGAATATTAAATTTTTTGGTATATATGCTTATATATATATAGTAACCATTAAAAACTTAACAACTTCATACTCCCCTACTTAATCTTTTTAATATATTTCGGGCCTGTTCTCATTGACTAAACTCAATTGAACTGAAATGAATATTTTAAAAGAGAAAAAAATTAGGAATTGAGTTGAACTGAACCGAATTGAACTGAAATGAAATGAATTTCAATGTAAGGGAACAGGCCCTTCGTGGCATTTCGTGTAAACATATAAAAAAATGTAGAATTGTTTTGATTATGTTGCATATATAATAAAGAAGGTAAAATGATAAGATTGGATATGAAGAATCCCCCTATATATATATATATGTATATATATATAATTCGAAGCATTTTCATATATTCATGTTAAACCGAACATATTTAATAAAGTATGCAAAAATGCTCTAATAGACTAGTCTAATGTACACATACATTTACATTTACTACATCTTGTTTACCTTATGTTTCATTTTCTCTAATTTTACAGAAGCAAAAGGTTGAGAAGGATGGTCCTTATGGTTCACAGCTCACCGATAATTGGTGTATGAAACTCGGTGAAGATGAAGTAATCAAAGAAGTAATAATAAGGCATAAATTTGTTGTACATGGATTTGGTTTAGTCATAGCAAAACCATGCGGTCTTGTTACCAATAATATTCTTGGTGGCAAAGGCGGTGATGAATCTAAGGTAACACCGTACCCTTAGCTTATCTATTATTATTGTTCCGTTAGAAATTTAGCTTTTATTGAATAATCATGGAAAAGTGTTATCAATTATCATTGGAAATAAAATTGGGATTTTTAGAATTTATAGAACATCAAATAATTTAAATACTTCTGTAAAAAAAAAAAAAAATTTAAATACTACTCCATATATGTTTTGGTGTAATTAAATTCATTAATTTGGGAATGGAAGTGTAGGTTACTTTGTAACTTCATTGTAAAAAAAAAAGGAAAAATTCACATTTATTATCAGCAAAAGCATCATGTAACAGATTTACTACATGTTTAAAAAAATATTTTATATTACTACCACTATAATTCCCTAAGTGTTGAAATAACTACCGGTGACTAACTCCGTTACTATTTCTGTTTGTGGGGCCCACAACAATGGCAGCCACCCCTCCACAACAACGGCAGCCACCCCTTCGTTCAGCTACCTTCCAGCCCCTCCCCTCAACTGCCACCCGCTCCCCCCTGCCGACGTCGGCGCGACCCCACCACATCCCCCCTGCCGGCGCGACCCCACCACATCCCCCCTGCTGGCGCGACCCCACTCCCTCCCTTACCCCACATACGCAGACAACCCCCCTCCCTTTTCCCGTTGTTGCTACCCCGACCCCCACCCCATACCGGAAACCATTCCCTTTCCCTTTCCCCCACCGGAAATCGCCCCCTTCCCTATTCCCCACATCGAAAATCGCCCCCCTCCCTATTCCCCACACCGAAAATCGCCCCCTCCCTAATTTCAAACCACCAGCGCCAAACCACCCTAAACGAGGGTTTCGATTTCGGTGGTTTGGGGCTGGTGGTTTAGGATTTCGAATTCGATTTCGATTTCGAATTTTAGGGTTTCGATTGGCTGGTGGTTTGGAGCTGGTGGTCGAGGCAACAAGAAGGAGATTGGGGTTCGTTGGCTGCATAGGGGTGGGGGGAAGGTCGGGGCGCCGCCGATGAAGAATTTGGTGGAGTTTCGCGGCGGAGGTGGTTTAGCAGCGGGTAGGTGACGATTTTGGTGCACCGACCACGAGGTTAAGGGCTGGTTAGCAGGTGGGAAAATGGAGGAGGTGGGGTTTGCTGGTTTCGGGGAAACATTTGGCCGCCAGCAAGGGGAGGGGGGAGGGTGGCTGACGCCGGGAAGGGGAGGGGAGGGGAGGTGTTTTAAAAAAAAGTTTTTTTGGTTTAGATGGTAGTTTTTTTTTTCTTTCTAAAGAATTGTAGCTTAACACAAGGGGTGTTTTGGGAAAGGGAAATTTATCACCCAAAACCCCCTTTCACTTTATATATAGGATTTGATACAAGTATTATGTTTTCTTAACAATATTATATGTGATAGATAGTTTTTTTTTTTTTTTTTTTTTTTGAAACCACGATAAGTACCTTTATTAAATATTAATGGACAATTTGTCCATAGTAACATATGGAGCAATTACAGGAGGACAAAAGTTTTCCCACGGTACTAAACTAGCGAGGGGATGGGCGACATTATTCCCATCCCTCCTAACATGCGACCAAGTGATAAAATCAAAGAAAGCACAATTAGAAAAAACATCATCCAAAACTGAATCAAGGTCAGTGAGATAAGTAACAGCCTTCGAGAGTCTCGACACAACCATTTCACAGTCCGACTCCACCACGATCTTCTTGCAGCCATAGCGACGAGCCAGCATAATGCCGAAGTGTATAGCTTTGCATTCAGCAATTTCCGGCGACTAATAACCACGAGTACGACGTACCCCTGCAAATAACACCTCGCCAGCCTCGTCTCTGGCAACCACACCTGTGCCAATCCAGCCTGTATCCTTCAAAGATGCATCACAATTCAGCTTGACGAAGCCTGGTGGGGGAGGGCGCCAAGTCTTCGAATTTCTCTTCTTTGGACTGCGTAAAGGGCCATAAATTTGCTGTGTATATTGATCACAGTCCTTGATCAAACTGAACACTCTATCCCTTATTACCAAGTGAGGAATCTCCTTGTTTTTAAACACCTTATCATTTCTCCTTGCCCAAATAAACCACATAAGAGCAACTCCCACAAGGCATTTCTTAGCATCTTTCTTCCTCCAATCCGCAAGAGTGTCCTTGAAATCTGCCAGGGGATCAACAGCAGCAAGCTCCAAGCATTCACATTCTCTCCAAAGATCACGGACAACAGCAAATTCAAACATAGCATGGTGGAAAGTTTCTGGCAGATTAGGGCACCAGGGGCAACTGTTTGTGTCTAGCATATGTCTGTTATACATGAGGGCTCGTGTAGGCAGTGAGTTTGTACAGGCACGCCACAAAAAGTGTTTGACTTTAGGAATTGTGCCAACACTCCAAACATCTACCCAAGCTTGATGAAAAGCATCCAAGTCACAAGACTTGCCGAGCAAGTAGGCAGATTTAACCGAGTAAAACCCATCTCTAGAGAACGCCCATGTAAGGAGATCATTTGAGGCACGAGAGCACAAAGGGACAGCAAGCATACACCTCATATCCCTCTCCTCAAAATTAGTAGAAATCAGTTCATAATTCCAATCTCCAGTCTGCTCATCAATTAAATCATTAACCCGATTTAGGCCCTCTACTCTTGCAGTATGCACAAACCTGCCACCCTCATCCGACAACCAAGGATCATCAAAAATCCTAATGGTATTACCATCACCCACCCGCCAAATTAACCCCTCTTTAACAAGGGCTTTTGAACCCCAAATGCCACGCCACGAATAACTACAATTAAGTCCAAGGGAAGCATCAAGAAAGTCCGAGTGAGGGTAATACTTTGCCTTCATCACCTTACTAAGAAGTGAATTAGGAGACGTAATTAAGCGCCAAGCCTTCTTGCCGAGAAGTGCTTCATTAAACACACCCAAGTCGCAGAACCCCAGACCACCTAAACACTTTGGCTTACACATTTGCTCCCAATTAATCCAGTGGACCTTTCTTCTCGAGTCATCACTTCCCCACCAAAATTTTGCTGTCATAGATCGAATTTCATCAAGAACACTAGAAGGCAATCTGAAAACCCCCATCAAATAGGTTGGAATAGCTTGTATCACAGATTTTACAAGCACTTCCTTTCCCGCCCTTGAGAGTAATTTCTCCTTCCACCCCCGGAGCTTTTTCCAAATTCGATCCTTCAGAGCCGTGAAGACCAATCTCTTTGACCTTCCTAGGACATTCAGAATTCCTAGGTACTTATCATGCTCACCCACCCTTCGCATTTTAAGGACACCAATCAACTCATCTTGCTTCGACAAACAAACGCCTTTGCTAAAAGAGACCTTCGATTTTTCGTAATTAATTTTCTGCCCGGAAGCTGCTTCGTATATGTTGAGAATATCAACTATCTTTGAGCATTCCTCACGGTTGGCTCTTGCAAAAAGCAAACTGTCATCGGCAAAGAACAGGTGAGTGATTTTTGGCCCTCTTCGACTAGCCCCCGCTCCATGAATAAGCCTGTCATCCGATGCTTTCCTGATTAGGGCTGAAAAAGCATCTGCAATCATGATAAAGAGATATGGAGAAAGAGGATCTCCCTGTCGTAATCCCCTAGAAGGAATAACCGAGCCAGAAACACTCCGGTTAATGATAAAAGAGTACGAGACAGTGGTCACACAATTCATTACAATTCTCACCCAACTCTCTGCAAATCCCATTCTCAGCAAAAGTTTCTCCAGAAAAAGCCATTCTACCCTGTCATACGCTTTGCTCATGTCTAATTTCATCGCAATACACCCCTTCTTCCCTTTACTTCTTTTCTTCATAGTGTGGAATAATTCCATCGCTATTAAAGCATTGTCAGTAATAAGTCTACCCGGAACAAAGGCACTTTGATTTTCAGAAATAACACCAGGGAGAATAGACTTAAGTCTCATAACAATAGATTTCGAAGCAATTTTATATAAAACATTACACAAAGCAATAGGACGAAACTCAGTCATAGTAGTAGGAGATTTCACCTTCGGAATCAAAGCAATGTTAGTGTTATTTATCGCCTTCTGAGAGCAAACACCATGTAGGATACTACTAACATATGCAAAAACTTCATCTCCCACAATATGCCAGAATTTCTGGTAGAATAAAGCATGAAAACCATCGGGTCCCGAGGCTTTACATGGCTTCATCTCATTTAAAGCCGCGAAAATTTCCTCTTTGCAGAATGGTCTCGTGAGAAAATCATTGTCCTCCCTATTAATAGAAGGGACAATTGCCTCCAAAACAGTCTCGCAATTTAGTGTCGAAGGCTTCGACGAGGTAAAAAGAGTAGAATAAAAATTTTGCACAATTTCCTCAAGGTCCTCCTCTTCCTCTTTCCATTCACCATTCGAATCAAACAGACCCCTAATCTCATTGCGTTTCCTTCTTTGGGATGCCTTGTGATGAAAATACTTGGTATTTCTGTCGCCATCTCTGATTTCCGAGGCTCTTGATCTGAGATACCAGTATGCTTCTTGTTTATTAAAGAGGTCATCTAACTTTGCTTCTAGCGATGAGCAAAGTTCTAGGTTACTCCTATTAGCAGCGCCCCCTTGTGCATCCTTGAGATTTTTCTCGACATCATCTATTTGTCTGTCCAGATTTTCTAGTTTTTTGCCACTCCAATCTCTCAGCGCCCCCAATAAAAACTCCAATCTCTCTTCAGTAGGTCTGCCAGCAGTGTTGCTCCATGCGTCACGGACAGCTTGCTCACATGAGGCATCCAACAGCCAGGCAGACTCGAATTTAAAGTTCTTCTTACCCCTTTTTCGTTTCTTCTTTGGACGCTTTAGCCTAACAAGGATTGGCGTATGATCAGACTTTACACGCACCAAGTGTTCAACAAGAGCCTCAGGAAACAAATGCTGCCACTCTTCATTGGCACAGTAACGGTCCAACCTCTCTCTAATCAAGGTCTCCTCGGTTAAACCCTTCTCCCACGTGTACCATTGACCCACGTATCCGAGGTCTCTCAAGTTACATACATCCAACACTTCCCTGAATTCTGCCATCGCCCTTCTCTCCGAATCAGCCCCCCTATCTTCTCATCATAGCTCAATATTTCATTGTAATCCCCACCGATCAACAAAGGTCCATCAGAGGAAGAACATAACTGTCGGATAAGTTGCCATGTTTTCCACTTATTTCCCGTCTCAGGCCAACTATACAATCCTACAAATCTCCAAGTGCTTCTCCCTGCAACTGAAATATCCCCACATATGTGATTGCGGGAAATTGAGACAAGAGAGAAATTTATATTGTCACTCTTCCAGTAAATACACAGCCCTCGTGACAACCCTTCACTACTCATCCCTATTGCACAGTCAAAACCGAATCTGCTTTTTAAATTCTCAGCCTCAATTTTATGAATTTTTGTCTCCGAGATAAATAACAAATCCGGGGCATGATGAAGGCACCATCTTCGCAGTGCCTTAACTGCTCGGGGGTTGCCAATCCCCCGACAGTTCCAACACAAAAGATTCATGACTTTTCGCGGGGTTGGGTCTCACCAACTCCCGCTACTTCAATGTTGCTAGCAGCTTCATGGACCCGAGCACGCTTAGAAACCTCATCAACCTCCATCTCATCCCCTGCAGACCACTCTTTTCTTTTGCCAGAACATCCTTTCATATTTATTTCCTTCCCTGCAACTCCACCCACACCTTCTCAGTTTCACCCCTTTCTTTGAACGCCCTTCCATCACTCCTGAGGATGCAGTAAAAGTATAATGTTCCTGGGAACAATTGAGTACATTCCTAGTAACCTCCCTCTCTTCCCCACCTGCTCCTTCCTTATGTGACAAATTTGGAGTGGGAACGTCTAAGTCACGGATCACAGGGGATTCACCCAAAGAGTCATCAGTTTCTTTTGCTTTCATCAAATTCTCCTCACCTTCTAGAGCATCATAAAGCATCATGTTATCCGAGCCACTACCACTGTCATTCTTCTTTTCCACTTCCTTCTTACTGACAAACAAAACCCGTCTACTTGCTTTCACTTCCTCAACCTCCTCTACTAACTTCTGCCTCCCCTTTCTAGGGGTAGCTCTAAGTCGCAGACTCCAACCCAGCCCCTGCCCCTGCTCTTCTTCTGGAATATTCAAGCAATCCCTCTCACTGTGGCCAATCACTCCACACATGAGACAAAAGAAAGGCAATCGTTCATATTTCAAGTCCACTCGAACAATCTTCCCATCTCGCCCTTTCATGTTAAGGAACGTCGCAAAGGTTTTGAAACCCTCAAGTGACAAATCTAACATTTTTTATACCCTGCTTCAAAAATACTCTTCACTACCACTTAATTAGCTTTCATTTCTAATCTCTTAAAAATCTTGTTGTAGATTACACTGAGGAATGGCGAATATATAACACATATAAGTGGTATATATGGAGATTATGGCGAGCTGATAGAACAACGCGTAATTGGCATGGTTAAAATACATACAAATTTGTGTCCTACAGGATACGGACCATTTGGTAATGCGTACAATGTTGACAATATTGGTATTTTTTTGTCACCGCCTTTGCCATGTGAAGGTCAAGTTGTTGGATTCTTCGGCAGGCACGGTGATTATCTTGAATCTATTGGGACTCGCCTTGAGAAGGTAACATCAAAAGTACTAATTACATGAATGTAAAAGTTGATATGTTTTAACCTTGAAAATATTTGTGTAAATCAAAGTGGTATAATGTAGTAGGTCAATAAGTATTACTTAAAGGTGAAAAAAAATCAATGGGTTGCTAGGTGTGACTTCTGAAAAATCCAAAATACACATTTCAAAAGTGGTATATAAATTGAAGTGGGGTTACCCCAATCCCCTTTCGTAGTTCTCCTTTTTAGTTCTTGTATTAGTTTGGTTTGGAGGTTTAAGTTTTCTGATTGTAGTTTTGAGTAAGCTGGTAGCTAGCCTTTTTTTAGACTGTTGTAAAATAATTAATAATAATAATAATAATAATAATAATAATAATAATAATAATAAATTGAAGTTTTTGCAACTTTAGGAGATTGGTGAAAGTGGTAACTATTTTTATTTTTAGACTTGTGAGTCGAGTTGTAGTAAAATAAAATTAAATTTAAAAATGGTAAATCATACGGAGTACAATTTTGATAGTTATAGTGCTCCAATTTTCATATTGTGTATTCAACATATTGATGTATAAACCATCAAATTACTATTGTTGTTAATATATACAATCTAATGCTTGATTTTTTTTTTTTTTTTCGGTGAAATACAGGTGTAATAATCTCACATTATGTTGCGGTACGTAGTTTTTGAATTTAGCATGTAATACATCAAGCAAAATGCACTGCGCCAGAAACATTTTGTATAATATTATTACTATCAGGTTGTCATGCGTCTGCATATCTAGTAACTAGAGTACTAGACTAACTACTACGTAGTATGTTTTAAGTAATCTTTAGCACAAATTTTAGCTTTAATTACTTTCATCAGTATTTTCCTTCCTTTGCTTATTTTGCTCTAAGCTTAGTTAGTTTGGTTGATTTAGTTTTCTTCTAACAGTTGGTCTGTATAGTTGCTAATTTTACTCCACTAGCAATATGCTAGACTTTTTTGGGCTACTTCTTGAACATCTTTTGGGTTTTTTCCCATAATGTAATATACGTTTTGGTTCTTTGTTAAAAAAAAAATTAAAGACATAATTTCTTATCTCCTATATTTTCAATTTCGGATTGAATTTGATGACCATGATCCTATCAATTAAGTATGGCGCGTTCACTTACCCCATTTTTTTCTCTAAAATCTTTTCCGTAAATTGAAAGTTTAGAAAACGTTAGTGGGTTTAAAAAAAAAAAAGAGAGAGAAATATAAAAAGGCAAAAAAATTATTGAACTCGGATTATGTTTAGGTTATAGCTTCTTTAATTATGCAAATGTATGTATATTTCCTTACCTTATAAAAAGTTTAAGAAAAGCTCTTATGAATATTTTTCCTTATTAAATTGGAAAAATACACTTTAATAATCCATATTGGCGATTTACTTAGAATAATCCCAACTAAGGATTATTTTTTAACAGTACCAACTTTGCCTCTTATTTTCTTCCAGTGGTCCCAATGACCGGTAATCTATTGAAGAGGTGATTTTTTTTATAAATTCCACGTGTCAACACGTGATTAGTTTAGAATTTAAAAAATTAGATTAAAATCAGAAAATTTAAAAAAAAAATTAGAATATTCAAACAAAAAAAAAAACAGAAAATTGAAAAAATAAAATTAATAAAAAAAAATCAAATATTAAAAATAAATCTAAAAATGGAAAAAAATAGAAAATTAGGGATTTTTTTTTTAAAAAAAGAAAAAAAATACAATTAGAAAATTCATTAAAAAAAATCAGAAAAATAAAAAAAATCAGAAAATGATAATAAAAAACAGAAAGTTAAAAAATCAGAAAATTAGAAAAAAAAAAAACAAAAATCCCAAAACCCTCCCAGCCACCCTCCCACCACCTCGTAACCCTAGCTAGCCACCCTCCCTTCCCTTCCCCCGCCGGCGGCCAACCCCCAAAACATCCCAAATGGCCGTCCGACACCCACCCATCTCTGAAAATACTCGGCTGACCCAAAACCACCCTCCGAAACTACCTCTCGCTATTCCCCGACCCCCAAAACCACCCCCCACTTCCTCGACCATCAAAACAGCCCCTCCTCCTTTCCCTACCGCCGAAATAGTCAATTTTGACGGTGGGGGAAAGGAGGTGGGATTGTTTCGAGGGTCGGGGAAGAGGAAATGGTGGTTATAGGGGTCGGGGAATAGTGAGGGGGGTGGTTTTGGGGGTGATCTTGGGCCGGCCGGATAGTTTTCGAGCTGGGTGGGTGTCGGCTGGCCATTTTGAGATGTTTAGGGGGTTGGCCGCCGGCGGGGAAAGGGGAGGGAGGCTGGCTGGCTAGGGTTACGAGGTGGTGGGAGGGTGGCTGGGAGGGTTTTGGGGTTTTTTTTTTTCTTTAAATTTTCTAATTTTTTTAATTATTTTTTTGAATTTTTAATTATTTTTTGAAATTTTTCTAAGTGTCTGTTTTTTTTGTTATTTTCTGATTTTTTTTTATTGTTTTTTAATTTTTTTTTTGAATTTCAGATTTTTTATTTCAGATTTTTTTTTTAATTTTCTGTTTTTTTTCTAATTATTTTATTTTTTTTAATGTTCTAATTTTTTTTGTTTTTATTTTTATTTTGGACCAATCGTGTGTTGACACGTGGCATATGACTTGTTACAACAGGTTATTGACCCGTAGTTGACCAGTTGGGTCTACTAGAAGAAAATAAGAGACAAAGATGGTATTGTTAGAAAATTATTCTTAGTTGGGATTATTCTAGGTAAATCGCCAATAGTTGGGATTATTAAAATGTATTTTTCCTATTAAATTTAAAAACCTTATAATTGTCTCTTGAATTCCATAAGTAGATTAATTATTTGTGTTTAATCTCTCCATATATTTTGTTTTAGAGTATATTATTGTATGATTAAAATTGTCTCTTGAATTTCCTAAAAGATTAATTATTTGTGCTTATTTCAATATTTAAAGCATCACTTAGGGCCAGTTCTCATACGTTTATTTTCAGTTCAGTCCATCTCCTAATTTCCTTCTCTTATAAAATATTCATCTCAGCTCAGTCAACTTAGTTTAGTTCAGTTCAGTTCAGTCTATGAAAACAGGCCCTTAGTCTCTCCTTTATTTTCTTTTGGAGTATATAACTAGTTTGGGGCCCGGATGATGCCCTGGATTATATTTAAATACAAAATGAAAAAAATTACCTTGAATATAAATAATATTTTGGAACTAATACCTTAAGTTTAAATAATAAAATAAAAATAGTAAAGTTAGTTGGGGATAGAAAGAGAAATGCAGTAGTTTTTGTTTTACAATTAAGTAGGGAATTGTATATAATGTTTAAAAACTTATAGATTTTTTAATGAAAAATTACAATTCATACAATGTTATTAGGTAGTAAAGTGACATTAATTGTGGAATAGTTGTAATAAAAGTTGGGAATTTTAAGGGATGTAATGGTTCAAATCTAATCCAAATATTTATGTGTTGCCATGTCATAATCTATGTGGCTCTATGCTTTAAATTTTATGATGACAAAGTATGACACATGTGGTCAACATCTTAATCCCTAGGGTTTTAATAATATTGTAGATTGTATGATGACTTGTTTAATAGGGATATGCAAATAGATATAATAAAATATCATGCAAAATTTATAAGACATAAAGACCATTATTAATAATTATCCTCAAAAGGCTAGCTACCGTGTGTATCGCGTGTGTAAGAATCCCTGGTATTCTAAAGTAAAAAGATTGGATCAAATTAAACTTAAAATTTTTAATATGTACGGTGCGTCCAACGGTATTTTTTTGTTTCCTTATTTAGATGATTATTGTTCATGTAATCATCAAAAGCAAAAACTAACTTCCAATTAGTTGGATGTATCGTGCACTCGGGTGTATAAAATGTCCAATATCTCAATAATTAAACTAGGTCATATTTTTTTTTTTTTCATTTAGTTATTCTTAATATCTGTTAAATCGTGAATAAAAAAAATATTAAAATGCCATATATAGAAATTACATATAATTAACACGAATCAAATATGAACAAATCAAAACATATGTAGGATTATTCATGGGAAAAATTGCCACTATTAATATCAACTTTACCTTAGCTTATCCGCCAATATTAATCCCAACTTCATTTTATTCCCTATTACTCCCAACTTTGTACTCTATTAATATTTATCACCCCTAACTGGTCATCTAAACAAATATTACATGTAACGAGACACATGTCAGCGTAGATTGGCTTAAAAAATAAAAATCAAAATAAAATAAAGGAAATTTTGACTTTTGCTACTACTATAATACACCACTTTGATTTTACTACCTATCTAAAATTTTATTTTATTTTACTACCACCCAAATGCCAAAAAAATATATTTTACTACCATTTACAAGAATATGTTGCTTTGTACAAATTTTTAAATGGACCTGGTTCACACTAATTTATTGTGGACCATTAACATTAGAGACAGTATGATTGCTTTATTAATAATAAAAAGGTCATTATATTAAAATAAAGATTATTATGTTGAAATAAAAGTAAGTGTGACATTATAAAAGCAATAAAAGGTTAATTTTTCTAATGAAATTTTAATATAATGGTCAATATAAATAATATAGATCACTATGTTAAAATAAGGTCACTATTCAACATAATGTCGTACTCTAAGTTCATAATAACATTAATGGTCACTCAAATTTTTTTTAAAAAAGTTACTATGTTAAAAATAAGGTTACTATTTTAAAAATAAGAGTCACTATATTGAACATAATGCCAGTTACGTGTGAATTAACCTTAGGTCCACAATAACATGAACTAGGTCCACGCAAAGATAGTCTGTCCGTTTTGTGGGGCCCACTTGATTAATTACACCTACAAATTCTTACATAGACCTTGGTCCACCTATCCTATGTGGACCAGGCATTAAACGCACTATTCTCTTAATTAAACACAACTTCACCTTGTTCTTCAAATCCCGCCATCTTAACTTATTTATTTATTTATTTTTTCCCCCTTCTTTATAAGATCCCTCTTCCCTATTTAATCTAATTTTTTTACTTCTTTTTCAATCATAATTTAGATCCACAACATTGTCTAGATCAAGGAAATCATCAACATTATCTCTTCTTTTTCTTTTTTTTTCTCCTTAATTTCACTCTTATGAACTTCCTCTCTCTTCTTCTGAACATTTTCTTGCTTCTTCTGAACCTTCTTCTCTTGAGACTCTTTCTTAGCCTTCTTTTGAGCTTCCTTTTTAGCTTGATTCTCAATATCCTTTTGAGTTTCCTTTTTAGCTTGATTCTCAGCCTCCTTTTGAGCTTGTTTCTTAGCTTCTTGGATTGGTGTTGGGTGGTGGATTTGGGTTGAAGTTCAGATTGGTTGTTGTAATAAAACAAATGCTTCTTAGATTAAAAAATAACAATACCAAAATTTGAACAGGAATCACAAATTATATGAACTAAAACCATAATACATTTGAACAGTAATAACAAATTATATGAACTGAAACCACAAAATATTTGAACATTAATCACAAATTATATGAACTAGAACTACATTATATTTGAGCAGTAATCACGAAATATATAAACTAAAAACACAAAATATTTGAACTTATAAAATAAATGCTTCTTAGTTTAAAAAATAACAATATCAATTTTTGAACAGTAATCACTAAATATATGAACTAAAACCACAAAATATTTGAACGGTAATCACAGATTATATGAACTAAAACCACAAATCATTTATACAGCAATCACGAATTATATGAACTAAAAACACAAAATATTTGAACCTATGATTTACCTGGTTTCTCCATTTTCTGAATGTTGCTTGTCTATCTCTTTTAAAATCTTTGGATCAACAATTTGACTTGTTATATCCAATTTCTTCTTCCTTTTGTTTCGGATTTGAGAAATTGTCCTGTTCAAATAACTTAGGGTTTCAATTCATCATTTAATTTCAAAATTCAAATTTCAAAATTCAACAATTATATAGGGTTTTAATTTACTTATAATTTATCTTCATCACTATTAGAAGAATTTGGGTCCCTAAAAATGTGAAAATTGTTCAGAAATTATACACAATTTACAAAAACTACGAATGAAATTTTAACAAATTATAACAACTACGAACGAATAATTGCAAATTCAAAGAAAATTTAAAGAAAGTATAGGTTTAGAAATTTTATTTACCTTTCTGCATTAGTTTCTTGCTTTTCATTTATGGCTATGCTCGAATTTGCAGAGGGGAGAGAAACGAGAATTTTTCAGCCTTTGAAAGAATGAATGTGCATATTTAATTTTATGTCAGTTTTGTTGGAGTGGAAAGAAAGAAACGAGAGTTTGGGTTGCGTTATTTGTAGTGTGTTACATTTGTGCTGGTGGATTGTATTTGGGCTGGTGGTCCACCTATTTTAGATGGACCAGGGTCTACCATAGATCTATTAAATTACACCATCCATTTTTTTTTTCTGTCTCCATGAACTTCAGTCATAAATCCCTACCATTACCTCGATCTTCCTGGCAGCCCCACCTATTATCCGGCACCTCACCTCCACGTCTACCACCAACAACACCACTCTACACCCACTAAATAAATGAGCAGCATCCCACACATCTCTAATCAGCCATCAACGCATAACTCCTAAACACACCACCTCCGCCCAATAACAGCAGGCCGGAAATTGCACCATTTCAACGCTCAGCCGAGTATTTTTAACCATTGATGGAATATGATGTTTGATGATGACTACGGTGATGCGTATGAATGGGGGTAGGGGTGGGTAACTCCGGTAACACCATTTTTTGGCCAACTGTAGACACCCATTTGTGTCTCCCCAAAATCAAACCCGGTGATGAGTACCTTTCACGTCGAATCATAATCGAATGAAGCGAAAGTGTGGAAAGTTTAGTGTTGCGGATAGTTTTGATTTCTTTTCTCTTCTCTTTGTTTTTTGAAAACTTATTTTAAGAAAACAGCCAATCCAGTTTGGTTGGTCCATGATATGGGTCCAATAATAGTGTAGTTGGATGGGTCTTGACAAGAGCTTTCCAACGATATATTATAAGCCCAATTCCGATGAATATTGAGGAAGTTATGGCCAATTTACTAAACTGGGTCCGGTCTGAGCCTTATATGCGGCCAATGATCTAGGGGAGGGCCTAATATGATTTATCATTCCTAATGCAATTAGGAATGGTTTTAGTCTTGTAGATTCTTCTAGAAAGTTCTTTTCATTCCTAATTCAATTAGCATTGATAAATTGACTTTTGTTGACTTTTCAGAGTTTTAATTAAAATCAAAGAGCATTTTCGAGGAAAAGATACGATTTTATCCTCCAGTAAGGCAAATTTATCTGATTTTCGAAAACGTGTCAAAAACAGGACTAGCGCCTGACGCCAGGCATGGCGTCTGGCACAAGGACTGGCGCCAGGCGCTGGCATTGGCGCCTGGTGCCAATTAGCTGGTGCTGGTGCCAGCTCTGTTTTAGGTGCGCCAGATGCTCTGTTTTGATATTTTATCTTTTTGGCTGATTTTCTCTATAAATAACGTATTAAAAACTCCGTTTTCATTCACCTACAATCAGTTTTCATTCGCTCATTCTCATCAAGATTTCTATAATCATTCATCCATCTCTCTCTCTTCTAAAACTTGATTTTTACATACAAAATTCCGCATTCGCGAGATCTAGAAACACCTAGCCATATTCGAAGTTGCCTTCGCTCTAGACGTGAAAGGTTTTGATTTATGAGGGTTTGGTCCCAAATCTCTATTTCAATTATTTAATTTAATTGTTTTGATTATTATTTTCTTTGAAGTTACTAACGTGTGTATTTTTTTATTAGAAAGAGATACGAGCCATCAAAGTAAGTGCTTTAATGGTTTTAATTGATATTATGATGTAGAAATCATGTTTATATTGTTACATTCCTAGTATCATACTTAGGGAAAACGTTATAATATCAAATATGCTTATTATGATTCCTTCGATGCTTCCTATGTTCTTCCTAATATTTATGATTGTTAGTATCATGTTAGGGTTAAAGATTTGATTTTTATTGCTTAGTGACATGCTAGGGTTTGTTATTAATCTTGTTAGTATCATGCCTAGGATCTTGCTATTATTATTATGCTTTAATATTAACATGAATATGATTATGATTATAATTGTTATAATTTATGATGATTATGAATATTATTATTATTATTATTATTATTATTATTATTATTATTTTGATGATGATTATTTTATTTATGATTATTATTATAATTATTATTGATTATTATTATGTTGCTTGATATATATTTATTATTTTTTGCTTGATCACACCTTTTATGCATGTTTAAAGGGAATTTGTACTTGTAATCACGCTTAATAAGATAATTAATAATCTTGTTTAGGGTTAATGTGATTATAATTTCAAGTGATCGCCAATAATAGATTTATTTGTGCATTAATATTTAACCAACATAGATAAATAGGTTTAGGGTTAATCCTATTGATTGCATGTTAATTAAAAAGCGCACATGAATACGATCTGAACAAAGTAGAGGCCTATTATTAGGGCAGGTTTAATCTCTTTTAGGTTGGATTTGTAACTTCATCCCCGAACCCTTATTTGGTTCAAGACCTTATGGAGTTGACGATCTCTTGGATCGTTAAGGGGTGTAACCTTCACCCTGTGAAAGGTTTACAAGTTCCTAAAACTTGTTGGCGACTCTTTTGCTCTATCTTCTTCCCTTTTGGACGTCACCGTACTTTAGTGTATGATCACAGTGGGGATCAAGCTAGGGGTTAACGCTTGAAATTTATTCCCTACAGTTTTTGGCGACTCCCCTGGGGAGGATTTCTATTTTAATTCCTGAATTTGTTTGGGCAATGGTTTAGAATGAGTGGATGAGACTCGAAACGTTCTAAGTATTTCATGTGCGTAATTTTGATTAACATTATTTTCATATGCATAAAAAAGATCTCATTGGAAAGACCATCCGTAATGAGTTAAAAAACATAGGATTTTAAACGTAGGAAATTTGAGAAATATCTTTCACAACTAGGATCGAAATAACACCGCGCGAAACTGGAAAATTTTATCGAGCACCGAAAGCTGCTGAGGCATGTGGGAAGTAGCGCCAGAGGCCAGATCTTGGCGCCAGCATTTTAGCCGTAGCGCCAGGCGCTACAGTTAAAATCTGGTGCTAGTCTCTATTTGCTGGCGCCAATTTTCCCCAATACCGAGCCAGAAATATGCGTTCTAATTTCGACCGGTTTTTCGTATTGTTTGCTCGATCCTACTTCCTGATTGAATTTTTTCTCACTTTTCTGAAACCCATATGTGTTCTACATATGGACATAACCCTCTGGGAATTCATGCTCCATCTACCCGATTGAACGCTCCGTGCAACAAAGGGTACATCCGAGATGTTGAATTCACCAAACCATGGAAGCGAGTATTTTCTAAAGCTCGCGGTGTCCCATCCACTCGCGCCAACCCTTCACGGTTAGGCTTCCGCGCGGTGCATCCGGACAATTAACCATGGACCCTCTATTGACTAAACCATATCCAAACTTTAGAGAACTATAGCCATGGTTAGGTTGCAAACTCATTGCATCATATTGTGCCTACTTGACTAATTGTGCATTATTTGTTGTGCATACTCTATGTGATTTTTCCTAACCGTTTGTTTGACTTGTGTTGAGATTAAATAAATTAATGACTTAAAGAACTTTGCCTAATTAATTAATTAATTTGAGTAAATAAAGTCTATTTTTTTTAATCGGAATTGACCTAGTACGACTTTAGGCATACCCCAATTGACTAATAACACCGAAAACAGTCCTAGACTGAAGCTCCAATATTGGCGCCAAAGTTTGAGCTGTAGCGCCACACTGTGGAGTGTGGCGCCTGGCGACATCTCTGTCGTCTGGCGCCAAGCTACATAGTGTGATGCCAGTTCTGTCGTTTGGCCGACAGTTCGGATTATTGGTCTAGTCATCACCTGTGTCTAATTAACCAGTTTACTAATTAATTCGGTTAATTTTCGCTGTCAATAGTACTTGTTTGAGTCGTTAATCGAGTTAAGGCACTAAGTCACATGGTCATGACACGAGTCTCAACATGTCACCTACACTCACTAGTCTTAGCACACACTTCGAGTACACATGTCACCATGACCATGTCTTAGGTTCATGCATGAGTCGGTTTTTTCCGTCATTTGAGTAGGGGGATACCTTCTATTCCTAATTATCCATATCCCTCCATCTACATCTAAATATTCTTCACATTCTATTCCTCCATCTTTCTTCACTTCCTCCTTCCATTGCATGCTGAATAAAGTTTGAGTCAAATAATTAACAATGCATATCCCCAAATTCCTTTTCCGCAGTATTTGGTTGAGGAGAGAAGGGCGATTAATCAAGGACAACCTCTTTATTCAAGTCTCACTTTTTGATAAACCAATTCGTCAAAAGAGGAAGGCTAAGAAGATAATGGCAACTCAAGAGGAAGTCAATGAGCTTAGGAACCAATTGGTTACCGTGACCGAGACACTGAAGCTCCTCACCCTCAAGGTCGATGTTCCCGTGAAGCAACAACAAATGAACCTCATGCAAGAGAGTCTAAGCAAGCTATCTAGTGACTATAAATTTCAGGGCATGAGTTCACAAGGGGTCTCGCTGGACAAGGAACTTCTTCCACATAAGTTCAACGCCACTGACATCCCTAAATTCAAGGCAACAGATAACCCTTACTTCCATCTAAGAGCTTTCGAAACCATAATGAACATTAAGGGTATCGATAATAAGGTTTTCCCTTCTCTGTTCTCGCTATCTCTTGAAACCGTTTGCCAAAAATGGTTCTTCTCCCTTGACAAGGAGAAAACCTCTACTTGGGAATCGATAGTAAACGCTTTTGTTGATAGGTACAAGTGCAATATTCAAGTTGAAACCGACCATAGACAATTGAGATGCTAAGACAAAAAGAGAATGAAGGTTTTACTTCTTTCTTTAATAAGTGGAGGGAAACTTTCGCCAAGATGATTGAGGTCCCCACCGAAAAGGAGTCTGTGAGGATGTTTATCAAGAATCTTCAAGAAAAGTATTCAAAGCACTTAAAATATCAACACAACTTGAATTCTTTCAGAGCCGTCTATGACATAGGTATCGAGATCGAAGACGACCTCGCAAAGAAAAAAGCTACTAACAATAGTAACCACGGTGGCTGGAAAGGAAAGAAGAACGACAATCCTTCTTCTTCCGAAAACGCCCACTCTAGTAATAATGTTAGTACCTTTGACCATAATGGTGTCTTAGCCATGGACAATCAAGGATCTAAAAGGAAACCCAGGCAAGAGTTCACACCCATTGGAATGACCTACGATGTTGCTTTCGACCGTCTCTACGATCGAGGATTAATCAAACCTATTGGCCCTACCGAGGATCTGACACCAGAAAATCGTTCTTCGAGATGTAATCCAAACTCCTATTGCAAGTACCATCGAGGAAACGGTTATACTAATGATGAATGCTACAGGTTTCAAAATCTCATTCAAGATCTCATAGAAGCAAACAAGATCCCATTGCCTCTAGCTAGCGAGGAGACTGGGTGATGACGAAGCGAATGACACAAGACAAGAGGCGAGCTTCAACGATAAGATTTCGTGACCTCTTTTTTCTATTTCTTTTTTATTCTTTCCTTTCCCCAATAAGTCTGGCATAGGCACCTTTTCCTTTCCCTTAGATTAATTTTGTAGATTCTTTCTTTTCCCTTTTCTTTAATAAAAATGAGCATTTATTTCCTTATATATGATCATTTCATTATATTGCATTAAAAAAAAAAAACCATGTCGAATTAAGCACAAGGTATACCAATGATTTGAGGCACCCCTTGTAGCCACATCATATCTCCTTTCACCTTTCAAATATGCAATCCTTTCTTCATAAACCACTTTGAGCCTCGTCTAACGATAGACCCTTCTTTTTTCAACCTACATCTACCTAACCTTGGGATGGGATGGTTTGCAACTTATGCAATTCTAAAAAAGACTTGAGTGATTCAAAAAAATTAAAATAGCAAAAATAAGTAAAAGAAAAAAATAAATAAAAGTGTACAAAAGGGCAAGTGTTCCAATGTCTTTGATATGAAAATATCTTCGATAAGAACACGTCTCAGATTGCGTCTCTTATCGAGTGCTCGGTACCGTGCCTGAGAAACATGAATGCCAAGTGAGTGATAGACCGCATGATCGGGATTTCCCACACTTATCAAAATAAAATAGATCTAAAGCAAAAGATAAAAAAGAGCTAAAAAAAGAGTAGAAACTCAAGCATAAATATAAAGATTCAAAAGCAAGGTTGCACACCTTGGGGGCTTATCTAGGGTCTTGAGCCTTTATCCCCTTCTTCTTCAAGCCTTTAGCCTAACCACGTTACAACCCTTAAAAAGACCTTTTTGAGGTATACACACACTTGTGCGAGGTTCGGCTAGAGCTACGTTCGGCCTGATTCCTAACGGATACGTAGGCAACCTCACATCGAGGTGCGGCCGTAATAAAAATGCATTCATATTCACATTCACACACTCACACCATGATCATATCAAGGGATCTCCTATGCTCATCCCTATTCACTTAGAGCTAGACTTGGGGGCTTGATCCCTACATCATTAGCTTACCTAGCCTAAGAGTCACCATCATTTGACTCTTCTAAAAATAATATTTTCCCACTCACTTACCTCTTGCGGCCTAGCTTTAGTGTCACTTTCACACACTGCACAGATACATAACCAAATATACTTCCCTTAGGAACCCTTTGTCATGGAATCTTAACACAACGCTGAAGCATGCCTTATCATATCAAAATCGCTCATCAATCATAATCGTCATTGCATCACGAAGTATGAAGTGCTTAGCCTCCGTTCCTAAGTTACCCAAATGCTTTCAATAAGTCAACCATTGAGATAGCGTAGGATGGATTAATCCTTGCACCTTGAGAGATAATATCAAACAACATTTGACTAAGCTCATTCAACATGCATCTTCAAACTTTCGATTCTCTTTCGCGTCTTTTTTTTTCGGGAGAAAGTCGGTACCCTCCACAAAAATGACGGAAATTTGTTTCTTTTTTGCATTTCCGAGTCGCACAATCATAATACAATGCACACACGGATCATGAGTCACATGTGTCATTTCGCTTCGAGTCAAGTCAATCTCGAGTCAGTCAATCATATCGAGTCAAGTTTATACCTTGAGTCGTGTCAAGTCGATGAGTCAAGCAATGCTAAACCTTAGGTCAACCCTAAGATAATTAAAAAGATTGGCAAAGTTCTATAGTCAAAATAAATACAGGTGCAGCAGAGTAGGGAGGATCCTACTCCAATTCCTGGCACCAGAAATATCTCAGCAACGACAGAGCTCGAAGCCTCTCAGAAAGGTGATTTCGACCTCATGCAGGAATTTCGGGTTCCTTGGTACGCCAGTTAACCCCTATAAGCAATTTGACATGATTAGTATCGGTTTGATTACAATTGCAATAAGTGATTGACCTGAAAAAAAAAGTCGTCTCACTTAGCTTAAGCGCCTAAAACACTGGCTCATTACAATCGGTTCAAAAGAAAGCACTTAAACGACAATATTTCCAAATATGGATTGTCGCGCATTCTTCTTAAACGACAATTTTTCCAAAAATTGGATTGTCATCCCCAACTGACAATATTTCCAAAAATGGATTGTCGTGCATCTTCTTCAACGACAATTTTTCCAAGATTGGATTGTCATCTCTGGCAAAGTTATTAGCGTGGATTGTCGTGCTCCTTCTTTGTTTGGCAAGTTTTTCCAAGTTCGGATTGTCACACATTCATAGATCGCTGGCAAGTTTTCCGAGATTGGATTGTCATACACCTAGTTCCCTATGGAAAAATTTCCCAAAGGATTGTCGTAGGTCTCTACTCATCATAAATTTCGGCAAAAGTTCCTCAACGTGGATTGTCTTCAGCAAGTGGCAAATTTTCCCGAAGTGGATTGTCGGTCGACTCTTTCTTGCAAATGTTCCAAGACGCGGATTTTCAATAGTGGCAATATTTTCCCAAAAGGATTGTCGCATAGCGTTGGCAAATTTCCAAGGTGGATTGCTTTCAAGAGTTATATTCCAAGATGTGGATTGTTGATCGTAGCAAAGTTCTTATGAAAGATTGTTACGAAGCATTGACAACTTTCCCTAAATCGGATTGTCATACATCATACAAGGGTTGTGTTGGCAACTATTCCCAAATAAAAGAGGATTACTGACATACTGGTTCACAAGCAGCAAAGCGCCGACGTACTGGCATAGCATCATTAAGGATAAAAGCAGTGATCTTTTCGAAGACTATCACAGCGGAAATTGGAGTCATATAAAAAAGAAGCTCTTTGTTCAGAGACGTGTGAACATATCCAAAAGAAGCTCTTTGTTCAGAGACAAGTGAACATCGAAACAGCAAGGTGGCATTCCCTAGATTGTGGAGAGTTGTCACAAACAACTGAGGATTGTTTCTAGAGAAGCAATCTTTAATAGTATTCCCTTGGATGTGGAATACTATCATAGCGGAGGAGGATCGTTTTAGGCGAAGCAATCTTCTAATTTGGAAGCAGTTACGGGCGTAGCGGTTTTCAAGCGGGATGAAATATTCTAGCTTGTAGGAGGTCATCAAAACAACAGTAAAGCGGCAGCAATCGGTTACTTTCAGAGACGTGTGCTCGACAGTGCAAGATATGCGTTTCTTAACTCTTTTATCTGTTTAACTAATGCTAGTTTTGCAGGTATCGACGTTACAAGAGTGATTTAGAATTGCAGAACGTTCAGAATCATTCTCCGTCCCTATCGATACTTTGACTTTTGTTTTCGAAACTAGCGTTTCTCCAAACTCAGTCAAAAAGGGGGCTTCTGTAGACACCCATTTGTGTCTCCCCAAAACCAAACCCGGTGATGAGTACCTTTCACGTCGAATCATAATCGAATGAAGCGAAAGTGTGGAAAGTTTAGTGTTGCGGATAGTTTTGATTTCTTTTCTCTTCTCTTTGTTTTTTAAAAACTTATTTTAAGAAAACAGCCAATCCAGTTTGGTTGGTCCATGATATGGGTCCAATAATAGTGTAGTTGGATGGGTCTTGACAAGAGCTTTCCAACGATATATTATAAGCCCAATTCCGATGAATATTGAGGAAGTTATGGCCAATTTACTAAACTGGGCCCGGTCTGAGCCTTATATGCGGCCAATGATCTAGGGGAGGGCCTAATATGATTTATCATTCCTAATGCAATTAGGAATGGTTTTAGTCTTGTAGATTCTTCTAGAAGGTTCTTTTCATTCCTAATTCAATTAGCATTGATAAATTGACTTTTGTTGACTTTTCAGAGTTTTAATTAAAATCAAAGAGCATTTTCGAGGAAAAGATACGATTTTATCCTCCAGTAAGGCAAATTTATCTGATTTTCGAAAACGCGTCAAAAACAGGACTAGCGCCTGACGCCAGGCATTGGCGCCTGGCACTAGGACTGGCGCCAGGCGCTGGCATTGGCGCCAGCTCTGTTTTAGGTGCGCCAGCTCTGTTTTAGGTGCGCCAGATGCTCTGTTTTGATATTTTATCTTTTTGGCTGATTTTCTCTATAAATAACGTATTAAAAACTCCGTTTTAATTCACCTACAATCAGTTTTCATTCGCTCATTCTCATCAAGATTTCTATAATCATTCATCCATCTCTCTCTCTTCTAAAACTTGATTTTTACATACAAAATTCCGCATTCGCGAGATCTAGAAACACCTAGCCATATTCGAAGTTGCCTTCGCTCTAGACGTGAAAGGTTTTGATTTATGAGGGTTTGGTCCCAAATCTCTATTTCAATTATTTAATTTAATTGTTTTGATTATTATTTTCTTTGAAGTTACTAACGTGTGTATTTTTTTATTAGAAAGAGATAAGAGCCATCAAAGTAAGTGCTTTAATGGTTTTAATTGATATTATGATGTAGAAATCATGTTTATATTGTTACATTCCTAGTATCATACTTAGGGAAAACGTTATAATTTCAAATATGCTTATTATGATTCCTTCGATGCTTCCTATGTTCTTCCTAATATTTATGATTGTTAGTATCATGTTAGGGTTAAAGATTTGATTTTTATTGCTTAGTGACATGCTAGGGTTTGTTATTAATCTTGTTAGTATCATGCCTAGGATCTTGCTATTATTATTATGCTTTAATATTAACATGAACATGATTATGATTATAATTGTTATAATTTATGATGATTATGAATATTATTATTATTATTATTATTATTATTATTATTTTGATGATGATTATTTTATTTATGATTATTATTATAATTATTATTGATTATTATTATGTTGCTTGATATATATTTATTATTTATTGCTTGATCACACCTTTTATGCATGTTTAAAGGGAATTTGTACTTGTAATCACGCTTAATAAGATAATTAATAATCTTGTTTAGGGTTAATGTGATTATAATTTCAAGTGATCGCCAATAATAGATTTATTTGTGCATTAATATTTAACCAACATAGATAAATAGGTTTAGGGTTAATCCTATTGATTGCATGTTAATTAAAAAGCGCACATGAATACGATCTGAACAAAGTAGAGGCCTATTATTAGGGCAGGTTCCTAAAACTTGTTGACGACTCTTTTGCTCTATCTTCTTCCCTTTTGGACGCCACCGTACTTTAGTGTATGATTACAGTGGGGTTCAAGCTAGGGGTTAACGCTTCAAATTTATTCCCTACACCAACATAATCCAATTAAAAACCCAAATTTATATACCAAATTAAAACCCTAAATTTACGGGTTCGTTTGGCATTGTTACGGTTTTCAGTTTTTTGGTTTTTCGTATTTTAAAAGTGTGTGATATATGTCATATAATGAATAAAAAATTAGTCAAACTTATTAAAATCATGCTAATTTTGAAAACTGACAACAGAAAAGTGAAAACACCTTTTTTCTTATTTCCTGTTTTTGGTTTTTTGTTTTCATAAAAACTAAAAACTTTAAACAAAAAAACAATGCCAAACAAGACCCAATTAAAAACCCAAATTAGCATACCGCAATTAAAACCCCAAATTAGCATACCCCAATTAAAACTCCAACTTAGCATACCTGAAATCTTGCCAATTTCAATGCGAAAGTAAAGTATCTTGTCTTCGATCGCGGAAGCGATTGTGGGATATAAATTCGAATCAATTTCGAAATATCTTAGAAAAGATGGATTCATTAAACAAGAAATTTGGTGAGTTGAGCTATTCATACCTCCAGCTTAATGACAATATGCTTATTATGAAAAAGAGTGTATGTATGTAGCTTTAATTCTTCTGGTAATGTTGATATTCGACCTTTGTTTGAGCTTTTCATTGCCTCTGTCATTCGAAGGAGACAACAGGGGGCTTAGACAATAATTTTGGCGTTAACAGTTCACAGGGCGTTTGGCAAATGGGATTGAGAATTTGGGGAATATAGGGTGGGAGTGGGAATGAGAATTAATACGTGGAAATTCATGAAATAATCCCAATTTTTTATTTGGCATATTTTGGAAATAAGATTGAGATATTTTAAATCCTATATCTAGTATGTGGGAATAATAGAGGGTTTAAAAGAAAAATTTACAAAATTGCCCTTTTATTATCATATGCCACAAAAATACGGAGTATATGCCCCAAACAAGGGTAGTATTGTCTTTTTAACAATTTAGTGAATTCCCCCCAAAATATTACTTGCCACCCCCAAGTAATAAAAGTAGGGAATACAAGTTAATTATTCCCAAGCCCATTCCCATTTTATATTAATTCCCACCAACCAAACATGAGTTTACAAAGATTAGAGATTATTATTCTCATTCCCAACCCATAAACCCACTTACCAAACAGCCCGTCATTGTTGAACAAAGTGGGAATAAAAGCATATGAATTTCCTTGGAGGGGGTATGGGTGTGGGAGTGGGGCTGCTTTAAAGGGGTGGGGGTTTTGGAAGGGGTTGCTGTGAATGGGGCTGTCAGGAATAGGTGTGGTTTATGATTGAAGTTCATGGAGTGAAGAAGAAAATGGAAGAAGGTAATTTAATGGGCCCCACAAACGAAAATGTTAACAATTTTATTTTTTATTTTTTATTTTTTTTTTGTTTTTGGATGGTGGTAAAATAAAATAAAATTTTACTCCCTCCGTCCCAAAAAGAACGACCCATTTGGGTTGATTACGCGGATATTAAGGAAGTTAAGTAAAAAGAAGTAAAAGTATATTGGAAAGATAAATTTACATGGGGTTTGTAAAAAAATAGAGAGAGAAAGTTATAAAATAACATGGAAAATCAAAATTTTATATGGGGAAGCTAATTTTGCACAAATATTGTTGCAAATTGGTGGTGTTTTAATGCAAATGGGTCATTCTTTTTGGGACAAAGTTTTGGCCAAATGAGTCGTTCTTTTTGGGACGGAGGGAGTAGATGGGTAGTAAAAATCAAAGTAGTGTATTTTAATGGTAGCAAAATTCAAAATTTCTTAAAATAAATAAAGTTAAAAAATAAAATTAAAATAAATAAATAAAATTAAAAAACACCTTATCTCTCCTCCTTCCTCCCCCATTGCCTTCTCTGGTTCCCCACCACGACCACCACCAACCAGCCAGTAGTCCACGACGCCGGCATCACTACCTCCCCTTCCCCCCCTCTGTATCGCCGCCTCCCTGCCCACCTTCCCGCTTCCTCTTCCGTGCGCACTTCACGCACTCAACAGAGCCGACCTGCAACTCTACCAACAATAGCCCGCTGCCACCACGTCTAGCTCAACCCCTTTCCCCCCGAGCGCCGGTGCTTCCCCGACCACCTTCCTGTTCCTCTTCAATCACCATGCAAACCAGCCAAAATCCCCCAAATCCCAAACCATAACCCTAACATTCGAAATCAACCACGAAATTAGCGACAAAATCAACCACAAAATCGGCGCGAGAGAAGAGAGGTTGATGGAGGCCTGTTTGGGTGCGGTCATTTGGTGATTGCCGCGCTTTGGGGAAAGTGGGTTGGCTGGCTGCAGCTATCGTTGGGTGGCATTGTTTTTGATTTTATTTTTGTTTTTTTTTATTCTTAATATTTTATTTTGATTTTTTTTCTACTTTTTAACCAATCCGGTTGTGACATGTGTGCAAGTAATCCCAAGTCAGCAAGGTTTACCTCTTCAACCGGTTTCAAGTCACTTGGGGGCGATAAAAATTAATAGGGTGCAAAGTTGAGAGTGATAGGGAATAAACTAAAGTTGAGATTAATATTAGCAGATGAGTCAAAGTTTGAATTACACTACAAGAATACGCGTGTTTACCGATGGAAAATACCGATGGCCACTAAAATCCATCGGTAAAAATATTATTTCCGATGGTTTTCATCCATCGGTAAAATCTTATTTTTTAAAAGAAAATTAATTTTTTTTACCGATGGTTAAAAGCCATCGGTAAAATAAAAATACCGATGGCTTTATACCATCGGTATTTTCTTAAAATAATAAAAAAAAATTAGAGGAAACCCTTTATTCTTTCACTTTCTCTTTCTTCCTCCGCCCCCTTTCATTTTCTCTTTCTTCCTCCTTCATTCACGCTTCTCCTCTTCTTCTTCTCTCTCCTCTTCTATCTCCTCTATCCTCTCATTCTTTCTTCTCTCTCCTCTTCTTCTCTCTTCTATCTTCACCTTTAATTTTCCTCTTCTCCTTCTCTTCTCTGACTTTCCTCCTCCCTTCTCTGCACAATTTTTTAGGGTTACCACCATCACCGTCACGAGGTTACGGTTTTTTTGGTCAAACTCGACCATGAAAATTCCAGATCTAGAATTTTCATGGTCGAGTTTAGCCATTTAAACCCAAAAAAGAAGAAATTTGAAAGGTATGTGGATTTTTTGTTTAATTTTGTAAGTTAATTTTTTTTGTGGATTTATTTGTGTGGTTTTTGTGGGTTTAATTTTCTACCATTTTCGTGGTGTATTTGTTGAATTTCGTGTGTTTGTTGTTTTTTAACTTAAATTTTCATCAATGTTTGATTTTTTGTTTATTTTTCTGGTTTCTTTGGGGGTTGATTTTTGTGGGTTGTTTAGTGTTGATTTTTAGGGTGTTTCGGGTGGTGGTTGGTGGTGTTGAGTGGTTTACGGCGGTGGTGGTAGGTGGAACAGGGTTGTGGTGATGGTTGGCGGTGCTTAGTGGCTTACGGCGGCGGTGTTGGGTGGGTAGGCAAGGGGTGGGTGTAGGCAGGGCCGTACGCAGGGGGGGTGGGTAGGCAGGGGCCGTAGGCAGGGGGTGGGTAGGCAGGGCCGTACGCAGGGGGGTGGGTAGGCAGGGGTTTTAATTTTTTTTTTATTTTTTTTTAATAAAATTACCGATGGCCAAAAGCCATCGGTGATCCAAATATACCGATGGCTTTGACCATCGGGAACAAAACACCGATGGCTTTTGCCATCGGGATTTAAAAAGGCTCCGACAGTTCGTAACCATCGGTAAAACCATCGGTATTAAGTTTACCGATGGTTTTTCCATCGGTATTTTTGATTTTCCCGACGTATTATAATCCGATGGTTTTTTACCGATGGCAGCCATTGGTAAATGATGTACCGATGGTTTTTTACAATTTTACCGATGGATTTTGGCCATCGGTAAATGGATCATTTCTAGTAGTGTTAATGGTGACAATTTTTCCTTTTAATAATATCCATTTTTTATAATTTTACAATGTCGAGAATTAGAGATATTAATCGTTAAAAAAGTGTGTTGGCAAGCATGATAATAGCATGGTGTTAACTTAATAAAAACTGAGGCTCGAACGTTGAACTGGGTTAGTTCTGTAAAATATAATGTTAATAAAATTAAAGAGAATAACTCTCCATTGTCTTAGCTTGGAATTGTTGGGGCTAATACTCTTTATTCATTTCTTCAAGCTACATTATTATTATTTTATGTGTGTATATATAGAATGAACATATATTACTATTGGCTAAGATGGTCGGAAGTATGATCTTATATCCACTAGCTTCAATTAAAGATGGGCAACCGGCCGTGCCGTGCCGTCGCGGGCTGTGCCGCGGTGGTGGGCATGCCGTGTTGTGCCAAAATTTGGCACACCCCAGCCCACGATACGGCCCACGTGCTTGGAGGGTCGTGCTTTACCGGGTCGCGTGCACGTATATATATACATATATATATATATATACATATATATATATATATACATATATATATATATATATATATATATATATATATATATATATATATATAGTACAACTTAATTTTATATAAATAATGTTATTAATTTATGTTTATGTTAATGTTAATATATTTTGTTTTGAACAACTTTATTTTAATTAATGTTATATAAATTATTTATCTAATTATGTTTAAGTTTATATAAATAATTTTATTAATTTAGCAAAAAACAACATTGTATATAATAAAAAAAATTACGAGTGCGATAAGCCAAAAAATAAAAAATAACTTATTTTATTATATGCCGGTAGCCGGTACGATAAATCGATAATACAAATAATTAATGATAATTAAAAATCGTACAATAATTGGTGAATAAGTTCATTTATTATACGGAATAATTAATAACTTCGTTTATGTTAATGTTAATGCCGTGCCGGCGTGCCGACCACCGTGCCTGTGCCGAATCCACAATCTGCGTTAACAGCACGGCCCACGACCCAAGGTGGGCCGCCGGGCCGTGCCGGGCACGTGCCGCCGACGTGCCTCGCATGGGTCCTATACTAGTTTTAAAGTAATTTCATATATGAATGAATTTATTATTTTGTATTACGGAGTACCTTTATTTTTAATCAAAATTTATTAATATTTTAGGTTATTTGTTTATGAAAGAAAATAAACGCCAAATAAATAGGAATATAATTGTTATAAAGATATAAAAGAGTTGAAGTAAAATTATTACAATATTTTTCGTTCCTAAAAAAAATAAAAAATATTATTTTAGTTCTATTATACAGATATATTCTACAAAAAGTTGTCTAAAAAGAAGGGGGAGGGAAAAAATAGCACTTGAATGTGACATGTTTCACTCTCGCTGGGTGTTTTAGTATTAAGTTATTGATATATTTTTGAAACAAAGCCACCGTGGCCTTAACTTTCATTCATAGGAAGATCTTGTTGAAGAAGTTACGATGCTCCGAGGATAATCAGACAACCAAATTGTACTACTAGTTCCCCTAGCACACAATGCGCTAGTTCATGGACAACCTTATTTCCTTCCTATGAACAAAGCTCCAAGAAACCGACTATAACAAGTTACAAACATGATAAATATCATCAAAAATAATATGAAAGCTGTTGTTATATAATTTTGAATTTTTAATGTTATCTAAATTGGTAGATAATTATCATATGAAATATTCATCACTCGTAATAAACGCCACAAATAAAGCATGCACTCTAGGACATGAATATAAAACATGAATTAGTAGTCAACTGGTCACATGTAATTAGTGTACTCCTCAAATTAGATCCTACTTAGACGCTAAGCTCGTGACTAGATCTAATTCTATGATTACAATCAACTTATTAATCAAGAGTTTAGTAACGTAGTATTCTATATAGTAAACTTAAACTTTCCTTAATCACTAAGGTTATAGAAGTTAATTATATCTTAATACTTCATCAATACTTTATTCTTTAAAATAATACAAGTCAACTAACTATCCAACCTAGCTACGAACAAACTGAGTTAAGCCTATAAATTTATCCATCTATAATCTTAGGAGCATCCAACTTAGCTCATTTGTTTGCTTTGTTTTTCGGTTTTACAAGAGTTAACTAAAATCTCTAGCTCTTCTTCTTCTAAATTTCTAATTTATTTCCAAACATGAATCCCCAATAATTAAAAAAAAAAAAAAAAAATCCCAATTTCTCTAGCTTTTTATATGTTATTGTTAAAATCATCCCTTTTAAGAAAAAAACAAGCATTCAATCTAATAGTATAAAATCCAATTGAATCTTGGGCATCAATCACTCACTCAAACTTTTGGTTGCGTTAGTCCTTTAGACACACACAATCAATTCAACGCAAGTAGAACGTACTTGAATTCCAGTATGTTCAGACGTAATTACCAGGAAGAGTGTAAAAAATGGGAGGTGTGGAAGAAGAAAACTGATCGTGAGATGCAGAAGTTGAAATGGGATTTAGGGGAGACAGAGCGTAAAAAGCAGGAAGAGTTGAAGAAGTGTCAAGAGTATTGGATTCAAAAGTATAACACTTTGTTGATGGAGGCAGAGCAGAAAAGGCAAAGAGAGTGGAGTAAGAATCAATTAGAGATGGCTAAAACTAACAAGTTGTTGGAGTTTGAGCGTAAGAAATTCGAAGACTCGAAAAAGGAAAGATTTGAGATAGCAAAATTTAAAAATATAATGTGTGAGGCAGAGGCTAAGAATAAAGAAGAATTGAAGAAGAAACAAGAATTGATAGAAAAATTAAACAACATGTTAGGAGAGGTAGAAAGTAACAAGCGGGGAGAGTTGAAGAAGAAACAAGATGAGGTAGAAAAGTTGAAGAAGACGTTAGGGGATACAGAGCGCAAAGCGAATGAAGAGTTGAAGAGGAAACAAGATGAGGTAGAAAGAATGAATAAGATGTTAGGGGAGGTAGAGCATAAAAAGTGGGAGGAACTGAAGAAAAAACAGGATGATAAAGAAAAAATGAAAAGAGATGTAATTGAGGTAGAATCTACATTACGAGGAAAGTTGATGGAGAAACAAGTTGAGATCGATATATTGAAAAGGGAGAAGGGGGAGATAGCTCGTAAAAATATAGAAATGTTGAAGAAGAAACAAGATGAGATTGACAAGTTGGAGGATGAGTCGACTGTAGAAAAATTTAAGGAGTTGAAGAAGACATATGATGAAAAGATTGTTGAATTGAAACAGAAGTATAAAGAGTTAGTTGTATTGATGAAAAAAGAGCGGGAAAAATTGAGCACTAAACAAGACGAGTTAGAGGTTAAAAAAAAAGAGAACAAGGATCTAGAGGAAGAGCTCAAAATATATGTATTTAACAGAAGTGTGGGTTGCACTATGGAATTCTATTACAATATGGCAAAAAATATGCAAACCGATTTACCTCGTTGAAAAATTACATTCTTCAATATGAAAGCAAATGCAAGTATCTGGCCACCATCACTCGATCTAAGTATGTCAATCATACCGTTGAGTCCGGTGGAGTCAGTTGAGTCACTTCCAAATTTCTGGTTTAATTGTATTCCATCACACAATCCTGAAGACTTCGATCGAGACAATTGGCGAGTACTTCGTTGCGCAATCCCATCTATAGACGGCATCATGAATGTCAAAAGATGTGTCATAGCTTATTACGATGGTAGTAACAGTAATCAAACCGAAGTCAAGAATGGAATCGATAGGATTGTCATACCTATTCCATGTTTTCCTCAACACATTTCTAACTATCACCCTCTTAAAGTGCACAATATCGTGGGAGTCGGCACTCGTTTATCAGTCTATTTGAGTGATAATGAGTAAGTCAATCTTGGGTGAATTGAAGATGGCAATGTTGGTAAGCTTGTTAATATTCCAGCATTTCATGGAATTGGTGGCTAATTACATAGTTAGGAGCACGTGTCATTTCATTGATGAATTCATGTATTGTTTCAGTCTATTGAATTCATGATAATTGGACGTACTATGTTGTAACTCTTGTAAACACAGAGCAAATTGTTTTTTTATTTTTATTTTTTATTTTTTTCATTATGAAGAGTAATATCATTAATAAAGAGTCATACTGCATCTTCAATAATAATAATATTTGTAAACCACATATCCTAAGAAAATAACATAACTTTTACAATCAAAATCATAACTATTTTGCATATCCGGCATAGCTCACATTATACCGCTTCAAACTTGACGCGAGCAGTGATTTTCGATGTCTTTGCAT
The DNA here is from genome assembly GCF_001683475.1 of Chenopodium quinoa. NCBI lineage: Eukaryota > Viridiplantae > Streptophyta > Magnoliopsida > Caryophyllales > Amaranthaceae > Chenopodium > Chenopodium quinoa. The sequence goes on from NW_018744790.1 coordinate 766,324, forward strand.
ATTTTCAAGTAGAGAATAAGAGAATTAAATCGAAGAAAAAAGGGTAAGAAATAGTCTAAATTCCAAAGAAAGTAGACTATTTCCGGCCTAAATGGCCAAGAAAGTTAAAAACCCTAAAGATCTAGAGGAAAGAAAAGAGAAAAGAGAAAAGAGAGAAGAGGTAAGCGGCTATCAAAAAAATTTTTAGCTAATAAATTTAATTCAAAAAAGTTGTAGGATATCATATATAAGAAAGTTGTAGGCTATTAAAAGGCTTTCGATGGGACAATGGAAGAGGAGACTGCGCCTAGGCCATTGATCGGTGAGGAGGTTTATGCTCGAGTTAAGGGTATACGAACGGTGTTTGGAAAATCAGAAAAAAGGAGGGTCTCAACTGCTCTCTTTAAAAAAGAATCAATCTTTTGGAAACTTCCGTACTGGAAAGAACATGACATTAGGAATTGCCTTGATGTGATGCATATAGAGAAGAATGTGTGTGATGCACTTGTGGGAACGTTGATGAATATTCAAGGCAAAAAAAGGATGGAAAGTGTGCATGGTTAGATTTGCAAGAGATGGGGGTTCGTCCAGAATTATGGCCTCAGGATAAGGTTAGAAAGGGAAAGGAACCAGAAAAGGAAAATGTAAATTTTTTGAAAACAAGAAAGGGGAAGAGCAAGGAAAAGGGAAAAGCCACGCATACGTCAAAGAAGAAAGATGAGGGTAAAGGCAAGGATGAAAAAAATTATTTACCACTGGCTTGCTAGACATTGTCTGAAAGAATTAGGTCTTCGATAAGTGCAATTACTAGATATATCAAGGATCACTATTATGGAGATAATAAGTTCATTCTTTTGGATCGTCATTGTATAGTGCTAGATATGACAAATGATCTTTGGGCTAGTTAAATAGTCCAAAGCCCAATAGAGTGGATCCTATGAGGTCACACAACAAGAATATTGGGTCAAACAAGTAATAGGCCCATTAATGGGCTTTATGAGGATATGACAAGCCATGTAAGGAGTAGGGTTAGTGTAGTTTGAATTGGGTTAAGCGTTTAGTTTGGGCTTCACATGGACTCTAATTATATATATGATATGAAAATAGAGGTCATGCCTAGGGTTGATATATAGGTCATAATTTATCCATAAAGTAAATTGCTTGTGAAGCAAGCAACCAAACACCCTGACCCCTCTCTTTCACACGCCTCTCTCTTTCTCCCCTTTGTCTGTACAGTACGGACCACCCAAGTAAGGTGGTTGCTCACTGTGGTACTAGTGGTGGTTCGTGGCTCATTCATTCCAGTCTTCTCCGTTGAAGGTTGATTGAAGCGTTCAATCACGACTAATTACCATTAGTGGAGGTTTAATCTGTGCCCGTGGACCAAGTAGAGGAATCTTGTTTGGAGTTCTTTATTCCCATTGTTTTTGCTCGACCGCACGTGAAATCGCGCTTCAAAGGTACAATTATTATATGTTCTTTATGTGTTATGCAATGATCTTGGTTATTAGATACTTATGAATATGATACATGAAATTCCAATTAGAGTATTTAAAGTCCAACAGTGGTACCAGTTAGCCTATGCATGTACACATATTGAATTATTAACTCTTTGAATGTCCACAATTTTAATTCAATTAGGAGGGAGAATAATTTAATTATGGGTCAATTATTATTTTAAATGTGATTTAACATATGAAATTATTAAAAGTTGTTTAATTTGCTCAAAATTAGCCATCAAAAGATCCAAAATTTTTCCCTAAAAACATGAAAAATTCGAACCCCTATACCCTAATTTTCAAACATTTCTAAACTCTAAACCCTAAATTGTGATTTTTGTTTTTTGGTTTTGAATTCATTCAATTTCTATGTGATTTATGATTTTAATCTAGTTGATTTCATGTTAAGTTATGAATTTTTCATGATCAAATTATTTAATTTAATTAAGAGTTAAATTGAATTGGAGATTAATTTCATGAAAACCCTAATTTCAAGATTAAATACGATTTAATATTGAAATTAAATGGACCACATTAAAATTAATTTAATTTTAACAAAAGGTTTGTTTTATTTTAAATTAAAATAAAAAACGGCTATTTTTGGGTACGGCAACCGCGGCTGGGTGGCGTAGCCATGACAACTACCGCACTAGGTGGTCTAGGAGGGTGGGAGGGGCAAGGCTGGAGGCTCGGACAATAGGAGCAGCCACAGCAGTGCCGCGCAAGGAAGGCGTGTACTACTGATGCCCTTGCGTCGTTGCTGTGCAGCGTACACCGTAAGGTTTACGGCAACCGTGGCTGGCTTCGGCTGGCCGCACCACGGTGGTTGACGCAGTTTTTTTTTTAAAAAAAATTATTTTAGTTTGATAAAATCAGATTTCAAAATTTAAAATAAAAAGGATAAGTTTTTATTTTGAAAAGATAATTATCAAAATTAAAGTTGTTAATTGTGTTAAGTTTGGATAATTATTGAGCAAAAAGATTATATCTTGTCCTTCCGGATAAGTGCGCTTTTAGTGTATAGGCTTTTTCCTATGCTGCTTAATGAAATATAAGGTAAGATTTATTCGTCATTCTTATTATGTCCAAAAGTATTTCTCTATATCCGAGTCTCACAGTCAATAAATAGATGATTTCTAAAATCCATCCGAGCACGACCATGCATTTTCACAGTCTCGCTCTTTGAGAGGCGGCCTTGTAAACAACAAGGACATCTTCCCTATTTTTAGCACGCGGACATTCCTTGTCTTATAATGTAACTTCTCTTACTGAGAGGACCTAGCCACCCGAGTGTTGCTGTTATAATCACCTTTTACGGCAGACGTTTGACTAACATCAAAACGGACTAGTACTCAAACAAGAGAACTCACAATACTCATGGTCGAGGAAATAGGTTCCGATAGCTATAACGAGAACTATACTTCTGACGATTTTTAAATCTCTTAAATTATTCTCATAGGTCGATCCAGTATGGTTCTAAACACTACAAAAATTCGTTCGAATTGCGACCGTTTTTTTTTACGACTGTCATGAAAACGTTCTCAAAAATTGATATTTGCGACTGTTTTTAAAGCGGTCGCAAATTTGCGACCGTATTTGGGCTATAAAACGGTCACAAAGGTATTTAAATATATTTTTAAAATAAAATTCATGTGAAAAATTATTCAAAATTAAATTAATTCTGTTACGACGTTAGTAGTGGTCGCAATATGCGTTAATTACGACCGTTTGAGAAACGGTCGCAAAATTACGACTGCCATACTGGTCGCAAAACGCGTAAATAACGATCGTATGAGAAACGGTCGCAAAATTACGACCGCCATACCGGTCGCAAAAGTGTTTTTTTAAATAAAAAAAAGGGTATAAAAGGAGATCACCCAAACCCTAGTATTAGAAGCAGCCGTCTCACGCATCCTCTATGCTCTCTATCTCTCATCACACAACCTCTTCTCCTCTCTCTTTTCTCACACCCTTCTTATTTCTCTCTCTTCGCTTTCCTCTTTCCACCTCCCAGTGAACGACCCTCATCATCTCATGCATCCTCTTCTCTTCATCTTTTTCTCTTTCTCTCGCATCTCCTCTCTTCACTAACCCGAAATAGAACAACCACCGTCACAAGCAAAGCCCACTGTTAAAAGCAACACACGAAGTTTGGTGTTTATGGTCAAATTCGACCTTAAAAATTCCAAATCTGGAGTTTCTTGGTCGAATTTGACCATATTAACCTAAAGAGGAAGATAGATTATGAAAGGTATGTTTATTTTTCTAAAAATTTTGTTTATTTTCTAATTTTGTGGTTGAATTTCGTTTTCCGTTCGAATTTTCATGTTTGTTTGATTTTGTTATCGATTTTTGTTTGCGTTTCTGTTCGAATTCCTTTGATTTTGGTTTTATTTCTAGTTTTTGTTAATTTTGTTCGAATTTATTTTTTATTTGTTCGAATTTCATAGATTTTTGGTTTGATTTTGTGTTCAAAGTTGTCGAATTTAGGTTCAAATTTGTGGGTTTAATTGTTGAATTTAGGTTCGATTTATGAGGGTTTTATTTCGTTTTTGTTTGATTTTTTTGTAGAATTTTTTGTTCGAATTTGTGGGTTTAACTGTTGTGGGTTTTTTTTGGGTATAATTATTGGGTTGAATTTTTGGGCGATTTTTTTTATTTAATTCTTGTTCGTTTTTTGGTTTAATTTTTGAGCATTTTATTTGTGGGTTAAACTGTTTTGATAAATTTGGATTTTTGTTCGAAATTGTTTGATTGTTTGATGATGTAGGTGATTTTTTTTTTACTGTTTTTCTGGGTGGGTGGGTGGTGGTTGGTATTGGTGGTTGAAGGTGGGCGAAGGAAATTGTGGGTAGAGGGCGGCAGAGGCGGCTAGTGGTTGTTTAGGGTGGGCAGTGGTGGTGGTTTGGGTGGGATCTGGTTTGGGTGGATCTAGGTTAAGGGTGGGTGGGTTGGTCTTTTTTATTTTTTATTTTTTTTTTGTTTTTTTAATACTTTTAGCGACGGTTTATGACGGTCGCTAATTTCAATATTTTCGACCGTTTCATAAGGCGGTCGCAATTTTTAATATTTGCGACCGTTTTTTTAACGGTCGTTGAAAATAGTTAAAACGACCGTTAATTAAAAATCTGCGACCGTCAAATGGTCGTAATATTTTTTTTTGCGACCAAGATAATAACGAGCGCGATGTTGCGACCGTTGATGGTCGCAATTATGTTTTACGACCGTTTTCACTATTTTTTGCGATCGTTTGAGCCGGTCGCAATTTGGCCAATTTTTAGTAGTGAATCCAATACCACACTAGGTGAAAAAAGTGCTTTGGCAGCGGTTCAAACTCGGTCTAAGGCACCGGTTTGAACCGCTGCCTATGTGGGGGTGCCAAATACCCCCTTTTTAGCACCGGTTCAAAACCGGTGCCATATACCCAATTAGGCATCGGTTAACCGGGGCAAAAAATGAACCAAAATATTAATTTCATTGTTTTTGGCATCGGTTAACCGGTGCCAAAACTACCCAAAAATTATTATTATTATTTTTTTTTTGCCTTTTTTCACTTAAAAATTAAATCAACTAAAATAAATTAGAACATCAAAAAATAAATTAGAACAAGCGCAAAAGACAATGAAATATAACAATATATTCAACTGTTATTGTACAATACAAAAAAAAAAAAAACAATGAATTATAATCATACAATAAAATTCAACGTTAAATTGATATTGAAAAATACAAAAAAAAAAAATACAAATAAAAAATTATAACATCAAAAACAATATTCCAAAATCAAAGTCTTAAATCCTTGTGCATCAATTAACACCTGCATCAATTAAAGCCCAGAAATCAATAAAACTCACAAAAAATGCGAAAAAAAAACCCAGAAAACTCATGCATCACTTGTGAACTTAGAATATAATGTAAGAACTCAAAAATCAAAATAATAAAATAAATAAATAACCAAAAAAACCCAAAAAAAATCGAAACACAATTAACCACAAAATTTTTGAATGTGTTTTAAACCCCAAAATTTTCGAAGATCAATTAACCCCAAAATTTCGAAAAGCAATTAAACCCCAAAATTTTCGAAGATCAATTAACCCCAAAAATTTCGAAATAAATTATTCCCAAAATTTTCAAAATCAATTAAACTCAGAACCCAGAAAAATCAATTTCGAAAATCAATTAAACGCAAAAAAAATTCAAAATCATCCCAGAAAATTCAAAAATCAATTAAACCCATCAGTTTCGAACAATATTACAACAATCAAACCAAAAAAAATCAAGGCATTTACCAAAAATAATCAAACCCAGAAACCCTTCCCTCGAATATTAAACCCAGAAACATGCAGGTGGTGGTGGTGGTTAGTAAACCCTTACCTCGAATACTAAACCCAGAAACATGCAGGTGGCGGCGGTGGTTAGTAGCGGTGGTGGGCAGAAGACATAAGGGAGAAGAAAGGTCGGAGAAGAGGGGGGAAAGAAGAGGAGAGCGAGATCGGACAGAGAAGGAGGACAACAGAGAAGAGATCTGAGGTTTCGTTGTGGTCGGAGAGATCGAGAAGGAAGGATGACAGAGAAAAGAGGAGAGAGAAGGAGGAGAGAGAAGAGAGAGGCAGCTAAAAAGAGAGAATGCAGCTGAGTTCTCATTTAGGGTTAGGAATATAAAGGACAGATAAAGAATAAAGCTTGACCGGTTTTTTTTTTTTTTTTTATCTAACAAGGGCACTGGTTCAATTGGCACCGGTTCAAACCGGTGTCTTTTTTATTTTTGGCACCGGTTCAGGCCAAACCGGTGCCTTTTCTTATGCTCTAAAATCCCGCCCATTTCTAAACCGATTTTGGCCATCGGTTTGGCCTGAACCGATGCCGTATGGGGGCTGCCTATTGCTATTTTTCTACTAGTGCCAGTGCAAATTATTTATGATGATCATGTCCTTATAGCACAAGAAATAATGCTATAAATCAAACTACACACTAATCTCAAATGGTCATTAATCGTTCATCGTTTAAATGACCTCAATTAAGGATAATTTTCGATTATAATATTCAATATTCACTTAATAGGTGTTTCCTTATCAAGACTGATCTTGATAATCATCTACACAAAAAAGGAAAAGGCAATGCTTATTTATAACAAATCGAGTGAAGGGAGGCGGAGCACCCTGTGCGCACGCACCAGGTAGTCGTGCGCGCATAGCAGGGTCTGCGTGCACGCACAGAGGGGTATGCGATCGCGCACCCCTGATGTGGTGCTCGTGGCTTGGATTCTCTTGCTCGCTCGTTCATCCTTGTGCTCTCGTGCATCCTCATCATTGGTGCTCTTGAGGTGATGCCCGCGAGGAGGGAAGCCTTTTAATCTTCAAATATTTGCACACTCCGTACCTAAAATCAATGAGAAAACATTTGTAAGGGAGCGGCAAACAAGATTTCAAAACTTCACTTGCAAGAAATCAAGTAAAAGTAAGAGAGAAAGCAAAAAGAATAGAAGTTAAACTAAAATAGCTAATTAAGAACAAAAATCATGGAAAACTCATAAAAGTGAACGGAAAACTACAATGAGCTATAAAGACGGAAAATAAGAGAAAACTAGAAAGATTATAAGAAATTAAAACGAGAAATATAGAAAAGGGAATAAAAAAACTACTTCATTGAGGGCCATAAATAACGCTCATCAAATTCTCCCAAGCTAGACTTTTGCTCGTCCTCGAGAAAAACAAAATCATACCTAAGGAAAGATGATGAATTTATTTAAGCAAATCAAGAACCAAGAAATTAAAACAAGAGAACATGAGAATGTACACTAACTCACTTTTGTAGGAATCACGGTCAATTTTAGCAACAAAAGACAAGCTAGGCCATTTAAACCCCTAGATCGCTCTAAAGGACAAGTAATGCTCTCGTAAGGGTTTCCTAAGAGATAGACCCATAACTCTCACAAACAAAACAAACAAGGCAAAGCATGAAAAAGAAGAAAAAAGAAAAGGAAAGAAAACAAGTGTTCATGAGTGGACTTTTACAAATGAACAAGCATAAATGGATACAATTCTTCCTAAACAAGGGAATGCACACTTCAAGATATCTAGCGTTGATTGAAACATAGGACATGCTAAGCATAGAGAACTATCAAGACTCAATTCACTTTCATCACAAAACATTTTTAGCACATTCTCCCAATTAGCTTCAAATCTACTTTTAGCAAGCATCTTTATGGTTCCTCGAAGGAACCGAAAAAAGAAAGAGATTTGAGGTTTCTCAATGTCTCAACTATTGCATACGGCTCTATAAGCTTGACCTACATCTCCATCCACCGACTTGTAACTCAACCACAAAGGTCAAAAGGTCTTGGAAAGGGTTGTAATGTAAAGGCGAGAAGGGTGAGGGTAGGCAAAAATTTGAAATTTGGTGGTATACCTAAATTGTGAAGCAAAGATTGGCCAAATCTCAACACCAAAACCAAGTAAACACCAAACAAAAACATAACACCCCCAAGCTTATTCGAAATCAAGAATCACAACAATTGTACAAAAAGCGGAATAACGCTTCCCCCAAGCTTGAACAAAGAATTGTCCTCAATGCTTGAAATAGGGAGAAACATTTACATCATTTTTTTTTTGAATTTTCCAATTTTCACTTTTCAGCTTTTGCCAAAGCTTTTGAATGTACTTTGATATTTACCATTTTTTCTCTTTATTCATTGTCCTCGCCTGTTTTAAATATGTCGGCTTTTTCAACATTTGCATTTGCTTTTTATTCACAAAATATTTACAACACCAACTTGCTTTCATTATAAGAACCAAACAATCCATTTAATCCACCAAAACTCCATGGGAACGAAAATGAAACAAAAGGCTCAAGATCTAAATATGTGACTTGAAAAGAAGGGTATATGGCTCAAATGCTCAGAAAGTAGGCAAATGAAAACCCAAAATAAAGAAAAAGAAAACTATCCTAGAAAAAGAAAAATTACCACCTCAAAAAGATGCCTTTGTCCTTCTTAAATGGCTCGGTCGCGATCTAGGGAGATGAAATTCAAATTCTAGATTAAGCATACAATAGTCAAGGATCCATGTGCCACTCAAACAAGATATGGAGAAGGCTAGAAAAGAATGAAACCTCACAAGGTTGTGGCAAAAATTCACTATAAGCTTCAAATTCACCATAAGGGAGCAATTGCAAATTTTCAAAAACAAATAGAATCCGGCTTCAAGGTCCCAAAAGTTCTAAAGACTCTACCTTAGCATACTTATCCTAAAATCAACCAAAGATACTCTCAAATCGTGCACACCGTTACCATTTAAGAAGAAAAACATTCAACTATACAAGTCCAAACGTATTGTGTCCAAAGCAAGAACAAAACAAAACAACAAAATTTGCCTTGACGGAAACAAAAATCTTTTTGGAGTTTTTTTTAAAAAAAGAGCAAGGAAATGCATATACAAATGTGCATGGCATATGTGAATCAAAATCGCATCAAACATGATAGAAACCCTCCCCCAATCTTGAATGAGACAACATACTCAAATCATAAATCAAATAATCAACGAGAGGGGAAAAGAAAGAAATCAAACCAACAATACCAAAACATCTCCAACAAGTCACCAACCATTACAGAAAGAGCAAGGAAAGATATTGCCGAATTTCGGTGGGTGTAAATACCCGCAAATGACCCAATTTAACCTTTCAAAGTCGATTTCCTCTTTAATTGAATCTTGTCTTCCATATGCTAGCAAATGTTGAATCATACTTCCCTGAATCTTTATCCAAACCAATGCACCAAAGTATATCAAGTCATGTACCAAGGAAAAGGCACACAAACCATTTCCTTGAGAGAAAATCCGTTCTAAAAAGAAAAGGAAACGAAATCAATAAAACACGGGTTATTTCCCGAGAAAGGCTTGCTTAAGGTCGAAGCTTAACCACTCTAGAAAAAAATTTTGCAACTGTAGAAACCTAAAAATGTCTCCCCGAAATCAAACCCGATGATGAACAACCTTTCACCGCCATTATTGGTCGGGTTCAGTATTTAATGTCGAGAGTGCTTAAAAGTCATATTCAATTAAATTCAGTTCATAAAATAGTCAACAGATCAGTCTTAGTGTTTAGTCAAAGCATAGTTAAGTTTTTTTTTATTTTGGTCCAAACCTTTTTATTCATTTTTCATGTTTTATTATTATTTTAGTCCAATTAATAAATAATAAACCTGAAATAGCCAGAAAATATGAATAGGCAATTAGGGTAAAAATGTATTTGAACGAAAAAAGGGAAACAGAGTCTGCCGCTTCACGGAAAACTGTGCCGTGTCACAGGACATACTGCCACACCACGGCATGATCCCCCGTGATACGGTTCCAGTGCCGTGACATGGGACAACTCCGTGTCTTTTCCGCGTAAACCTTTCATGCGTTTAATTCCCATAGGTTAATTATTTCCCGCGTCACTCCAGAAGACCCCGCGTCACACAAGGGTTTGCCGTGTCACGACATATTTTTCCGTGTCGCGACAGTGTTTTTAGGGTTTTTATCCTTTTTAGGGTTCCGTGTGTTCCCTCTACTAATTTTCCCTATAAATACCCCCTCATTTCTGATGTACGGGGCATAAATTAACTCTCTTTTCTCTCTTCTATGCTCTAGCCTAAACACTAGCCTACCTTATTCTTTCAAAATTCCTTCCTTAAGTACTCCAAGGAGTCCGTACTTTACTTGAGGTTCTGTCCTTAAACCAAGGCGTGAAAGGTAGAACTGTTTGAGGGTTTGGCCCCAAATCAGCTCTATTTAATTTAATTTAATTATTGTTTTATTAAATTTCTTTGAAGTTACTAACTCGTTTATTATTTTATAGTTGCAAGCAAACAAAATCAAAGTAAGAATTATGTTCTTTTTAATTCTATTATTTTTCTAACGATTTTATATTGTTGGATTTATTGTTAAAGTGATTCCAATATTAATGTTTATTCTATTATTATTTGTTGATCACCATATTGCATGTTAAAGTGAATATGTAATTGAAAATCACGCCTAATAAGATAATTTGAACAACCGGTTTACGTTCCTTTTTAATCTTGTTATTAATTCAAGTGACCACAATATTTTAGAATTATATGTTGCATTAATATTTAGGAAAAATACACTTTAATAATCCCAACTTTGCCCAATTTACTTTAAATAATCCCAACTTTTGAATATTATGCAACGATCCCAACTTCAATATGTGTTTTCTTTTTTCAATCCCATTTACCGATAACCTGAAAAAGGGTTATTTTTTTGTTTAAAAAAAAAATTTCCACGTGTCACTTGTTTATTGGTTCATAAAAAAATTAATAAGTTTTTTTTTTTTAAAACAGAAAAAAAAAAAAAAAAAATCAAAGCCCAAGGCCCCAAGCCTTCCATGACCACCGTTGGTGGCCACGGCCTCCCCAACCCTATTCTCGACCCTAATTTGCGTTTTACAACGCCCACCACTAAAATCCGCTACCTCCACCTCGAAAAACCTTAAAACCGTAAGCAGCGCACCGTTGGGACTTGGGAGCTTGGGACAGATTCGAAGATGGGGAATGAAGAAGGCATGTTTCTGGATTGAGGGAAGCGATAAGGGAGAAGGTCGATTATGGTGGTGTGGGAATTGAGGGGGCTCCGATTTCGGCGGTGTGAGATGCGAGAAGGTTGGTGTTCTTGGTTTAGGGAAGGGAGAAAGGCGGTTGCGAGTTTAGGGAAGGGAGGAATGGCTAGTTTCGGTGGTGTGGGAGGGAGGGGGCGTCGGTTTCCGAGATGGGGTAGGGGTGGAGTAGCCGATTTTCTAATGTTATGGTGGTTGGGCGGCAAAAATCGGTGGCTAGGGATTAAGTGGTGGTGGTTCGGGGGTAAGCTAGGGAGAAGGGCCACCGTTGGTGGCTGGTGGGCGTAGTGGCTGGTTGTTTTGTTTTTAATTTTTTTTTTTCTTTTTAGTTTCTTTTTTTTTTTATTTGTAAACCAATCACGTATTGACACGTGTTCACTACAAGAAAATAACCTTTTCGTAGCGATTATTTTAACCTTTAGTATCGATTGTAATTGCAACAAAAAGCTTTCCTAACGAATGGTCATTCGATACAATATCCCCCGTTGCCTTAGCCTTTACTAGTGGTTTTCAATATCGCTGGGGTTGGCCTCAATAATCGATACGAAAAATCAAGTATAGTATGCCAAGGCTCACCTTTGGTTAGCTAAACAACTTCTTTTTTTTATAATATACATATGGAAAAAAATGCTATGGTTGTGTAATCTTTTATCAGGCTGTTTCTCAAGTTATTATTTCATCAAGTATATGGCAAGGGGAGTGGGGAGTATAGTTCACAGTTGGTCTCTGGGGATATAATTGTATTAATGTTGAGAATCGGTCTTTTAATTTACTCTTTTGGAGTCTTTACTCTTCCCAAAAGGCTCCTCTTGCGTAGTGATGTGGTTCAAATTCAGAGCTTACAACTCGGTTTATAACCACAACATTTTCTACAATCGAACACAACACTTGGTGTTTTTACTACATGTTTTTAAATTGATTCTTAGCAGGTATGATTATGTAAATTGCTTGCTATGTTCATATAATAATTTGTTTTTTATTACATTATATACTGAGGATTTGGTTTGGTTTTTATTAGTTCTTTTTTTCCTTAGGTACCAAACAAATGCCAAGTGATTGATTAAGTGTTTATTAGGATCGCACGGGTCACTTTTGACTCCTCGTGTAATTTGAGCTCTGCTGTTGGTGAGAGCTGTGTTGCTGGTGCATTTCATGGCAGTAGTATTACTAAGGTTGGTCCAACTAAATCAAACAATTAATTTAAATAAAAATAATTATTGTAATTAGTGGGTTGCAAGAAACAACAGAATTTTCGGGGAAGCAAATAGCAATCCGTTGTTGACACTAGCAGTTATCTCAAAAGGGTTAAGACAACAAAGTTTATTTTCGGAGGATTCGGGGGACAATCTACGGTGTTTACGCCCTCCAGAGAGAGGATTAGATCAGATGATGCCCCAATTTCTCACGGTGAGAAATAAATTTTGTTTCCCACATGGCATTTTTGTAAATAAACCAACAACTTTATTCAACTGTGGAGCCCACAATAATGAAAAAATTGTTGATTTATTCACGAAAATGCCCCTATGAGAAACAAATTTTGTTTCTCACTATATGAGAAAAAGGGAATTTCCCATTAGATCATCCATGCCACCGGGGATTTTACGAGCTATTTTACAGAATGCTGGCATGAGTGATATTTCTACGATGACTATATTGGTAGATGGCTCGTGGAATAAACGTACTCATGGTTCGGGATGAGGGTGATGTCCAGAAAAAGAAGAGTTTGGTATTCAAGGAATGTTGGGCGGAGCGGCTCATGGTTTGGCTCACTCGCCCTTACACACGGAGATGAAAGCTTGTCTTGAAGGTCTTCGGTGGGAGCAAAAAGTTTATTGCAGGCTATTACAATTTACACGGACTATGCTTCTCTTGTAGAGATGCTGAGGGAAGAAATGGTAATTGATGTCAATCTATGGACGGTGGATGATATTCGCTGAACTAGTAACGCCTTTACATGGTGTAGCATGCACAATGTTCAAAGGAAATGAGTTCACAAGGCGCATATCCTTGCTACCACGGCTAATAGTAGTTTATCTTCCTTTAATAATGCTGTTTAGTCTATTTGTTTAACCTAGTTCTTCAGTGCGTAAACTCCTTTGCACATGAAGAATTCATTCTACATACTCATTTCTTCCTAGAAGATAAGAAGAGTACGATACGAAAGAGCTAACTGTTTATTAGAAACCGTTTGATAGAAGACTATCTATAGTTCTATTCGGAATAATGTTGTTAACTCATTATTAGAAACCGTCAGATAAAGCCCATCTAAAAATCTATTTCGGGTAATGCAAAATCTGATCGTAACAAAAGGTAGAAAAGAATGTAGTACTCATAATTAGATAAAAGCCCAAAGTCATCTTTAAATTTGTTGATCATGGTTGAAAGTTTGAAACCCAAGAATCCAAGATCGATTAATGTACTCTACCACTCCCCCCCCCCCGCCCCACACACACACGTGAAAGCCCTTTGGGTTTCCTAGCGCAAACTATTGCACTTAAAAGTAGGGGTGGATGAGATTTGAACATGTGACCTTTTGTGTCACGCTAACTCTTGATCGATTTATATACTATATTAATTAATACTCCGTAGTTCAAGAACTCTAACCATAATTATGTGAAATTATTTTGTCCTCGTAATTTTGCTGATCAAGGTCAATAATAATTCCTAAACGGTTTAAACCCTAATAATTTAAGTTAGTTCCAACAGAATGGAAATATTTAGAGCAGTGATGAATTAAGGGGCTATTCACTTCAGCGTAATTTCAGTTTAGGGCATGTTCACATTTGCTGAACTGAGCTGAAACGAAATAATTGAAACTGAACTGAACTGAACTGAACTGAACTGAGCTAAAATGAAAATTTTATGAGAGAAGGAAATAAAGGAGCTGAACTGAACTGAATGGAGCTGAACTGAACTGAAATTAAGCTGAAGTGAACAGACCCTTAGTTCAGATCAGCTTCTAATTTCATTTTCTCATAAAATATTCATTTCACCTATATTCAGTTCAGTTCAGCTCTAATCAGTTCAGTTCATTTCATTTCAGCTCCAATCAGTTCAATTCAACTCTGTTCAATAAATGTGAATAGACCCTAATAAAAACAAAAGGCAGTTTGGCACCCCAAAATAGAGTTCCCCAAGTTGTGCTCTGTACCATTTACATTAGCTTAAAGAATAAAACTATATATATGTCACGCTTTACCTTGAAATAGTAAAGATTTTACATATACGACACTTAATCCAATTTTATTTGTATGCCTAACAAACTTATGAATTTCATTCAAATGCAATTTTTCGATTTATTTTCTTACACGTCAAAATCGAAAAATTATATACATAAGAGAACCACCCAAATAATAATAATAATTAAGAAGCTTAATTTGTTGCTAATAAGGAAATGTAACAAATATACCGACCTATCAAATCACATTTATAGAAACATTCTGATGTAATCAATTAAGTCCAACATTATTAATTAGTGTGTTTCTTACTAATGAAATCATCATTCATCAACAACCAAGCCGTGGTATCAACAACATAATTAATGCATTCTCTTACAATTATAAGTTCATTAGTTCGGTCTATGTATACAACAACAATTTAATTTTATTTTAGATTTGAGAAGGAATATAGTGATGATTAGTGATAGACTTGGTAGCGTTGATGATGGTGAGGACGAAGAAGATGATGCAAGATAAGTAGCCAAAGACTATGCCGACGATGGCCTTGTGGCAGAAGCTATGAAAATGGTCACAGATTGGCATCCAGCCTGATTGTTCATATCCGTATTGCGCTACGTATCCTATGGCTGTTGCTGCCGCGCACCCTGATAGTAATAGTGTCATTGTTACCTGCATCAATCACCCGGCCAACAACATTTCTTTGTATGTTAGTTTAAATATATAAACTTGCGTTATTACTTATACGCCAATATGTTAATGAGTTTGAACCATATATTAAGCAATAAGTAACCTTGACATGTGGTAAAAAGAAAAATTAATATGATGGGATGACGTCCTTAAAAGTTGAAATTTAATTAATATTGTTTTACTTGACCTGGGACAAGCTAAAACTTTCACCTCCTAGAATTTTGCTTCTTCTACCAACAATAATACTGTCAATAGTCTTTTTGGAGACATTGGATAAATTTGGAACAAAATTATCAATAATATACAATTATTGAAGTATATGTAATTTAGCACCAAAACTCGCTCTAATAAAAATTTGTACATGTATTATTATATTGTAGCAAATTGTGTGCTGATTTTTATTTTTTGTTTGTTTGTTTAGAGAGCCATACGGACGGGGTGAGCATCGATCTCAGGATCTCTAGATTCGTGAGAAAAGCTCTAATTACTTGAAGTATCCCCACTTTATAATATGGTAAAATATGGATGGAGTATTTATTTATTTATTTTTTATTTTTTTTTGTGTGTGTGTGTGGTTATTAGTAATAATTAAAACTAATTGAGTAATTTGAAGTAGTCAAATAATCTTGTTTACCAGATCATGCAAGAAGAAGAACAGCTGATGATTAGATTTAGTTGATGCAATTCGCGGCCGAATGAAGGTGAAGATCAAGGAAAGAAGAGAAAACAGACTTGCTATTGCTGTTGCATAAGCAAAAAACCTGCCCAAAAACAGAACATATCAAAATTTATGCACAAAAAACAAAAGCATTCATGAAAATATAAATAAACCAAAATCTGGAAGTATTAATACTTGAAAGCTGAGGAGTAGCTATATTTGGCTACCATTTCCATTCCAAATATAATGGCAGTTTGATTACAAGTGAATACTATGGAAGAAGCTGCTATCGACGTTGCAAGTGCAGCTGTTCTTAGCCCAATCTGAATCACATCAACCTTGTTATACTGTTTTATCTTTTGGAGGGTTTCCTCTTGTTTGTCTTCTTCATATGGTGACATTGTAAGAGAAAAAGCACGAGCGAGCGCGAGATAGATTTTGTGGGAGAGAATGGGAGCAATGGAGTATGGTGGTAGTGAAGAGGAGTGGGTGCAAAGAACAAAGTTTATGGGAGCTAAGAGAGTGTTTATATAGAAGGAAATTTTTGTGTTTTAAAGAAAAAGTGAATTTGATTATTTGAAGAAAATTGGAGGGTAAATATTAATGAAGTGATATATAAAAGTCAAAGAAAATGGGGAAGGAATGGAGAATAGGAGTTAATGATGATTTTGAAGACCATAACTAGACTTTAGGAAGAAAAATAAAAATCAATTAAGGTGGAGAGAAGAATTTTTTTTAAGGCTAGCTAAATCCTTGATGAGATGTTGATGGTAACTTTTTGGCTATATTAAAAATTGCTCCGTATTAATCAATAATAATACAAATCAACACGTATGTGATTTCTGAAATTTTTTCTCTGGAGGCGGATGCACCATGATTGGTGCATCCGGTTTTCTTTTAAAAAAAGGCGGAACGAACATTTAGTTGTTCAGTAAAACATATAGTTGTTTTATAAAGAACATATAGCTATTTTATAAAGAACATCTAGTTTTATATGTTTTTTTTTGTTTTTTTGTAAATCTAAAGAACATTTGTAATATTAGTAAAGAACATGATAATATTAAAGAACATTATTCATATAGTAAATGTACATTTGGTATAAATGACCATGTATGCATATAAAGAAGTACATTTTATTGTATTATAATGTATATTGTACTATATTCTAATGAACATATATGTTATAATGTTGGTTACATGTTTAATGTACATTGTATTATTTGCATCATGTAAGTATATGAAAAAGGAACATTTTACTGTATTTTAATGTACATTGCATTATTTGAATCTACAACTTTTTCTAAAATTGTCTATTTGCTTGTTTTTTTCTTCAAAAATGGATTATTCGGAAGATCTTCTTCAAGAACTTCATTTTATTTGTCATCTTGAACAATTTTGGACTCAAAATTTCGAATTTCTTGAAATTTTGTTTGAGGTTTGAGGAATTTAAATGGGTTTGAAGTTTTGTTTGGAGAGAGAAAGTGAACTTTTGGTTAAAAAAAATATTGAAATGATTTGTAATTAATGTATGGTAGAAAAAATAATTATAGTACTATTTATCTATTTCATTATACAAAAAAAAATTATATTATTATACAAAAATAATATACAAAATTGTTGCACAAAAATCTGATGTACATTATAAATGAACACTATGTTCTTTATGTATATGTCCATATACATTATAAATGAACACTATGTTCTTTTATATGCCCATGTACATTAGTATATACCTGCATGTTCATTCCGCCTTTTTATACTTTGGAGCGGATGCACCATGCGGATCGTGCATCCGCCTCCACGAACCAAGCTTTACGTGATTTCATCTAAATTTTCAATACTTGTATCATTTAGAAAAAGCATTCCTAAAAGTTGAATATACAAAAATCAATTGTGTTTTATTATTGTCGTGTGATTCTAATTTTAGTTATCGTATTATTGAATGTGAAACTGTGAAAGGGCTATTGGGTTAATAAGAAAAGATTAACACTTTTGTAATTTTGTGTCTAACGAAATTTTCTTGTGAGATTATTTAAATTACTCCGTACTTTGTTTTAACTTGAGATATTCTTTAATCGTAAATTCGTAATGACAAATTAGAAGGAAATAAAGTTAAGAATAAGAAACAAAAGTATTTCAATACTTAACTTAGTAAAGAACCTGCTCACTATTCTTTTATATGTTTGTTCCTCGCAACTTTCAATTGGCATCGTCAAAAGTAATGAAAATGTCAATATAGACATTTAATACTCCCTATGTTTAAAATGGGATACCATAAAATGATCAAGTCGTACAAATATGGTTTCATATCTAGCGAGTAATGAGCATCTATCAACATTCACAACCAATCATTTATTGTTTTCTTTTCCTCATATATGGCTCTACCTTATAATTATTGTCAAGACATGCCTTTTATGCCTATTTTGTATTGTCATATTACGATTTACATTAGTAAATCGTCCTCCTCTCTTTTTTGTAGTTGTGTTCTTTTTTCCAATAATAATGAGCCGAACCAAGAGTGGTGAATATAATTTTATTGTAAATTTTAAAAAAATAATGAATCTGTCAATGTATGCATTTTGTTGAAAAAGAAAGATAATATGGAGTACAAAAAGGAATTGTATGTAAAGGATAATGATATTAGCTTGATTTACTGATAATATGGAGTACAAAAACGAATTGTATGTAAAGGATAATGATATTAGCTTGATTTACTCCTTGATTTACACATTTAGGTTGATAGTCAAAAATATTTCTTGTTTTTAGCTAATGTACCTAGATAAATACTTTAATGTATCTAGTAATAGTCTAATGCTTAGTTATGCACTATAAATATTCTTGTATACTTTACAATATTATCAAACTTTTCAACATTCCTGTTATCATAACTCTATCATGGTATCATGAGCTTTTGATCCATCTTTTCTTGCTTCCGCTACTACCATGGCTACACTATCAAAACCCTTTGCCGACACTGACAAATTATGGCGATCATACCAAACTTCCTTCTCGAAAATCTTCAACCAAAATCACACTTTACGATAAACTCTTTTGACACCCTGTATTTCATATACCAAGAGATGTAAAATATATATATATATATATATATATATATATATATATATATATATATATATATATATATATATATATATATATATATATATATTCCTCCAAACCCCTTATGGAGAAACAATCCCTTTTCGGCATCCGGTAGTTTACCTACCAAGTGTTGCCAAACATGAAATTCTCTCTTCAAAACTATTATGGAAAAACATACTCTTTCCATTCTAAACACCATCAACACCATTTCATTTTTTTTTCTCGCCTTCAATATGAAGGAATCCCTATATTTTCATTCTTCACCCATACGTTGCAAGTATATGCTAGCAAAAATTCTTCATTTTAATTTTGCAGTTAATGGTTCATTTATCACAACAACTGTGAAAAATACCCATTAAAAAAACTCCTTATTCTCTATACATTTGGAAAAAAAAAAACACACCCTAAACTCTCTCCAAACCCTCTCGGAGAATAACAATGCAATGCAACCCTTCTCACCAACTACACTTGAATTCGTACATTGACCAAGATAGATTTATGTTATTATATCCAAGATCTCTCTAGTTCCGAACATTGTCTTGTGGGGGCATATAAAGGTTAATGATATTAGCAATATCATTATCCCTCGGTTTACCCCCATTTAGGTTGATAGTCAAAGATATCCCTTGTTCTTGTCTAATGTATCTAGACAAATACTGTAATGTATCTAAATTAGTCATAGTCTAATGCTTACTTATGTACAATAAATATTCTTGTATACTTTTCAATATAATCAAGCTTTTCAACATTCATTTTATCATTTTTTTTTTAAACCACTTTATCATAACTCTATCATTGTAAGACTATAAGAGTAATAATAATCTTCCCGTCAAAAAAAAAGAGTAATAATAATCTTATTACGGATGAGCTGAGGACGAGGTATTGTGAATGCCAAGATTGTTAGCTACGTTAGTTGATAAAGACTTTATAAACAGTACTTAAGATTTAAAGATCAAATTTGGTCTATATTAATATTGTTGGAGAATAGAAAAGTTCATGGACGATTATTTTTTAATCTTTCAAATTAATGTTTTTATGCAAAAAAATAACAGAAAATCCAAGTCCACTTTCTTGATGTAAGGAGGAATATATTAGAGAGAGATTGATTAAAAAATGATTCCATGTGAAAGAATAATGTAGTCGCACAATGCTATAGCTACGTCTCCAATGCCTTGCCTAAGTGAATAACTGCACAATTACGTACCGTAAATAGGATGGCTTAATAATCGGGGAACTTGTAGAATGAGTAACAATTAATAGCAAAATAATTGAACTACAATTTGAAGAAACTCCTACAAATTGACCATTTAATCTTACCTTTTTCTATTTTATTGTTCCATTTCATGTAAATATTTTGATTCTTCTTTCTGATTAGCATTTAATCATTTAGCTTTATATTAAGACCATGTTCACTTCACCTTAAAAAAATAATATTAAGTAAAAATAAATCCAGTTCATTAAGAAAAAGTACAGTTCAGTAAAAATAAGTTCAGTTCAGTAAAATTCAGTTATCTTATAGAAGAATTGTAATAGAAAATCAGTAAAAATAATTTCAGTTCAGCAAAATAATTTCATTTCAGTAAAATTAATTTAAGTTTAGTAAAAATAGTTTAAGTTCAGCAAATATTATTTTGTTTTCAGTTCAACAAATATAAGATGAAGTGAACGGGGCCCTAAGTACATAATACTCGGAGTATTACGAGAGTATAAAATATATCGATCATATGTTACACAACCATCATTGAATGAGACTTAATAGGTATTTGAAAATCGTAGCTTTATCAGTTTCCCCTTATCATCCGCAACAACAACAACAACAAAAAAAAAAAAAAAAAAAAAAAGGTTGTATTCTTCGTTGACGCTTGAGGTATAAGATTCTTAATATGATCTTGTGATTATGCCTTAAATTTACCATATAGTATGCATATAGACTTAGAAATTGTAACAGAATTTAGGGTGGTTTGATATAAATACTTCCTATAGAAATAGACAAGACGTTTCCTTTTGCAAATTGCAATTATACGTTTTGAGAATCAATTATTGAAAGAGATGGTTCTAACTTATTAGTTAGAGTTGGAAAATGACAAATTTTAACACGGGTAACAAATATTTTGGTTTGAGAATATGACAGAATTAGCTAGCTTGTGTAGGAAAAAGACCTTTTAGTGGGTGACGGCCTGTTTGTGTTTAGGCCAGGACTTCAGAAGGAGAAGAAGATAGAATTGATGATAGGTAACAAATTAAATATTTTGCTTTGAGGATTTGATACAATTTGTTATTTTTTTTTTGTTGGAAATTTTTTTGTTATTTTATTCGTTGTATGTAATATATATCATTTAATATTTTTATTTTAAAATAAAATGTAAATTTCCTCACATTCGTGATATATTTAGATACAATTTCTTGTCTCAAAAGATAATATTTATAATTAATTAATTTAAACTTTAAAATCTCATTTGCCAATTTTGTTTTTATAGCATTTGAATTATTTAATTCTAAAATAATTTACAAATCTCTTATTTAATTGACTATAATTAAAATTAATAATCCTACCTAGTGTGCTAAGAAGTTTTGTATCCGAGCGCCGCCCTGATTGTTGATAAAATTTCAATATAAACTTTTTTACTTGAATATTACATACGATCTTACAATCCCTTTGATAATGTATGATATTTAGACTTACGATGTCATATCGATTATTTAGTTAAATTATAGTGTACTTTTTATAGTTTAGTTTGTGAATATCTATGTTAATGAACTAAAATTGTTTTTTGGTTACTAAATTCTCTATTTTTTAAACTAACTAAATTGAATATATTATAAATGTATCTTATTTTAAAGAACTTTTTGGAACGAATTTTATGATGAAAATAAAACAAATAAAAGTTATGATTTTGTATATATGAAATATTAGAAGTACAGTGATAATAAAACTCTATACAACGCTTTTATCTTAATAATATATCCAAATATCGCTATGTGCACAATAATACTCCCTCCGTCTCTTAATACAATGCCTCTTTCGAGCATTTATTACTGACATATATATATTAAGGGACGGAAGGAATACCTATTTGTCGCCTACATGACGCGACACTTGGCAAAAAGCCGGAATGTCAAGTGTCACTATCTCATGACCTGGTATATTAGACTAGTTTTGTGCCCCATGCGATGCCCGGGTTCGTTGTTTTTATTAAATTTTAAGATAAATTTTTAACCTATATGTGAAATTTTAAAATATATCATTGATGCAAAATTAGCTAGAAATTGTTTGATTAATATTTTTTTGAAAAAAAAAAAAAAGCAAAGTAAGCATGAAATATTAGACATTTCTAAAAATTAGGAAAAAAAAAAGTAAAACAAGTTGTTCTAAGCCTGGTGTGTTGACCCGAACCCAAAACTTTGGGCTAGGGTTGAACATTTCTTGATTCGTAACCTAAAGTGACCCGACCCAATTGATTGGTCTACAAACAGTCATAAAATCATACAAAGTATTACGGAGTATATTGTGAAATATATTATTTTAAGGAAATTTTGACTTTTACCACCATAAAAAAACCACTTAATTGAATTTACCACATCAAAAAAAAGGGGGGGGGGGTTATTTTACCACCACATAAAAAAAAAACTTTCGTTATACCACCTAATCCTAACTCCGGTGACAGAAACTGACTGTGGGGCCCACAATCTGTCACTTCCCTCCAAATTTATTGTTTTAAACCCGATTTCCCTCTCTCTCCTCCTTTTCTCACCTTCCCTATTCAATTTCTATTCAATTTCTCACCTTCCTCCTCTTAAATTTCTTCTCTCTCCTCTGAAATTTCTTCTCTCTCCTTTGAAATTTCATCTTTCCCTCTCTATTAAAAGTGAAACCCTAAATCTACTACATCCTTTAATTTATCAAATTTGGTGGTTGAAGACAAGGTGGAACCACAAAATTGCAACAACTCAGCCTTCACTTGTCGTCTTCAACAGGGGGAGGGGACCAAAAGCTTGTGCATTTGCTGACAAAAATCGAGATTCCTTTCAACGAGAGGTACTTCAAACCTCTTTTATGTACATTTTGTGGGATTTGGGGTTGTTAATTGGGGTAAATTATGTTTTTTTTTGGAAATATGTGAATTAAAGTATTATAAACCCTAATTATGCAAATCTTTGACTCGATTACAGTTTGTTATTGTTAAATAATTAGTTAATTAGGGTTAGCTTTACTTGATAATTGTTAATTTAGTGCATAGTCAATGTTGATTTCTTTTTGTTGATGTAATTGGTGAATAGATGTGATTTGGAGTATTTAACTATGCAATTACTGAAATTGTTTATTGGTGTGTCTGCTTATGTTGGAATTGATACAGAATGGACATGGTGAACCTTAAAATTACATTAGGGGGTGCCTTTATACCTTCTTTAGCTGGTAAAAATAGGAGGGTGTTAACTTGGGATGGTGGGTGGGTTTATTAGATGAAAAATGTGGAAGTGTCTAAGATAGATGTACACTTTTTGAGGCAAGCAGCTATATATACATGGCTTTGTTTATGTTAATGTGAAGGTGCCTAAGGGGTTTATTTGCTGGTATATATAAACAGAAGGGGAAGTCTTAGGTGAATGGTAAAAGGGAGCTGGTTGATGGTGAGGTGAATGGATTCCTTGAGTCCATGAGCAAAGAGGGGGCACTGAAGATGTATGTCACTATTCATGAACCAATTGAGGGGATTGAGAAGACACCCTTCAAATGTATGGATGGCAATGAACTGACCCCAAAACAAAGGAAGAAACTGAAAAAGGATTTGGGTGGGCCTAAATTAATTGACACCAACCCATTAGTGAGTAAGCCCATTGGAGGAGAGTCCGTTAGGAGAAGCCCAAGGTTAAAGGGCATTGTTATAAATGGCAGAGATGGAGGAGAGGAGTCCTAGGGTTGAAAAAGTTAGTTCTATACAAAAAGGAAAGGGTAACCTCATTGCTATAGACAAGGGTAAGGCCAAGGTAGGTGAAGAGGTTGGATTTGTTGCATCTAGAGTTATAGATAGGGATGGCAACGGGTCGGACTCGGAGCGGATTATGCTAAATCCGACTCTGACCTGATAGGAAGTCGGAGGTTAAATCTGACTCCGACTCCGATATCCGACTCCAACTCCGACTTCAATATCCGACTCCGATCTGACCCGACTTTGAGTTTTTTTTTCATTATTCAATATACTTTGAGATGTTGGGCTATTTAGGCCTTTACAACCCACACCCAATGCCACCATACACAAAAATTTACTATCTATTGGAGTCGGAGTCGGATAATCCTTTAAAGTCGGACATTTATCGGAGTCGGATTTTTTTCTCGGATTTTTTGTAGGATCCGACTACGACCCTCCTCCTAGTCCGATTATTTTAACGGAGTCAAACTTGGATTACTTTTTTCTCGGAATCAGAGCGGATATTTTACCTCGCATCGAGGCGGAGTAGGGTCGAATCTGGACTAGATTGCCATCCCTGGCTATAGAAAGTAAGAAGAAACAAAGAGTAGTGAGGAGCTTAAGGCTTGAAACTGATGAGTTTGAGGATGAGGAGGGTGAAACATAGTCCTAAGATTCTGAGATGAGTGACTTTGAATTAGACTTGGATGAGGGAGAAGAGGATTTATACTCAGATGATGATGAGGAGTGGTTGAAGAAGAACTTGGAGCATCTCAATAGTGGAGTAAAGAGCATTTTGAGAAGAGTAGGTAAGGGAGGGGGGCACAGGGGTGATGAGAATTAGGATCCAAGGTTTGAAATAGATAAAAATTTGAAAGGGCTTGAAGTGAGGGTTGAATAGGAGGCATATTATGATTCTGATGAGCTAAGGAGTTTGGATGGTGACTCAGATGATGATCAGGGTAGTGTAACTTGGTTTAATGCTGAGACAGACTTTGATAGGTCTATAAAGTTTGTAGTGGGTCAAAGGTTCAGTGATGTGCAAATACTGAGGAAAGCCTTGAGACAGCATGCAATTGAAAATAGGTATGAGTATTATTTGCTTCAAAATGATTCAAAGAGACTGACATCATATTTCATAAGGAGATGCAAGTATGTGTACAACAAGAAAACCTGTAGGTTAGTGCAGTGTACATGTGTGAAAGGTGTTAGGTTTAGGTTCAAGTTTGATGCAACTAGGCTAGTGAAATTAGAGGCTTGGCAAATTAAGACATTAAGATTGAAGCATAGGTATATTAGGATTAAAATGAACAACAAGGTGACTATAGAGTTTCTTGCAGACATATACTTGGAAGAATTATGAGGCAACCCCGAATGGAAGATCAGACAGATACAAGACAGGGCTTTGAATGATTTGGGGATCAAAATAACCTATTCCAAGGCATGGTTGGCTAGAAGTAGAGCAAAGCTAATAATCTATGGGTCTTCAGCAGAATAGTATTCAAGGGTATGGGACTATGGGAATGCTATTCTGAAATGGAACCCTGGAAGTGAGTAAATGTGGTGGTGGATGACATTGGTCAAATTGAGAAGCCAATTTTTATGAGGATGTTTGAGTGTTTAGCTGTACGTAGAGATGGGTTCATATCTGGTTACAGACCCATCATTAGGGTGGATGGTTGCTGATAACTTGCTATTTTATGCGGTTTTAGGGCGTATTTGAACCTAGTTTACTTGAACAAATTTGTGTTTTGGTTCACTTTTACCCTATTATTATGCAATTTTTGTGTATCCTATGCTTCACGGGTTGTTAGTGTTTTTTGTCGAGATTTTAGGTCCAAAGACGACCAAATAAAGCCCATGGTTACCAAACCGAGGTTAGAAGCAAGGAAATGATGGAAAGAAACCAAGTACAAGAGCATCGTAGAAGAAAACATGAAGAAAAGGGCCCAGAAGACCATGCACGGCCGTGCAAGATGTTGCACGTCCGTGCAGGAGTGCAGACCTGAACCCATCTTTCTGCCAAGGCTTGCACGTCCGTGCAGATGATGCAGCACGTCCGTGCTCATGAGGCAGCACGTCCGTGCCGAAGGTGCACGTCCGTGCTGCAGCAGGTCGTCTTAAACTGAGTTTCTGCCTTGGCCTGCACGGACGTGCCAACTTCAGCACGTCCGTGCGTACCTGCAGTTTAGCCCGTTTCTTGGTTTCTCCGTCCTTTTATTTGGGGGTCATATAAATACCCATTTTTAGCTATTTTTGAGAGAAGAAGATTTTCAGAAATAATTCTCTGAGTTTTTCAATTCCCAAACATTAAATTCTCCATTAATTAGTTAGCTTTCAATCATTGTTTTGGAATCCTTCAACATTCAATCATTGTAAGCCACAAGTTCCTCCATTGTTGCTCAATTTGAAGCTTCATAGTAACTATTTCTAACTCTTGTTATCCATCTCTTTCTAGTTTATTGTTAATTGCTAGCTTAACTCTTGCATGTTTAGCTTGTTAATTTAGCTTAATCTCCTAGTTTAAACTTGTCATGAATTGCTTGAAAACTCTAATTGCTTTAACTTCCATGGATTGTGAGTAGTCTACTTTCTAGGGGTTGGGTGAAACCCTCAATGTAATCACCAACACTTGTTGCATGTACTAATTTGTTAATTGTGGGGTGTTAATTAGTTGAGTTTAAGAGGTTTCATTGTTAATTCTTGTAATTGGCCATCGCTTGAATTATTTATCTAGCTTCCTCAACGAAGGATCGAGAGATGAACTTGAGGAAGCTCCCTTATGCTTGATTGACTTGATTTGCCATGAGAATAGGAATTTCTAGTCAAGGGAATTTGCATGTTATCGTGATGATGTTTTAACACTTGTTTCTTGCCCATAATCACGAGAGTAGGTTATGGTTTTGATGTCAAGTAATCCCTCTAGCTTGAGAGAGTAGTTGGGTGCCTTAGATAACTTCCCCTAATTTATCCCCTAAATCACCATTTCTATGCATGCCACTTGTGGTCCGTGATGAAATTGAGTGGTGTCACCCATGCCCTAGACCTTCTTAATATTGTTAATCACCTCTTAGAATTAGTTGATTTGAATTAGAATAGTGTGACGTAATACCAACTTAAAACTCCCGACTTAATCTAGCTTGTTTAAACAATAACATTTGGTGGTTGATTCAACGCCCCTCATGGGTTCGACCCTTTCTTGCCCTTGCTACTAGTTTAGTAGGATCGAGTTAGGTCTTATTTCTTGATAGGTTGACGACGTCCTATCAAGTTTTTGGCGCCGTCGCCGGGGAGGCGAAGTCACATTGAATAAGTTATTGTTGAATGAGTCTAGATTTGTGTATATGTATATAATCTTCTTATTTTGTTTTTGTTTAAGCGTGTTTACTTTGTGATAGTCATTACTAACGTTTTCCTTAGCTTTGTTTGACTGTGCATGACACGGAGGAGTAAGCAATCACCGCTTATCCCCGTAGATCCGGAGTTAAATAGAACTTTGAGGAACGTAAGAAGGCTCCTACAAGGCACGCCGGATTTTTCTCTAGTTTATACGGATTCCGAGTCGGAGGATAATCTTGACAACGAGCAAGAGATGGCCAACCCACCGCCTCCTCCACTTCTACAAGACTATGATCACCCCGATGCATTCCAACTTCGGAGTGGCATACTTCTTCCCACCACCAATGCAAACAACTACGAGTTCTCTCCTCAACTCATAAGGATGATCCAAAGTGAACAGTTCGGGGGGAGTGCAAATGAGTGCCCTCTAGCTCATTTAGACAACTTCCTTGAGTTGTGCACTACCATCAAGCAAAACAACCTCACGGAGGAATTCATTTGGATGCATATGTTTCGGTTCTCTCTTAGGGACAAGGCTAAGTATTGGTTGAGGTCCGTGAAAGAAGGATCCTTAACAACATGGGAAGAGGTTACCAAAGCATTTCTTGGGAAGTTTTGTCCGCCCGAAAAGACCGCGGAATTGAGAAGGAAGATTACGAGCTTCACTCAAGAGGATGATGAAACCTTAGGTGAAGCATGGGAAAGATTCAAGGATCTAAAGAGGAAGTGTCCACACCATGGGTTGCCTTTATGGATGATTATTCAAAGCTTCTACGACGGTCTCACTCCTACCTCAAGGG
This sequence comes from Chenopodium quinoa, assembly GCF_001683475.1. Lineage (NCBI taxonomy): Eukaryota > Viridiplantae > Streptophyta > Magnoliopsida > Caryophyllales > Amaranthaceae > Chenopodium > Chenopodium quinoa. The sequence goes on from NW_018744790.1 coordinate 794,083, forward strand.
CCAATCTTGACAACGGAGCCGGTGGTAGTCTTAAAAAGCTACCGGTGGAAGAAGCCGAGAATATGATTGAAGAAGTTGCAAGGCATTACGCCTATAGATATGATAGAAGAGAAAGTCAACCGAAGAAGAAAGGTATGCACGACTTGAGTGCAATAGATCTCATTGCCTCAAAGTTTGATATGCTAGCTCACAAGCTAGACCAAGCAACCTCCTCTAGCGGTACCTCCTCTTCACAACCACAACCACAAGTCATGTCTTGTGAGACTTGTGGGGGTAATGATCACATGGCTTCATATTGCAATGCTACTAATGAGCAAGTTGCGGCCGTGAACCAAAGAAATGAGCAACCTTTCAATCAAGGTTGGAGGCAACAAAACCAAGGGTGGAGACAACCCAATCAAAACCAACAATCCAACTACAACAACCCTCCTCAAAACAACTACAACCAAAATCAACAAATTCACCAAGCCCCATACCGCCATCCAAACCAACAAAGACAACAATTCAACCAACAACCTCCTCCACCTCAAAAGACTTCCCTTGAGGCCGCTCTTGAGTCTTTCATAAATCAACAAGGGAAGAGCAATGCGGAAATGAGCTCCAACATCCAACAACTTCAAGCGCACAACAAAATAATTGAGAATCAACTAGCTCAAATTGCTCAACAAGTTGGGAGTTCTACCTCTAATGCTAGTGGTCAATTTCCAAGCTCAACGGTTGTGAACCCGAAGGAGCATGTCAAGGCTATCACATTGAGGTCCGGGAAAGGGTATGAAGGTCCGGTAATGAGTGAAGATGTGCCACAAAAGAGAGATGAGGGTGTGGAGGTGAGAAGTGAGAATGATGTTGAAAATGAGGTGATAGAAGTTGAGAGAAAAGAAAAAGAAAAGAGTGTTGAGGGAGACACAAAGAAAGGAGAGGGAGTTGAAGTTGAAGTGGAGAAACCCCCAATGAGAGTCTACAAGCCACCTATTCCTTTCCCTCATAGGTTGGTAGAGAAAAAATTGAATGAGAAGTTTTCAAAGTTCCTTGAGGTCATGAGAGGGCTCCAAGTGAACATTCCCTTTCTTCATGCTATGTCACAAATGCCTACATATGCGAAATTTTTAAAAGATCTCTTGTCCAACAAAAGTAGGCTTGAAGAGAGTGCAACCATCTCCCTTCCAATGGAGGTGAGCGCAATCATTCAAAACAAGCTTCCCCGAAAGCTTGGTGACCCGGGTAGCTATGCAATTCCGGTGAAGATTGGAGATATGGAAGCCATGGATGCTCTTTGTGATCTTGGGGCAAGTGTAAGCTTGATGCCCTTCTCAATTGCGAAAAATTTGAAAGTTGGTGAGATGAAGCCAACAAGAATCTCAATACAATTAGCCGATCGTTCGGTTAGATTACCAATGGGAATACTTGAAGATGTACCGGTACAAGTGGGAAGAGTTTTTGTACCTTGTGACTTTGTGGTGATGGAAATGGAGGAGGACAACAAGGTCCCTCTCATTTTGGGAAGGCCGTTCTTGAACACGGCGGGAGTGGTAATTGATATGAAACAAGGCAAGCTAACATTGAATGTGGGGGATGAGAAAATTTCTTTCTCATTCTCGCAAGCCATGAGGAAGCCTATGTATGAGGAAATCAATAGAATCGATACTCTTGACCGAGAAGTGGAGGAATTGAAGATGATGAACAATAGCAAAGATACTCTACAAGCGATCCTCACGGAAAGTTTGTACAATGATGATGATGAGGCTAAGGGGTACAAGTTGTTGCTAGACCAACCCCTACATGGCAAGGCAAGGGAGTTTGAAGCACTTAAGGTGGAGGTAAAAGAGGAGAGGTCTACGCCTCCTCCTAAGGTTGAACTTAAACCCCTTCCCCCTTTACTTAAATACGTTTTTCTTGATGATAATGAGACTTATCCCGTTATTGTCAATACCAACCTTGATGACACTTCCCTTGGGAAACTCCTAGTTGTGTTGAGGGAGTATAGGAGTGTCATTGGGTATGCCATTGATGACATTAAGGGGATAAGTCCCACGATATGCATGCACAAGATTTTGCTTGATAATGATCATGCCTCCTCAATTGAGCACCAAAGAAGGCTCAACCCCAACATGAAAGAAGTTGTTAAAAAAGAGGTTTTGAAACTTCTTGAAGCGGGCATAATCTACCCTATCTCCGATAGCAAGTGGGTTAGCCCGGTTCAAGTTGTTCCAAAAAAGGGGGGCGTGACCATTATCAAGAACGATAAGGGTGAGACCATTTCTACAAGGTCGGTCACCGGGTGGAGAATGTGTATAGACTATCGAAAATTGAACAAATCCACTCGGAAGGACCACTTCCCTCTCCCCTTTATCGATCAAATCTTGGAAAGGTTGGCATCACATAGTCACTATTGCTTCTTGGATGGGTATTCGGGATTCTTCCAAATCCCTATCCTACCCGAGGATCAAGAGAAGACTACATTCACATGCCCTTTTGGCACCTTTGCTTATCGAAGGATGCCATTTGGGTTATGTAATGCACCTTCTACATTTCAAAGGTGTATGATGTCTATCTTTTCCGACATGCTTGAATCATCAATCGAGGTATTTATGGATGACTTTTCTGTTTGCGGTTCATCTTTTGACACTTGCCTAAGTAATTTGATTAAAGTGTTAAAAAGGTGTCAAGAGGTGAACCTTGTGCTTAATTGGGAAAAGTGTCATTTCATGGTTGAAGAGGGTATTGTGTTGGGACATGTTGTTTCTAGTAGGGGCATTGAGGTTGATCGTGCCAAAATTGAGGTTATTGAGCGCCTCCCTCCCCCACTAATGTGAAGGGGATAAGGAGTTTTCTTGGACACGCGGGTTTTTACCGCCGGTTCATTAAAGATTTTTCCAAAATCGCTAAGCCGCTCACTCAATTGTTGGTAAAGGATGCCCCTTTTGTGTTTTCTAATGATTGTTTGCTAGCCTTTGATAGGTTGAAGGAAGCTTTGATCACGGCTCCCATCATTCAACCACCGAATTGGGAGCTCCCTTTTGAACTCATGTGTGATGCTTCGGACTATGCCGTTGGATCTGTGCTTGGGAAAAGGAAGGATAAAAAGCTCCATGCCATCTATTACACTAGCAAAACTCTTGATGAAGCACAAAGAAACTACACAACGACTGAAAAAGAGTTCCTAGCCATCGTCCATGCTATCGAAAAGTTTAGGTCTTACTTGGTGGGCTCCAAAGTTATAGTCTTCACCGACCATGCGGCTTTGAAGTACTTGCTTTCCAAGAAGGACGCTAAACCAAGGTTGATTAGGTGGGTCTTGCTCTTACAAGACTACGATATAGAAATTCGGGACAAGAAGGGTGCCGAGAATGTAGTAGCCGATCATCTCTCACGGCTACCGATCTTAGGAGGTGAAATTGAAGCTTTGCCAATTGATGATTCATTCCCGGATGATCAATTATTCGCAATCATTCAAGCCCCGGCCCCATGGTTTGCAGATATTGCAAATTACTTGGCTTGCTCCATCCTTCCTCCCGACCTCACCTATCAACAAAAGCGGAAGTTCCTCCATGATGTCCGCCAATACTTTTGGGATGACCCCTTGCTCTTCAAACAAGGTGTTGATGGTCTTTTTAGAAGGTGTGTCCCCGACGATGAAATTCATGATGTTATCACAATGTGTCACTCCTCACCTTGTGGAGGACATATGAGTGCTAACAAGACATTGGCGAGAATATTGCAATGCGGTTTCTATTGGCCCTCTATGTTCAAGGACGTATGGGGAGTTGTTAAAGCTTGTGACCGGTGTCAAAGGACCGGTAATTTGTCAAGAAAGAATGAAATGCCTTTGAATAACATTTTAGAGCTGGAAATTTTCGATGTGTGGGGAATAGATTTTATGGGACCTTTCCCATCCTCTTTTGGGAACAAATACATTTTGGTGGCCGTTGACTATGTATCAAAGTGGGTTGAAGCGGTTGCATCTCCTACAAATGATGCTAAGGTAGTGGTCAAGTTGTTCAAGAAAGTCATTTTCCCTAGGTTTGGTGTGCCACGTGCCGTAATAAGTGATGGAGGATCGCACTTTGCAAAGCGATCTTTCAAGGCTCTCCTTGAAAAATACGGAGTGAGGCACAAGGTGTCATTGGCTTACCACCCTCAAACAAGTGGTCAAGCTGAAATTTCAAATAGGGAGATTAAGTTGATACTAGAGAAGACGGTGAATAGGTCAAGGAAGGATTGGTCATCAAGGTTGAATGATGCTCTATGGGCCTACCGCACCGCCTTCAAAACTCCTATTGGCACCACCCCTTACAAGCTCGTTTATGGGAAATCATGCCATCTACCGGTGGAACTTGAACATCGTGCGCATTGGGCTATAAAAACCTTGAATTTTGATATCCAATCCGCCGGAGAAAAGAGGATGCTTGACCTCCATGCCTTGGAAGAGTTGAGGTTAGATGCATATGAGAGTGCAAAGATCTACAAGGAGAAGACCAAAGCATGGCACGACAAGCACATCAACAAGAGAGAGTTCAAGGAGGGTGACAAGGTCTTGCTATTTAACTCCCGGTTGAAGTTGTTTCCGGGAAAGCTAAAATCAAGATGGAGTGGCCCTTTCACCGTTACAAAGGTATTCCCATATGGCGCCATTGAGATTTCCAACGACAAAGGTGAACCATTCAAAGTTAATGGCCAAAGGTTGAAAGCATACTTCGATGGTTTCGTGCAAGAAGAAACAAAGGTAGTTCATTTAGATGAATTTGATATCCCTCGTGATTGAAAACGTAATATGGTCAAGCTAGTGACGTTAAAGAAGCGCTTCCGGGAGGCAACCCGAGTATTTTTGTAATAAACACCAAAAAAAAAAAAAAAATAAAGGAGAGTGTAAACGTGCCTGCCTATCAGCACGGGCGTGCTTAAAATGGCACGCCCGTGTTTAGGAAGGCAGAAAGTTGAGAAATATTCTGCCAAGTTAAGCACGTCCGTGCAAGATACAGCACGTCCGTGCTCATGAAGCAGCACGTCCGTGCCGAAAATGGCACGTCCGTGCTTTTACAGGCAGAAAGTTAAGCACGTTCTGACTTGAGCTGCACGTCCGTGCCATTTCTGCACGTCCGTGCAGCCCAAGTATTTAAGGCCGAAACTGCTCGAAAAACTTGTTCTTTTCCAACCCCACGGTTCTCCTCTTTCTCTCTAACCCCTCTTACTCCTCCTTTCAACCCTCAAACACTCAAATTCTCACCCAAAATTCAACATTTTCCACCATAATCAACACTCCTTTTCAACAAAAACACAAAATACTACTCCTTTCTCCAATCTTCAACCCAAAGATCACCCATTAACCGAAACCCTAAGAAGAAAAAAATCAATTTGGGGGTTTTCTTTTGGATTGAAATTTTAACAATTGGTTGAAGGAAAAGGTTCAAGCAAGGGAAAGGAAGGCTAGGAAGGTTCATTTGCGGGTTTTGCACCCACGTTAAGCTCGGTATAATCGTTCCTTCCACTTACTATTTCCATACTTGAAACTTGTTGTTTTGTGCTTATTTTTGCTTGCAATCTTGGTTGAATTGATAGTTGTTGAGTGTTTGTTGTTATATGTAAAGCATTATGGGTTTAATTGAATTTTGTGAGGATTAATTGTTTAGGTTTTGCGAGTTTTTGGAGTACCCTCTTTTCTCTTTTTCTTTCTATTTTTGAGTATTTAAATAGCATGCTCATGTTGTGTTGATTGTTGGTTGTGTGTTGCATAAGTTGTGCTCGTCGTTGTGACCACCTTGGTGATAGTTGTGATTGTGTGGATTAATCTTTGTGGTGTCCTTTGGTGTGGCTAAGTCTTGGGTTGTTGACCTTAAACTTACTTGGTGAATTGGTTTAGTGTGTTAATCTCTTTGTGTGGCGGGTTTAGTTATTCTAAAAAAAAAAAAAAAAAAAAAACCATGTCAAGAAGAAACCAATCCCGAAACACCTCTTCCCTTAGACTTAGGAACCCATCGCCTCCTCCTCCCGTTGATCCACCGCAAGTGGACACAATGGGAATAGTTTTCACTGACCAGGCCTTTTCGGCCAATTTCCTTAAAATCAGTAGGAGGCGGGTCAAGCCCACCAAATTCTATGATAGTGAGGTGGCGGACGCCTTAGGGGTAGGAGCTGACATGACAATGTTATTCGAGGGAGCCGACCTAGGTTCTTGGCTAGAGTTACATGCCTTAACCTATAGGAGACTGACCCTAGAATTCCTCTCCTCCCTTTGTGTGCACCGTGACACCACAAGATCCCCCCCGTTACATGACCTTCCAGCTCATGAATGCCCAACATAGAATGTCCGTAGCGAGAGTTAACCAAGCTTTTGGGTGGCCTGTTTCTGGAACTATGGGGCCTAAGGATAGGCAACCCCGTAACTATATGGCGGGTGAATTTTGGAGAAAAATCACAGGGCTGTTTGGGTATAACCCTAGAACTGATAAGGCCACAGCCATTATTCACCCTGCCTTTAGGACCGCCCAGCGTACCATAGCGAACACAGCTTTTGCTAGAGGAGACAGTTCAGGGGTCGTGTCTACTCGAGAGCTTTACTTTCTATGGCATATGAGTGAGGGTAGTACAAGTTTAAATGTGGGGTCTTGGTTTATGGACCACCTAGAAGATGTTGCCACAGGATCAGGCAACATCACCATAGGTGGTATGATTACTATAATTGCTGCTGCTCTTAACCTTGATTTTGCAGAAGAGCAGGTTGTTCCAGGTCCAACACAGTTGGATATGCAGTCGCTGAGAGCCATGAAATGGCTCACGGATGTAGAGGGGAACCACCCCTATTTGTGGTTGGTGAGTAGGCGCCCCTATGCCTACTTACCCGACCCCGAGGCCACCGCCATCTACAACCAGGCGAACTGGATTTTTGAGAGGGACTTCCCTTGGGCTCCCGGTCAAGAGGGAGAGGAACAAGGGCAAGAGCAACAACAACAACATCATCAACAACAACAATTTCAGCAACAACCAGAATTTCACCAGCAGTACGAGTTCCAACAAGGGTACCAAGAGGGGTACCAAGGTCAGGGCATGGGTGAAGGCAACCCATTCCTCACCTTCGAGCAGCAGATGGCTAATATGAATGCGAACTTCGCCCGCATGACTTCCGAGTTTGAGACCATGAGGAAGTCAAATGAAGACTTGAGGACTTCTTTCGACGGAATGAGGTCAAGCTTTGAGGGTCTTCGAGCGGAATTGGGCGACTTCCGCAATGTATATCAGCATCTCTACCCCGGGGGTTCGAGCTCCCAAGGGGGCCCGAACCAATGAGTTAGTATCTCCTTCCCCTTCTCTTTGTGCTTATATTGTTTTAACATTGGGGACAATGTTTATGATAGCTTGGGGGGGAGTATTTTCTCATTTACCATTGGTTCATGTTGTGTTCTCGTACTTATATGTTGATTTGCATGCCCCTATTCCCATTTCCCTAACATCCAAACCCTTTGAATCCAAATTGCTTCCTTTGAAATATAAATCTCTTACATTGTGAATACTTCTCCTATCCCTTATTTAGATGTATAGTTATTTTATGCCTAGTTTAGCCTAGTTTCTTAAAAAAAAAAAAAAAAAAAAAAAAAAGAGAGAAAAAATGAAAAGAAAAAAGCCCAAGGATGAAACTCATATGACGATTCTTGTGTGATTTACTTGCTTCGCTTTTGAATGACAAGTTACTCCTAGAAAAGTGTATGCAAGGGTTGGAGACATTTAGGAGTTTATTAAACTTGATTGCCTTGGTTTGAACATGAAATGAAAGTCGATGAATGTTCATTTGCACGTTAAGTTCATGAAATTGTCTGAGCACACTTGAAGTAGGTTATGTTTAGTTGATTTGCGGTCCCTTGTGCCCTTGGTGTGCCTTCCACTCTTCCCAAAATAAAACTTTGCTTGAGATCTATGAGGTTTATGTTTATTAAATAAAGTGGTGAAATAAACCACAACTCCAAAAAAAAAAAAAAAAAAAAAAAAAAAAAAAAAATGCCGCTCAACAGTCAAAAAAGGCGGAGCAAATAAATAAAGTCTCAAATTCAAGGGCTTTATCTTATGAAAAATTAAAAAAAAAAAAAAAAAAAAAAAAAAAAAAAAAAAAAAAAAATTTTACATTTCCCTTTTGAGGTCAATTTGTGGATGCCTCCCACACCCTTTATCTTTAGTTTCCTCTTGTAAAAATCTCATAGTAGAGTGTAGTGGAGGGAGTTTGTTTGTGCATCTTGGGAGGTGGACTTGTATTTCACTATTTTATAACCGAAAATAAAAATGTGCTATGACTTAGGAATGAGCAAATGTGCTTTAATGAACTAGTAAAAAGCCTAAGGAAGTGTTCCATTGCAATCTTGTTTAGCATCCTTCTTGGTCTCTAACTCATGTGTACATTATTATGATGTTGATTTTTGAATGTTGTTCACTTGTCTTGCTTTTGAATCACCTCCCGATGAGTTGACTTGGGCTATAAAAAAAAAAAAAAAAAAAAAAAAAAAAAAAAAAAAATCGTGTGTTGTGTTTGTGGGAGTTGTGGGTGATTCTCCTTGGAAACCCTCACGAGAGATGGACTCGTCCTACTAGGCGACTTGTAGGTTTAAACGGCTTCTCACTTTTGCTAAAAGTGATCGTTCGGTTTATTGTGTATGCCCACCCTTTCTTGGTTTAACTTTTGCTTCAACCTTCTATAACAAGTTAATTCCCTCTATTTGTTTTGTCATGACTAGTTTGCTCGAGGACGAGCAAAAGCTTAGCTTGGGGGGGATTTGATAACTTGCTATTTTATGCGGTTTTAGGGCGTATTTGAACCTAGTTTACTTGAACAAATTTGTGTTTTGGTTCACTTTTACCCTATTATTATGCAATTTTTGTGTATCCTATGCTTCACGGGTTGTTAGTGTTTTTTGTCGAGATTTTAGGTCCAAAGACGACCAAATAAAGCCCATGGTTACCAAACCGAGGTTAGAAGCAAGGAAATGATGGAAAGAAACCAAGTACAAGAGCATCGTAGAAGAAAACATGAAGAAAAGGGCCCAGAAGACCATGCACGGCCGTGCAAGATGTTGCACGTCCGTGCAGGAGTGCAGACCTGAACCCATCTTTCTGCCAAGGCTTGCACGTCCGTGCAGATGATGCAGCACGTCCGTGCTCATGAGGCAGCACGTCCGTGCCGAAGGTGCACGTCCGTGCTGCAGCAGGTCGTCTTAAACTGAGTTTCTGCCTTGGCCTGCACGGACGTGCCAACTTCAGCACGTCCGCGCGTACCTGCAGTTTAGCCCGTTTCTTGGTTTCTCCGTCCTTTTATTTGGGGGTCATATAAATACCCATTTTTAGCTATTTTTGAGAGAAGAAGATTTTCAGAAATAATTCTCTGAGTTTTTCAATTCCCAAACATTAAATTCTCCATTAATTAGTTAGCTTTCAATCATTGTTTTGGAATCCTTCAACATTCAATCATTGTAAGCCACAAGTTCCTCCATTGTTGCTCAATTTGAAGCTTCATAGTAACTATTTCTAACTCTTGTTATCCATCTCTTTCTAGTTTATTGTTAATTGCTAGCTTAACTCTTGCATGTTTAGCTTGTTAATTTAGCTTAATCTCCTAGTTTAAACTTGTCATGAATTGCTTGAAAACTCTAATTGCTTTAACTTCCATGGATTGTGAGTAGTCTACTTTCTAGGGGTTGGGTGAAACCCTCAATGTAATCACCAACACTTGTTGCATGTACTAATTTGTTAATTGTGGGGTGTTAATTAGTTGAGTTTAAGAGGTTTCATTGTTAATTCTTGTAATTGGCCATCGCTTGAATTATTTATCTAGCTTCCTCAACGAAGGATCGAGAGATGAACTTGAGGAAGCTCCCTTATGCTTGATTGACTTGATTTGCCATGAGAATAGGAATTTCTAGTCAAGGGAATTTGCATGTTATCGTGATGATGTTTTAACACTTGTTTCTTGCCCATAATCACGAGAGTAGGTTATGGTTTTGATGTCAAGTAATCCCTCTAGCTTGAGAGAGTAGTTGGGTGCCTTAGATAACTTCCCCTAATTTATCCCCTAAATCACCATTTCTATGCATGCCACTTGTGGTCCGTGATGAAATTGAGTGGTGTCACCCATGCCCTAGACCTTCTTAATATTGTTAATCACCTCTTAGAATTAGTTGATTTGAATTAGAATAGTGTGACGTAATACCAACTTAAAACTCCCGACTTAATCTAGCTTGTTTAAACAATAACATTTGGTGGTTGATTCAACGCCCCTCATGGGTTCGACCCTTTCTTGCCCTTGCTACTAGTTTAGTAGGATCGAGTTAGGTCTTATTTCTTGATAGGTTGACGACGTCCTATCAGTTGCCATCTCAAAGGGGCTTATCTTGGGAAGATCTTAGTTGTAGTGGAAAAGATGGGAATAACAACATTTTCCTACTAGCTTGGGCTAGTGCAAAAATTTAAAACAAAGATAGTTGGTGTTGGTTTCTTGAGAGTTTGCTAAAAGCACTTTGTGTGTTTGAGCAAGGATTTGGGCTGACTTTCATGTCTGACAGACAGAAAGTAGGTACACTGTATCTCTTCTCATCTCCTTGTTGATTCAGTGTTTGAAATTTGAGGACACTAACTTGTATGTTTATGGCTTGTGTGCAGGGTCTGCTAGAAGCAATTGAAGCTGTAGCCCCCAAAGCTGAGCTAAGGTTTTGTGTCAAACATATTTGGGTAAATTTTTTAAAATTTGATGGTGCAACTTCCAAATAATTATTTTAGGCTGCTACTAGGGCAAGTACTCTGGTGAGAAACTAAGCTAGTTTTATTTTTGAATTATTTAGAATTATCTTTGCCCAATTATGTCCACATGTTTTTGGCTGAAATTGTTTGTTGTTTTTTGCTGAACTTGGTTGTGGTTGGATGAACTTGTGTGTTTTTTGCCATGTCTATTTGTTTTGAATTGAATGTTTGGATTGTCAATATGTTTTATCAGTTTTGAATTGAATGTTTGGTGTGTATGGCTTCTGGGAGTTTGAATTTGAGGTTGCTATGGAGAGCATCAACTTCCTAGATGAAGAAGCTTATCAGTGGCTGTCTAACATTCCCCCTACCACTGGTCAAGGCATGAATTCTCTACAAACTGCAAGTCTAACATGTTGTTAAAAAACATGTGTGAGACTTTTAGTGTAGTGATCAGAGATGCCAAAGACAAGCATATTCTCACTTAAATGGAGTGGCTAAGAAGATACATGATGAAGAGGAGTAATGATAAGTAGGATGCAGCTAGTGTGTGGGAAGGTTTACTGACCCCATATCATTTGTGAACAAGATATTTGATGGGTTGGAGAAGTATGCCAGGACTTGTGAGGTTCAAGCTTCAAGGGGTGAGACTTATGAAGTCAAGTACAAGGATAGATGATCAGTGCATTGTGGATCTGCAAGCCAGAACATGCACTTGTTTTAGGTGGGAGTTGATAGGGATACCCTGTGTCCATGCATTTGCATGCATTTTGGACAAAAGGGATGATCCTGAGATGTATGTTCACCTACATCACTACAGGGTAACATTCTTAGCTGCATATGAAGAGCCCATCCAGCCAATGCCTGGGCCTAAACATTGGGAAAAGGTGGGGCTAAGACAGCCTTTGCCATATATGCTCAAAGTGCAATCCGGAAGACCAAAGTAAAAAAAAAAAAAAAGAAATATTGAACCAGGGGAGGGGACTTCTGCAGCACCTGAGGGAAAGAAACCAAAGGTTAAGAAGCAGTGTATGAACTGTGGTGATTTAGGTCACTTTGCCAAAACATGCAAGCATGAAGCTGCACTAGACCTGCCCAACCCACCTGCAACAAACCCAAAGGGTGGAAGGCCACAGCTGGAGACTCCTTCGCTTAAGGAACAAAGGAAGAAAACTGAAGAAAGGGATGTAAGACAGGTATATTTTATGAGACTTTGCTATTAACATGCTCTTGTTTGTATGAAATTGCTCATATTTTAATTCTATTCATACTGTAATTGCAGGCTGCACTAAAGTTGCCCCAATATCAGCCTGTAACAACAGCAGAAACTGGGAGTCAGCAAACAACAGAAGCTGGGGGGGGAGTCAGCATGCAACAACAGCAGCCGGGTCAAGCCAGCCTGCAAGAATAGGACCTAAAAATGGGCATCGCGTCGTGCCGGGCCATCACGGGCCGTGCCTGGGTGGGGCTCGTGTTGTGCCGGCTTCCCAGCGGGCCGTGCTGTGCCGTACCAAGTTTTGGCACACCCCAGCCCACGTGCCTGGTGAGCCGTGCCGGGCAGTGGGCCAACCCGTTTGGTTTATTTTTTTTTTTAAAAAACATAATAATATATATGTATTAAATGTATATAAAAAACCGATATATATATATATATATATATATATATATATATATAAATAATGTTATTAATTTATGTTTATGTTAATGTTAATGTTAATATTTTTTTTTGAAAAACTTTATGTTAATTAAGTTTATATAATTAATTTATGTTTAAGTTTAAATAAATATTTTTATTAATTAAGCAAAAAAATCAATGCATATAATTAAAAAAAAATTACGAGTGTGATAAGCCGAAATTGCAAAAAATTGATGAATAACTTATTTTATTATATGCCAGTAGTCAGTACTATAAATCGATAATAAAAAAAATTAATGATAATTAAAAATCGTACAATAATTGGTGAATAAATTCATTTTATGATACGATATACGAGGTTCGATAATACCAAAATTTTCATCGTCGTCGTTTTCTGCATAAGTACGATCTTGGGAACGAGTTTTGACATCAAACCAATCCTTGAAGCAAACACACATTTCAAGTGTTTTGGATTTTAGTCTTGTTCTTCTATCTTCTAAAACTCATCCCGACGTACTAAAATCTCTTTCGGAGGCAACGGAGGAGACTTGGATAGCAAAAATATTACGAGCCATTGCCGCAAAAATTGGACATTTCGTGGTTTGTAATTTCTAACACCAATCATGGATGTCGAGGCTGAACTTATTTTCATCTTCCATGCCTTTCATGAAGCCGTAATTATAATTACATTTGCAACTTCGAAACATCGCTTTGTGTTCTCCTAGATCATGATGATTCCGTACCTAAAAACTTAGACATCATGTTAGCAGCTTGTGCAAATAAACCTTTGGCCCTTTTACTTACGTTTTTGGATGTTTGAGAAGGGGCAAATCGAGACACGGTTCCATATTTAGATTCATAAACTCTATATAAAGAAAAAATTATTAGTCACCTTAGTTATAAAAGTTTTAACATCATCTTCAAAATCCATGTTACTATAATAAATATCAATTAATAAAAAAGTGTCATCATACTTTTGCCTCGGATCTAAAATAGAAGCAAAAATATAAATCACAGGAATATTAGTGTAATATTTACGCCATTTTTCCTCCATAGATGGAAGATATCCATGATAATCTTGTTGTGATCGGTGTTCAGCAAAAAGTTGTGCAAGTACATATGCATTGCTAAGAAAAGAATGGGAACAAAGATTATATACAGAAGAAAAACAATGTGTCATGCTATATAGTAATTGTAAAAGTTGCATATATTTTTCACAATTAGCCCAATCATCTTCTAGTAAAGCAAATTGTGGAAATTTTTTATTATAAAAAAGTGTTAAATGAACCTTGTACTCGATTCCCCTACTTAACATTTTATAGGTGGAGTTCCACCTAGTTGGACAATCTAGTGCTATTTTTATAGCCTTTATCCTTTGTTGCTTGTAAAAACCTTTCCATTCTTGATATCTCAAGTTAAATCTATTAATAGACGTAATAGCATTCCTAATTTTGTGATAAAATGGACCAATGCTTGTGTTTCATCCTTCACACACAAGTTAATAACATGACAAATGCGAGAATCGATTGGTTTAATTTTGTTGAAATCCCGAACTAGCCATATTATCCATTTGTTCGAACCCTCCCGTGGTTTGGGGATGAAAGAAAGGGGTGGAAGTGTTTGGAAAGGGCATGTTAGGGGAGGGAAAAGGTATGTTAAGGGGGGCATTGAAGTGTTCGGGTTTGGTGATTCCCTGCGTTTTGACTTGGCTTTCCTAGAGGAGGAGAAAGCGTTCGGGTTTGATGCCATGATTAATATTAAATAATAACAATAAGTCAATAACAATAATAATAACAACAACAATAATAATACAAATAAAAATAACAAATTAACAATGACAACAATAATAACAATAAAAATAACAATAACAATAGTAAGTAGTTTTTATATAAATTAAGTTTTTTTAAAAAATAAAAATAAATAAATAAAAATAAAAATAAAAAAATAAAAAATAAAAAATAAAAAATAAAATAAATAAAATAAATAAATATATAATAATAATAATAATAATAATAATAATAATAATAATAATAATAATAATAATAATAATAATAATAATAATAATAATAATAATAATAATAATAATAATAATAATAATAATAATAATAATAATAATAGATTACTTGGTTCAGTGAGATCCCAAGTAGGAGAGGTTAGTATGACGTTGTCTAGAGCCCAAATCCTGCCTTAGACAGAGCTCACTAACAATCCAAATTATCCACAATAAAAATAGAAAGTAGTTTTTATAAATTAAGTTCCAAGAAAACGATAATAACAATAGCAACAACAACAATGATGATGATTATGATGATGATGATGATGATGATGATAATAATAATAATAATAATAATAATAATAACCGCTAGTTCCGATTCTGGTTTTAGTGGCGAGCTTGTGATGCAGAGGGTGACCAAGACCATTGCCCTTATGGATAAGGTCGCCATGCTCGATGATCCTCGGTGTGAACTGTTGTTACTTAGGGTATGTACTAGAGTTTCAAAACTCTACTTTGCATTACATACTTGTGTAGACACCCATTTGTGTCTCCCCAAAACCAAACCCGGTGATGAGTACCTTTCACGTCGAATCATAATCGAATGAAGCAAAAGTGTGGAAAGTCCAGTGTTGCGGATAGTTTTAATTTCTTTTCTCTTCTCTCTGTTTTTGAAAACTTATTTTAAGAAAACAGCCAATCCAGTTTTGTTGGTCCATGATATGGGTCCAATAGTAGTGTAGTTGGATGGGGCTTGACAAGAGCTTTCCAACGATATATTATAAGCCCAATTCCGATGAATATTGAGGAAGTTATGGCCAATTTATTAAACTGGGTCCGGTTTGAGCCTTATGTGCGGCCCAATGATCTAGGGGAGGGCATAATATGATTTATCATTCCTAATGCAATTAGGAATGGTTTTAGTCTTCTAGATTCTTCTAGAAGGTTCTTTTCATTCCTAATTCAATTAGATTTGATAAATTGACTTTTGGTTACTTTTCAGAATTTTAATTAAAATCAAAGAGCATTTTTTGAGGAAAGATACGATTTTATCCTCCTGTACGGCAAAATTTATCTGATTTTAGAAAACGCGTCAAAAACAGGATTGGCGCCTGGCGCTGACGTTGGCGCCAATGGCCAATTCCCGGCGCCAATCTCGTTTTGCGTGCGCCAGACTCTATTTTGTTAATTTTATCTTTTTGGCTGATTTTCTCTATAAATAACGACGTAAAAGCTCCGTTTTCATTCACCTACAATCAGTTTTCAATTCTCTCTTATTCTCTTCTATTCTTATTCGTTCATTCACCATCTCTTTCTCTCTTTTTTCTAAACTAGTCTTTTATATACAAAATTCCGCATTCGCAAGATCTAGAAACACCTAGCCAAGTTCGAAGTTGCCTTCGCCCTAGACGTGAAAGGTTTAATTTATGAGGTTTTGTCCCAAATCTCTCTTTCAATTATTTAATTTAATTGTTTGTTTATTATTTTCTTCGAAATTACTAACGTGTGTATTTTGTTATTAGAAAGAGGTGCGAGGCATCAAAGTAAGTACTTTAATGATTTTTATTGATGTTATGATGTAGAAATCATGTTTATATTGTTATTATGATATTCCTATTATCATGTCTAGGGTAGTTTTAATATTAAATATGATTGTTACGATGCTTCCTATGTTCTTCCTAATATTTATGATTGTTAGTATCGTGTTAGGGCTAAATATTTGATCTTTATTGCTTAGTGACATGCTAGGGTTTGTTATTAATCTTGTTAGTATCATGCCTAGGATCTTGCTATTATTATTATGCTTTAATATTAACATGAACATGATTATGATTATAATCGTTATAATTCATGATTATTTTAATTGATATGATTAATATTATGATGATTATTATTTTTATAATTAATTTATTATGTTGCTTGATTATATTTATTGTTATTGCTTGATCACACCTTTTATGCATGTTTAAAGGGAATTTATACTTGTAATCACGCTTAATAAGATAATTAATAATCTTGTTTAGGGTTAATATGATTATAATTTCAAGTGATCGCCAATAATAGTTTTATTTGTGCATTATATTCAACCAACATAGATTAAACAGGTTTAGGGTAATCCTATTGATTGCATGTTAGTCAGAAAGCGTACATGAATACGATCAGAATAAAGTAGAGGCCTATTATTAGGGCAGGTTCAATCTCTTTTAGGTTGGATTTGTACCTTCATCCCCGAACCCTTATTTGGTTCAAGACCTTATGGAGTTGACGATCTCTTGGATCGTTAAGGGGTGTAACCTTCACCCTGTGAACGGTTTACAACTCTTTTGCTCTATCTTCTTTCCCTTTGGATGCCACCGTACTTTAGTGTATGATCACAGTGGGGTTCAAGTTAGGGGTAACGCTTGAAATTTATTCCTTATAGTTTTTGGAGACTCCACTGAGGAGGATTTCTATTTTATTTCCTGAATTTGTTTCGGCAATGATTTAGAATGAGTGGATGAGACTCAAAACGTTCTAAGTATTTCGTGTGCGTAATTTTGATTAACATTATTGTCATATGCGTAAAAAAGATCTCATTGGAAAGACCATCCGTAATGAGTTAAAAACATAGGATTTTACACGTAGGAAATTTGAGAAATATCTTTCACAACTAGGACCAAAATAACACCGCGCGAAACTGAAAAATTTTATTGAGCACAGAAAGCTGTTGAGGCATGTGGGAAGTAGCGCCAGGGGCCATAGCATTGGCGCCAGACTTTTAGCCGTAGCGCCAGACGCCAGCATTGGCGCCAGGCGCTACAGTTAAAAAACTGGCGCCAGTCTCTTATTGCTGGCGCCAACCTCCCCCAATACCGAGCCAGAAATATGCGTTCTAATTTCGACCGGTTTTTCGTATTGTTTGCTCGATCCTACTTCCTGATTGAATTTTTTCTCACTTTTCTAAAACCCATATGTGTTCTACATATGGACATAACCCTCTGGGATTTCATGCTCCATCTACCCGATTGAACGCTCTGTGCAACAAAGGGTACATCCGAGATTGTTGAATTCACCAAACCATGGAAGCGAGTTTTTTCTAAAACTCGAGGTGTCCCATCCACTCGCGCCAACCCTTCACGGTTAGGCTTCCGCGCGGTGAATCCGGACAATTAACCATGGACCCTCTATTGACTAAACCAAATCCCGAACTTTAGAGAACTAGAGCCATGGTTAGGTTGCAAACTCATTGCATCATATTGTGCCTACTTGACTTATTGTGCATTATTTGTTGTGCATATATTCTATGTTTCTCTTAACCGTTTGTTTGACTTGTGTTGAGATTAAATAAATTAATGACTTAAATAACTTTGCCTAATTAATTAATTAATTAATTAATTTGAGTCAATAGAGTCTAATATTTTAATCAGAATTGACCTAGTGCGACTTTAGGCATACCCTTTTTGATTAATAACACCGAAAACAGTTCCAAATTGAAGCTCCAGTATTGGCGCCAAAGTCCGGACTGTAGCGCCACCCTGTGGAGTGTGGCGCCTGGCGACAGCTCTGTCGCCTGGCGCCAAGCTGCACAGTGTGACGCCAGTTCTGTCGTTTGGCCGACGGTTCGGATTATTGGTCGAGTCATCACCTAGTGTCTAATTAACCAGTTTGCTAATTAATTCGGTTAATTTTCGTTGTCAATAGCACCTTGTCAAGTCGTTAATTGAGTCTAAGTCACATAGTCTAGTCACATGGTCATGACACGAGTCTTAACATGTCACCTACACTCACTAGTCTTAGCACAGACTTCGAGTATATGTCACCATGACCATGTCTTAAGTTCATGCATGAGTCGTTCTTTTCCGTCATTTGAGTTGGGGGGTACATTCTATTCCTAATTCTTCATACCCCTCCATCTCCATCATTTTTCTTCACATTCTTCCATCTTTCTTCACTTCTTCCATCCATTGCATGTTGAATAAAGTTTGAGTCAAATACTTAACAATAAATATCCCCAAATTCCTTTTCCACAGTACTTGGTCGAGGAGAGAAGGGCGATTAATCAAAGACAACCTCTTTATTCAGGTCTCGCTTTTTGATAAACCGATTCGTCAAAAGAGGAAGGCTAAAAAGACAATGGCAAGTCAAGAAGAAGTCAATGAGCTTTGGAATCAATTGGTTACCGTGACTGAGACACTGAAGCTACTCACACTCAAGATCGATGATCCCGTGAAGCAACAACAAATGAACCTCATGCAAGAGAGTCTAAGAAAGCTATCTAGTGACTATAAATTTCAAGGCATGAGTTCACAAGGGGTCTCGCTGGACAAGGAACTTCTTCCGCATAAGTTTAACGCCACTGACATCCCTAAATTCAAGGCAACAGATAACCCTTACTTCCATCTAAGAGCTTTCGAAACTATAATGAGTATTAAGGGTATCGATAAGAAGGTTTTACCCTCTCTGTTCCCACTATCTCTCGAAACCGTTTGTCAACAATGGTTCTTTTCTCTCGAGAAAGAAAAGACCTTTACTTGGGAGTCGATAACAAACGCTTTCGTTGATAGATACAAGTGCAACATCCAAGACGAAACAGACCACAGACAACTTGAGATGTTAAAACAAAAAGAAAACGAATGGTTCACTTCTTTCTTCAACAAATGGAGGGAAATTTCCGCTAATATGGTCAAGGCTCCTACCGAAAAAGAATCTGTGAGGATGTTTATCAAGAATCTCCAAGGGAAGTATTCAAAGCACTTAAAATATCAACACAATTTGAATACTTTCAAGGCTGTGTATAATATAGGCATTGATATTGAAGATGACCTTCTGAAAGATAATAGTGCGAGGGGAAAGAAGAGCGACCATCCTTCTTCTTCCTCTCTCATTAATGAGGTACATGCCATGAACACCTCTAAACCACGAATCCAAAGATCAAAGAGGGTGTTCACTCCACTTGGTATGAGTTATGAAACAGCTTTCAAGAAGCTACATCACAAAGGACTAGTCATGCCCATAGGGCCCATCAAAAATCCGGTTCCAGAAGCCAGGCCACCTAAGTGGGACCCTAACAAGTACTGCAAATATCACCAAGGAAAGGGTCACGACACTGAGGAGTGTTGGAAACTCAAAGAAGCTATTCAAGATCTGATCGATAACAATGAAACTTCCGAGATTCTAGCCAGCGAAGATGACCAAGAATCCTTCGATCCATCACTTCTTATCACACCTATAGGAGAGCCCATGATCGAGATAGCTTATATGACCTCTCTCGATGAAGTGTCCATAATTAAGGAGGATGAAAATCTTTTCTTAGATAATACCAAGGAAGACTCGTCAAATCTAAAAGAGGACGTTCGAAAATTACAAGATGTCGTTGTTATGCTCTTGAATGTGGTAGAAGGATTAGCAAATCGAGTAATGGCCATCGAATAAAATTCTTGCCAAGGGTTTAATGAAGAAATCAATGCTCCTAAGCCACATGCAAAACAAACCATTGAAGAATACACACCAATAGGTACGACTTACAATGAAGCTTTCGACTGTCTTCACGATCAAGGTCTTATCCACCCCATTGGTCCCAGTCAAGACCCTCCGCCTGAAAAACGGTTTCCCAATTGGGATCCAAATTCTTATTGTCGATACCATAGAGGTCGTGGTCACACCACCGAAGTATGTCTCACCCTCAAAGATCGTGTTCTAGATCTCATTGATCCAAATCTCCTTGATGTTCCTCCGCGCGACAAGAAGGTCAAGATTAGTAACAATAGTAACAGTGGCTGTAAAGGGAAGAAGAACGACAATCCTTCTTCTTCCGGAAACACCTACTCTAGTAATAGTGTTGGTACTTTCGACCTTAATGAGATCTTAGGATTTAGAAAGCAACCGAAAAGGGAATTTACCCCTATTGGAATTAGCTACGATGATGCTTTCGATCGACTCCATGCCAAGGGAATCATTACTCCCATTGGACCTATTCAAGATCCCCCACTTAATAAAAGATTGCCTAGTTGGAATCCAAACGAACACTGCAAGTACCACCAAGGTAGGGGTCATGCTACTGAGAGCTGTTGGAAGCTAAAGGAGGATATCCAATATTTGATTGATAACAACAAGCTTCCCATGCCTCCAGTTAACAAGAAGAGCGAGTGATGATAAAGGAAACAACACAAGACAAGAGGCGAGCTTCAACGACGAGATTTCGTGACCTCTTTTTTCTATTTCTTTTTTATTTACCCTTTACCCAATAATTCTAGCTTAGGAACCTTTTCTTTTCCCTTAGACTAATTTTGTAGATTCTTTCTTTTTCCTTTTATAAAATGAGCATTTATTTTCTTGCATATGATCATTTCATTATTTTGCATTAAAAAAATAAAAAAATCCATGTCGAATTAAGCACAAGGTATACCAATGATTTGAGGCACCTCTTATCGCCACATCATATCACATTTCACCCTTCAATTATACATCCTTTCTTCATAAACCACTTTGAGCCTCGTCTAACGATAGACCTTTCTTTTTTCAACCTACATCTACCTAACCTTAAGATGGGATGGTGTGTAACTTATGCAATTCTAAAATTGCTTGAGTGATTTCAAAAGATCAAAATAAAAATAAGCAAAAATAAAGTAATCATAAAAGTGTACAAAAGGGCAAGTGTTCCAATGTCTCTGATATGAAAATGTCTTTGATAAGAACACGTCTCAGATTGTGTCTCTGTCGAGTTCTCGGTACCGTGCCTGAGAAACATGAATGCCAAGTGAGTGATAGACCGCATGATCGGGATTGCCCACACTTATAAAAATGAAATAAATGCTAAAGCAAAATAAAGAGCTAAAAAAGAGTAGAAACTCAAGCATAAAAATATTCAAAAGCAAGGTTGCACACCTTGGGGGCTTATCTAGGGTCTTGAGACTTTATCCCCTTCTTCTTGAAACCTTTAGCCTAACCACGTTACAACCCTTTAAAAGACCTTTTGAGGTATAACATACTTGTGCGAGGTTCGGTTAGAGCTATGTTCGGCCTGATTCCTAACGGATACGTAGGCAACCTCACATCGAGGTGCGGCCATAATAAAAATGCATTCATATTCACATTCACACACTTACACCATGATCATATCAAGGAATTTCCTATGCTCATCCCATTTCATGTAGAGCTAGACTTGGGGGCTTGATCCCTATTTTGTTAGCTTACCTAGCCTAAGAGTCACCACCATTTGACTCTTTTAACAAATAATATCTTTCCACACACTTAGCCCTTGCAGCCTAACTTTAGTGTCACTTTCACACACTACACAGATACATGACCAAATATACTTCCCTTAGAACCCTTTGTCATAGAATCTTAACACAACGCTGAAGGATGCCTTGTCATATCAACATCACTCATCAGTCATAATTGTCATTGCATCACGAAGTATGAAGTACTTAGCCTCCGTGCCTAAGTTACCCAAATACTTTCATCACGGAGTCAACAATTGAGATAGCCTAGGATGGATTAATCCTTGCACTTTGAGAGATAGTATCAAAAAATATTTGACTAAGCTCATTCAACATGCACCTTCAAAGCTTCGCTTCTTTCTTGTCGCGTCTTTCTTTTTTCAGGAGAAAGTCGGTACCCTCCACAAAAATGACGGAAATTTTTTGCTTTTTGCATTTTCGAGTCGCACAATCATAATACAATGCACACACGGGTCATGAGTCACACGTGTCATTTCACTTCGAGTCGAGTCAACCTCGAGTCAGTCGATCATATCGAGTCAAGTTTATACCTTGAGTCATGTCAAGTCGATGAGTCAAGCGACGTTAAACCTTAGGTCAACCCTAAGATAATTAAAGAGATTAGCAAAGTTCTATAGTCAAAATAAATACAGGTGCAGCAGAATAGGGAAAGCCCTACTCCAATTCCTGGCGCCAGAGATATCTCAGCAACGACAGAGCTCGAAGCCTCTCAGAAAGGTTATTTCGATCTCATACAGCAATTTCGGGTTCCTTGGTACGCCAGTTAGCCCCTATGAGCAATTTGACATGATTGAGTAGTCAGTTGATTACAACCGCAAATAAGTGATCGACCTGACGAAAGATCGTCTCACTTAGCTTAAAGCGCCTAAGAATTGGCTCATCACGGAGACACCAACATACTGGTTTTAGCGGAAGCAAAGTTCAAGCGAGCTTTAGAGATCGGCAAGTGTTGGTCTTCGGAAATTTTTCTTCAGAATATTATTGCAACAACTGAGGATGACTTCAAGTAAAGTTATTTTCGACGGCATTCGCTAAGATTATGGAGGTTATCACCAAGATTTGAGAAGATAGCACGAGATAGGCGGTCTTTGACGACATGCGCTAAGATTGTGGAGGTTGTCACCAAGATTTGAGAAGATAGCACGAGATGGGCGGTCTTCGACGACATTCGCTAAGATTGTGGAGGTTGTCACCAAGATTTGAGAAGATAGCACGAGATGGGCGGTCTTCGACGGCGTTCGCTAAGATTGTGGAGGTTGTCACCAAGGTTTGAGAAGATAGCACGAGATGGGCGGTCTTCGACGGCATTCGCTAAGATTGTGGAGGTTGTCACCAAGATTTGAGAAGATAGCACGAGATGGGCGGTCTTCGACGGCATTCGCTAAGATTGTGAAGGTTGTCACTATGATTCAAGAAAAAGCTCGAGATGTATAAACATTGATCGACGGCGTTCTCTAGATTGCGGAAGATTGTTAAAAAAAGCAGCAAGATGGCGTTCCATAGATTATGGAAAGTTGTCAAAAAGCAACTGAAGGTGATTTCAGGCGAAGTTGTCTTCGATCGTGTTCCCTTAGACGTGGAAGATGGTCATAAAGCGGAAGGGGATGATTTCTAGTGAAGTTATCTTCGATAGTATTCCCTTGGACGTGGAGTATTATCATAGTGGAAGAGGATTGTTTCAAGAGAAACAATCTTCGATGATATTCCCTTGGACGTGGAATATTATCACTTCGGATGGGGATTGTTTTAAGAGAAGCAATCTTCAATAGTGTTCCCTTGGACGTGGAATATTATCAATGCGGATGAGGGTTGTTTCAAGAGAAGAAATCTTCGATAGTATTCCCTTGGACGTGGAATATTATCAAAGCGGAGGAGGATCGTTTTAGGCGAAGCAATCTTCTATACTGGAAGCAGTTACAGGCGTAGCGGTTTTCAAGCGGGATGGCATTCTCTAGCTTGTAGGAAGTGATCAAAACAACAGTAAAGCGGCAACAATCGGTTACTTTCAGAGACGTGTGCTCGACGGTGCAAGATACGCGTTTCTTAACTCTTTTATCTGTTTAATTAATGCTAGTTTTGCAAGTATCGGCGTTGCAAGAGTGATTTAGGATTGCATAATGTTCTGAATCATTCTCCATCCCTATCGATACTTTGACTTTCGTTTTCGAAACTTGCGTTTCTCCAAACTCAGTCAAAGTGGGGGCTTCTGTAAACATCCATTTGTGTCTCCCCAAAACCAAACCCGGTGATGAGTACCTTCACGTCGAATCATAATCGAATGAAGCAAAAGTGTGGAAAGTCTAGTGTTGCGGATAGTTTTAATTTCTTTTCTCTTCTCTCTGTTTTTGAAAACTTATTTTAAGAAAACAGCCAATCCAGCTTGGTTGGTCCATGATATGGGTCCAATAGTAGTGTAGTTGGATGGGGCTTGACAAGAGCTTTCCAACGATATATTATAAGCCCAATTCCGATGAATATTAAGGAAGTTCTGGCCAATTTACTAAACTGGGTCCGGTTTGAGCCTTATGTGCGGCCCAATGATCTAGGAGAGGGCCTAATATGATTTAACATTCCTAACGCAATTAGGAATGGTTTTAGTCTTCTAGATTCTTCTAGAAGGTTATTTTCATTCCTAATTCAATTAGCATTGATAAATTGACTTTTGTTGACTTTTCAGAGTTTTAATTAAAATCAAATAACATTTTTTGAGGAAAGATACGATTTTATCCTCCTGTACGGCAAAATTTATCTGATTTTAGAAAACGCGTCAAAAACAGGATTGGTGCCTAACGCCAGGCATTGGCGCCTGGCGCCAGCATTGGCGCCTTGCGCCACTGGCCAATTCCTGGCGCCAATCTCGTTTTGTGTGCGCCAGACTCTGTTTTGTTAATTTTATCTTTTTGGCTGATTTTCTCTATAAATAACGACGTAAAAGCTCTGTTTTCATTCACCTACAATCAGTTTTCAATTCTCTCTCATTCTCTTCAATTCTTATTTTTTCATTCACCATCTCTTTCTCTCTTTTTTCTAAACTAGTCTATTATATACAAAATTTCGCATTCGTAAGATCTAGAAACACCTAGCCAAGTTCGAAGTTGCCTTCGCCCTAGACAAGAAAGGTTTAATTTCTGAGGGTTTGGTCCCAAATCTCTGTTTCAATTATTTAATTTAATTGTTTGTTTATTATTTTCCTTGAAGTTACTAACGTGTGTATTTTGTTATTAGAAAGAGGTACGTGGCATCAAAGTAAGTACTTTAATGATTTTTATTGATGTTATGATGTAGAAATCATGTTTATATTGTTATTATGATATTCCTAGTATCATGTCTAGGGTAGCTTTAATATTAAATATGATTGTTACGATGCTTCCTATGTTCTTCCTAATATTTATGATTGTTAGTATCGTGTTAGGAAAAATATTTGATCTTTATTGCTTAGTGACATGCTAGGGTTTGTTATTAATCTTGTTAGTATCATGCCAGGATCTTGCTATTATTATTATGCTTTAATATTAACATGAACATGATTATGATTATAATCGTTATAATTCATGATTATTTTAATTGTTATGATTAATATAATGATGATTATTATTTTTATAATTAATTTATTATGTTGCTTGATTATATTTATTGTTATTGCTTGATCACACCTTTTATGCATGTTTAAAGGGAATTTATACTTGTAATCACGCTTAATAAGATAATTAATAATCTTGTTTAGGGTTAATATGATTATAATTTCAAGTGATCGCCAATAATAGTTTTATTTGTGCATTATATTCAACCAACATAGATAAACAGGTTTAGGGCAATCCTATTGATTGCATGTTAGTCAGAAAGCGCACATAAATACGATTAGAATAAAGTAGAGGCCTATTATTAGGGCAGGTTCAATCTTTTTTAGGTTGGATTTGTACCTTCATCCCCGAACCCTTATTTAGTTCAAGACCTTATGGAGTTGACGATCTCTTGGATCGTTAAGGGGTGTAACCTTCACCCTGTGAACGGTTTACAAGTTCCTAAAACTTGTTGGCGACTCTTTTGCTCTATCTTCTTTCCTTTTGGACGCCACCGTACTTTAGTGTATGATCACAGTGGGGTTCAAGTTAGGGGTAACTCTTGAAATTTATTCCCTACAACTTGTCCTCCTAGTAATTTTGAGGTAGCTTAGCGCACTTTTGATAGAGCTCTTCGATCTTCCTTGGAGCGTATTGTTACCGCTTCGTGGCCTGGGTTTGGTGATTGGCAGTGGCGGCTTGCCACCTTACCATTTGCGTTTGGAGGGCTTGGTGTTTATTCTGCAGGTGATGTTCGTCAGTATACTTTTCTTGCTTCTCGATTGCAGTCTGCTGGGTTGCAGACACAACTTCTTCGGCATGCTGGCATTGTTGGTCTTGGACGAGCCTTTGCGGATGCGTTGTGTCTGTTTAATGGAACAGTGGAGTCTGACATTTTGAGTAATCCTAGTGAGGTCGCTGCCCCTAAACTCATGAAGAAATTGGCAGATATGTATTTCACAAAGATTACCGCTTTCTCAGAATCTGCTTATCCTTTAACTCCTCGACAATCAGCATTATGGAAATCACAACAGGGTGATCACACCTCTGCTTGGCTTCGGGCGGTTCCTATTTCGCGGTTGGGTCAGACGATGAACGCCAAGACTTATCGTTGTATGTTGTCCTATCGGTTGGGTGTTCCATTGTTCTCTATCTCGACGTCGTGCTCTGCTTGTTCGAGGGTTTTTGCTGGAGATATTTTCGGTGATCACGCGATGTCTTGTGCTGGTATTGTGGGTATTAAACATCGGCATAATGTTGTTCGGGATACCCTTTTTGATGTTTGCTATTGTTCTGGGATTTCAGCGAGAAAGGAGGTTGACATTGGGTTGGCTGGAGGGAACGATGAGGCCCTCAGACCTGCGGATGTGTTACTTTATTCATGGGATCGTGGTTGCGATGTCTGTGTTGATTTGACAGGGTCTTCTCCTTTGACACAGTCGGGGCTATCTGACTTTATTCCTGGGCGGGTTGTGGCTGATGCTGCTCATCGGAAGCGGGTTAAGTATGAAGCTCGATGTCAGGCGATTGGATATGGTTTCATTCCCTTCTCCTTTTCTTCGCTTGGGGAATTAGAGAATGAGGTTGTTGCGTTACTGAAGTGGATTCAGAGGTTCTCAACGACGCAAGACATTGGGGCTCGTGCTGCAGCTCATATCTTCACTAGGGTAGGATTTGCTATAGCTAGAGGAGTGGGGACCCAGATTGTATCTCGGCTTTCCACTAATTTATTGTAGGTTGTATGACATTTGTTTTTGAGATATAATAATAATAATAATAATAATAATAATAATAATAATAATAATAATAATAATAATAATAATAATAATAATAATAATAATAATAATAATAATAATAATAATAATAATAATAATAATAATAATAATAATAATAATAATAATAATAATAATAATAATAATAATAATAATAATAAAAATAATAATAATAGCAATAATAAATTAAAATAAAGTTGAGTTAGATCTTACAATGACGCTTCAATTGCTTTCCCAAATTTATAATTTCCCGAATTTAAATATAAGAATTTTATTTTTTTTAGTAGTTGACTAGTAGAATTTATAAGAGAGTAGGAATTTCTTTTTCTTTGCACAAAAGAGAGTAGGATTGTAGGAATTAGAAAATAAGAGAATTAGATAATAAGATAGGAGAGATGAGTTGTGAAAAATTTGGGAGGAAAAATGGCGTATTTATAGTGATTTTTGGGTGAGAATTTGGAAAATTTCCGTTGGAAATCTAGCCGTTTATGGTTGTTTGAAGCCAACGACTAGTTCCAACTAGAGCTGTCAATTCACGTAAACGGGTCAGTTTTGGGTCGGGTAAGAATGGGTCGGGTCAACTTGGGTGTTGCAACCTATGCGGGTCGGCTTCGGGTTTAATGCTTGAGTCGGGTCACATCGGGTCATACATCTTATCGGGTTTAGGTCGGGTTAATAACAGGCCGAGTTATATTTGGGTCGGGTGAACAATAGGTCAGGTTTAATTTGGGTTTTCACAGGTTAAAATGGGTTAGGGTAATACTCGGGTTCGGTTCAAGTCAATAATTGCGGGTAAGAATCAGGTCAGATCATTCTCGGGTTTGAATCGCGTTCGGTTCAAGTCAATAATTTGCGGGTTATAATCAGATCGGGTCATTTTCAAATCGGGTCACTCGGGTTCAAAGTCGAATTCGGTTCAAGTCAATAATTTGCGGTTTATAATCAGGTTGGGTCGTTTCCAAGTCGGGTCATTCTCGGGTTCAAGTCGGGTTATTTTCAAGTCAATAATTTGTGGGTTACAATCAAGTCGGGTCATTTCCAAGTCGGTTCATATTCAGGTTCAACTAACTATAAATAGATAATTATCATTTTTATAAAGCTAATTACTTCCTTAAACTATAATATATATATGGCAACAACCTAGGGAACTATAGTACATAATATAGGAAGATAATTATCTCCTTTGACCATACAACAAATATATACTATATTTAACTCTTAAATTTGGGGATGATGCTCCTTTCTTTTGCCGGCCTGAACCGACTTGATCTCCCTAGACAAAATGCTTTGATCAACAATAATAAAGAGGTCTAAATTGGAATTAAGGTGATTTGAATCAGGTCAGGACACAATTTGGGTTGAATTTAGGTCGGGTCAATAACAAGTCGTGTTGATTTTCGAGTTGGGGTAGTGAACAATTAGGTTGAATTTTTGGGTTGAGTTAGCAATAGGTCGGGTAAAATTCGGGTCAGGTCAATAATAAGTCGGGTTGAATTTGGGTCGGGTCAATAATAAGTCAAAACAAGTTGGGTTAAATTCGGGTCGGGTTAGGAACAGGTCGGGTTGAATTCAAGTCGGGTTAGTAACAAGTCGGGTTAAATTCGGGTTTTAACGGGTTAAAATGGGTTTGGGTCAATTTATGTTCAAGTCAGGTTCGGTTCAAGTAAAAAATTTACGGGTTAAATTCGAGTCAGGTCATCTCCAGGTCGGTTCATGTCCAAGTTCGGGTCTCACAAACTCTAGGGTTGGTTTCAGGTAGGGTTTGGGTCACCATTTTTTCGGGTTCAAATGGGTTAGTTAATAATCGGGCTCGGGCCGGGTCAGCTTTTGACAACTCTTGTTCCAACGGTAATATTATGGCATGGGCCGTACCAAGCGGGCCGCATGTCGTGCCATGTGCCGGGCTGGTGGGCCATGCTGGCGTGCCGAACCACGGGCCCGACAATTGTGCCGCCTATCATGCCCGTGCCGATTTTTAATTTTTTTGTTCACGGCACGACCCTCGGCCCCAAGTGGGCCGTCGTGCCTTGCCGGTGGCCGTGTCGTGCCGATGCCGCCCACGTTCTGGCGCAGCCCATGCCCATCTTTAACATGACCTATTCCAAGTCAACCTTGTGTAAGGAGGGTGTTCCCATCGTAGGGATCTTCTCCTTAAATGCCCATTGGCCCTTTAGAAGCCTATGACTTTACACTTGTTAGGGTGTATTGGGATTTGAATTCCTGACTGTTTGGGGGACTTTGAATTAGAATTGATCTTGTCATCACGCTTTTTTATAAGAAACAAGTAGGGAGTCGCTAATGAGTTTTAGGAAAACTCATAAACCTCGTTCATGCCTTTCTCCCATGTAGATTTCATGGGATAATTAGCACGAATCGGAAGTTTACCCATGCCCAAATTGGGCTACATAAACCAGAAATGAGTTCGGGAGCGAGGGTACTAAAATAACGTTCCTTTTAGGGAGGAATCGCTATTCTAGCCCTAGTGCGGCCTCTACTAGCTCTTCCTTTTTCACAATTTCATCACCAAACAATATATGCAACGCGATACCTAAAAATATGTTAGCTGATTTTATTTACATGCATTAATCACGTAGGAATTACATTGCAAAGTCGTTATTCTTTATTTAATTAAAATTCGTGAAAGGAGCAAAAGTAAACAAGATTTGCCTTGGCTTAATTGATTAATCAATCAATTAATTATTCAATTATAATCTTATTTAACACAAGATACTATGTGGAATTAATTAAATGTTTATTTAAAGTGATCAAACAACACTATTTATTCAATTAAATTTTTTAAACAATAAAGGAAAAGTGATTTATCTAAGTGCTCAGGAAACTAACCGTTCTTCTTTTGTGTTAAATCTCCGTTTAATGTGTTTATGGACTTTCTTTCTTCTACGTACCTTCAAGAGCTTCAATCGATGGATTAGGGTTGAAGAGTAGTTGGGAAGAAAGAGGGAAATGTAGTATGATAGTAAGAAGGTTTGAGAGAGATTAGGGTTTTCAGAATTTAGGGTTTAGTATTCTGATTTTTATGTCCTCGTAATGCTGAACGAAGACCCCTATTTATAAGCGTAAGGATCTAGTTTTAGGTTTTTAGAGCCGCGCGGTCAGGTGAAGTGCGCAACTCTCTGAGTCGCGCTGGGTGCCGCGCGCATCTTAATGAGTCGCGCGCGCCAGGCGCACGCAACTGATTGAGTTGCACTGGTTTGCGGTTTGCCTTATACGAAAACACATTTTTAAAACTTCCATAACTATTGATTGCGGAATCGGATTAAGGCGTGTGAGATATCATTGGAAAGATATGAATGTCTACCTTCTAATGTTGTTTGATTTTAGTTAAAGTATTTTATGAATTAAAAGTTATGGATGTTGGATTGCAAGGGTGTCAGTTTAACGGCCCGGTTTAGTGTTTTGATCATAACTTCTTCATTTTGGCTCATCTTTGGAAATCTCTTTGAAAGGGCTATCCATATTTATATGCCTTGCATGGGAATTTGATGGTTGTTTTATCTGTTTGGCTCAGCTTTTAGGAATGTAGGTTCCATTGGATCCAATTATTGCATTTGACGCATTTAGGTCCGTTATTAATCAAGTTTAAACATGTATAAACATGTTTTACGCCAAATTAGTAATCGGGCAAGGCTCTAAGATAAATTGGTCTCAAATATGGGTTTCAACTTATTTCATAATTCTTTTAATAGTCCATAAGCACTTCAACTTTGATCTAGCATGAAGAACGGATTTTTGTAACATCATAGCACTTCCTTTATCGACAAGAGGACAAAAATAGGTGTCTACAGTTATCCCCCACTTTGATCGAGTCCAGAATAGAAAATGATCAAATTAGTCAAGGAAATAAATCCGAAACTCATTCTGTGAAGTTCCCTAAGAATAGAGAATCTTTCAGAAATGGTAAGGATGTCGAAACGATCCTTGGTTCGCTAAGTGTTTGAAACAAGTAGCTAGTAAGGATAGAAAAAGTTATCTCTAGTCTCAACGTGCTAAAGAATCTAGATTGATCCTTTGCATTTGTAGAACACTTTTACAAGTAAAGGTGTTCTGGGTGATGTCAAGTCATGAGAAGAGACCGGTTTAAAAAAGGAGTAAAGGGGATGATTTCCTCTCAATCATGTCATTGTTGGTCTAAAAGCCCTTGATATGTCATTGAAACTTTAGCCTGACTTTAACAAAGTAAAAAGATGAAAAAGGTGTTTTCGGCATTCGAGCCTAGACGTTATCGGCATTCGAGCCTAAATGTTTCAGCATTCAAGCCTAATTGTTTCGGCATTCGAGCCTAAATGTTTCAGCATTCGAGCCTAATTGTTTCGGCATTCGAGCCTAAATGTTTTGGCATTCGAGCCTAAATGTTTCGGCATTCGAGCCTAAATGTTTCGGTATTCGAACTGGATGTCCACAAGATAGAAATACATGTCTCAGGAATGGAGGCACATATCCAAATCCAGTGAGAGAGAAGAAAGTTAGCAACTCTCTCAGCAGTTTTGTCCACAAGATGAGTACACATGTCTCAGGACTGGGGGCACGTGACTACATAGGTGCGTCATCGTCTCGTCGCTCTTTATACAGGGGGTGGACGGACACCCTAACTGTCCGATAAGCTAGTAAGCTCACTAACTACCGTATTTGTTTCCAATCAAGAATGTTTGTTCCTGATGGTTCGGCGCGCTTGTCGGCTCGTGAGCTAACGCCTAAAATAATCCTCTACCTTTTAGTTCCGAGAGGTAGATCTTGCAAAGCTTGGGCTGAAGTGAAATTTTACGCAACACCTATGTCGTACAATTTTGCGTACGCCTTTTTCATTTTTACGCTGCATGACAACGCCTTCCTTTTCGCTGTGGACGTGAAAAAAGAAGAAAAGACGGACATTTATAACGTCAATACAGTAAAATGACAAACCTGTCTATGGGAGCTTTTACGTAAAGCACCACTACGAAACGTCTTAAGATATTCTTATGAAAAACGTTCAAAACGTATGCTTTGGGAAGGCACGAAGCACGGTGTGCATGCAAGATGATGCAAAAAACTAACAAAGAAGAAAACAAACTACAAAATGCAAAGCAATTTAAAAGGTTTTGATAATTTACGCGCAATTACGTCTAATAACGAGCAAAAACTGTTGAAAAATTATCAAATGGATCAAAATCTGGATACCGGTCATTTTAGTGACCAGTATCCGTGCGCAATTCAGTAGGTCGCGCTAGCCAGGCACGCACATCATTCAGAGTTGCGCTGGTCTGTCATGCGCAATTGATTCAGTTGCGCGCATCATTTAATTCAGCAAAAAGAAATCGCTGAACGTGATTTTCATTTCGCATTCTCTCGCCTCCTTTTTCGCCATTTTCAAACCTTTCTCTCTCTAAAAAGCTTGTTTTCTTGCGATTTTCGAAGCTACGGGAAGTAGATCTTGTTCTTAATTCATATTTTCCATACTTCGTTCATTCTTGGCTGAATTTGGGTGATTTTCGAATCGTTAAACCCCAAATTTTGAATTTGGGGTTTTTTATTTGACTTGTTTTCATGAATTTGTTTTTTTTGTTGTTGTGACATGTTTAAGCAATATATTCCAACAAATTTCATGTGAAGTGATAAAGAATTGATCCTGTATGAGCATGTCAAGCATATATGCGTTTTTTTTTTTGTTCATTCTAATTTTGACTTTGTGCTTGAACTTTATTTCTCTTTTTATCCTCACATAGACTATACTTGTTAATTTTAATGTAAATTGAAGTGTTTAGAACAACAATTATGCATTAAATTATAAATGAAATTTTGAACTTTTATAATAGCATGAATTTGTTCTTGCGACTCATGTTTATTTTTTTTCATGCGTAAGTTGCAAAATTGGTTTTATCAATGATAAAAATAACCGATGGTTATTATTATTCATTTATAAAAATGTGATCTTAAGATTTTCTCAAAACTAGTTAGTTTAGGAAATTCTTGAAGACATCATCGAACTAGAGTAATTTGGCTATACTTCGAGCTTTTGAGCCCCCATTTTATGTTATCAAATATTGTGGCCCCAATGTTGGGTGACTTCGATGACTTGTTTGTTTTTAATAATTAGACCCTTTCATGTTGCTTGAAATAGGTCTAGAAATCCTCTGTTTCGTCTTATTATGATAACAACTAAGATCTTGGAAGCTATTTAAACTAGTGTGTTTAAATCGTTTTTTGACCATTCATAGTTTTAACGAAGAAATTTGCTAAGTCTAGTAATATTGGTCATTCATTAGAACAAGTAAGAGGAAAAATGAAATGTTGTTCAAATTTTTCGTCTATTCTTGCTACTTTTGAATTCTTTCTTTTGAGTTCAAATTTTGTCATTGTTTTGAAGCTCGAGAAAGTAGATGTTATCCTCCTTGCGAAATTCCAATGTGTGCAACAATGGAGAATAATTTAGGGTGAAGACTCCTTAATTTCTAATTTAGGAGTCTTTTGTTTACATTCTAACTCATAAAATTGTTTGTCTTATGTTAATAATGTGTCTTGATACAATTTTCATGATGAATGATTGAGTACTAAACTTTTGTATGAGCAAGTATCATAATTTTGTTGCTCTATACTAGTCATAATCTCTAATCTCTAGAGTAAATTGAAGTATTGAAACAACAATAATGCACTAAGATTAGTTCTTGAAGTTGAACTTGAAAATGGCTCGAATATGTAACTTGTTTCATGGCCAAGTTCAGTTGCAAACTTAGTTTTCAAAGGAACAAAATGATTATTAAATCATTTTGATGTATTTGAAAAGGTTCGAGATCTACAACTATTTAGGCGATTCTCGAAAGTAGCCCAAATGGCATGAATATCTCATTTTGTTTCTTTGTGGATATCGGAGCCCCGTGTGTCAGGTTATGCGCATTCTTGCTATTTCTCAAGTCTTGGAGCCCCCAATTTAGGGTAGTTCTAATGACTTGCTATTGTTTAGGCCATTCATATAATCATGATATTGAGATGGACCTATATATATGTCCTATTTTTGTTTTGAGATATTTAGGACAATGACATGGCTTTCACATTTTAGTTAAAGTCATGTTCGAAAAAACCAAGTTAGTTCTTTGCTTGTTTATAAACCAAAACAATTGTGTTTAAGGTTTAGTATATCATACCTAATGTCTAAACGTTTGTAAAGATCATTGTGGTGATTTTATTCTCAAAGTTGATTTAGAACATCAAATATTTTCTTTGTTCTTATCAATCTTTGATTCTGTTCTTGTAGGTGGTTCTTTTACCATCCCTTAGCCAATATTCGTAGGAGAACTAAGCGAGAACAAGTTCGAGTCAAGAAGAAGTTAAATCTTGATTCATTCCTTTGGAAATATTTATGTATATACATGTATTATCCAAACGGTTATTGAGAATTTGAAAATTTATTTATTTGAGGACAAAAATTCAGAAAAGAAATTTTGAATACTATTTTTATTAGAAACATATTTCGAACTAAAATTCAAAATTTGAAAAGGGTCCAATGAAAGTTTGTTTTGAAAAGAAACTTTTTCTAGTAGGCAAAATACATAATCATATTATTTTCAAAACTAAACCCAAAATGAAAAGAAAAGTCTAGCTCGTAATTGAGTGTGACTTTTTTGTCCAAGATTGATGAAGGTAAGTTGTAATTTTCAACTTATTTCAACAAAGATATGAAAATGTGAGCAAACTTTTGTATATCTAATTTTATCATCTCTCCCTTTTTAGTGTTTGTCATCATTGCTTTGATAATTGAAAGTGAAGTTCTTCCAATTAAAAAGTGCAGTAGTTTGAAAATGAATATTTACCAAACTTAGGTTTGATGGAGTGTTAGAATACTTTATAAAATCATTCGAATCACTTTCCAAAATATGGTCTCATTTCAAAATGAAAGTTGAGGTGAGACCTATATTTTTGTAGCTCCCAAGTGTAACCTTAGGTCGCTTTTTCAATTCATGTACACACATGCTAAGGGATATTTCTCATGTTTATTCGAAGCCCCAAGGTTTGTATTTTTAATTTGTGGAATATTGCATATGTTTATCATGAATTGTTTGATCAAGTAACATAATTAATTATCTTGGTCAAATAATAGGAAGTGGTATTCTTCCTTTTGTCATTTAAAGTTATTAAGATGGTTTGTAATAAGCTTGCATGACATTGATTTTACAGCATAAATAGCATGTTCAAATCTATAAATAGAGAGAAGTGGGGATATCCTGACTTTTTAGCCCTTAGTTTGATGCAAAGAGCGGAAAAAATTATACTGTTTTTCAAGTATTTTAGTTGCCAAATGGGAGGGATCATCCTGACTTACCCCCTAAAAAAGAAATGAACAAAAAAGAAGGAATTGTATAAAAAGGAAGGGGAATCCAACTTTCCCATAGAAGAATAAAGAAAGAAAATTAGACATGTTTTCTAAAAGCAAGGATTATTGACTTAATATTTGAATCATCGTGATGACTTGGCAGTGCGGTATACATGTGATAGTGATAACGATCATTTTTTCATGTAGTGATCATGTTCAATCAATGTTCCTCGCTTAGAGAAGATGGAGATATCCTACGGAGGCGGACATATAAGTGAGAAGAAAAATTCTCAATAGTTGTAAAAGACATCTAGAGTTGACGTCGAGGCTGTCGATATATCAAATTAATTTATTGTATTAATTATTTTTCTTTCTAGGCAATGTATATAGAACTTGAATTACCTTGGTAATAAATAGCCCTATTATTAAAAGAAAATAAGGTGATTGTTTTGTTTTGTTTTTTAGAGTGATAGTCATCTCATTTTTCTTTGGCAAAAGATATGGAAAACATCGAATTTAGTTTGATTCAATTGCTTTACTAAAATGGTGTCATCAAGCCAATGGCTATCAAATCATCCAAATCATTTAATTTTTTTAATATTATTTTGTAACCATAACTCAACACCTCATGAATTTTATATATGGGCATGACTACTCAATAGTAGGTCCATATGTGCAAAAGGCCTAAGGTTGGCCATATTTTTGTGGAATGATGATTTTGGTACATGGTTATGGTCTACCTCAAGGAGGGCCTTTCCAAGGTTGTAGCGTGGCTAAGCTTGGGGTTATGAAGAATGGAAAGGCTCAAGTATACTCCAAAAATACCTTACTTTTTGTGGTTCTCAAATTAAGACCTTTCTGCTTTATGTGACAACTTCCTACATTAGGTGCCTTTTCCTTGTCATCTCTCCTTTTTTTTCTCTTTTTTTTTTTGACAAGTTTTGTTTTGGGTTTGGAACGATTTTTTTATCTTTCCTTTTGGGTTTAGACTAACTTTGTGTCCCCCTATTATTCTTCGTTCCCCCAATTTCCTATTTGTATCCTTGCACCATTCCCATCCAAGGTATGGAACAATGTAAGTTGAATAACTAAGGCTCAAAAGGAATGCATATAGGCTTGGCTTAACCCCTTTCAATGCCATATTTCCAATAAAGCTCATTAAGTGAGTCCTAGCTAGGATTGTCTGTAACCTTAAAGGTTGGCAAATCCGTAGTCAAGAACTATCACTACAAAAAAATAAAGCAAAGGTAACAGTGCAAAACCATTGCCTAATATAAAAAAAATGTTGCCTTGTAGCTAAGGCAACACATATGAGGCGTAATTTATGCCCCTGTTGTCTATTCATAAGGCAACAATTTTGAAAGCCAAGGTAAAATGATACATAAGGCAACACTTTTACTAAGACAACAAATGAAAAATGTTGCCATCTAAGGAGATAATTCAAAAATGTTTCTAAATGTTGTCACTCCCAAGCATTTAGTAGTTGGTAGGACTCGAACTTGTGACCTCAAAGTCACAAGGTGAGGTCCCCACCAACTCCACCATAAATATATATATATATATATATATATATATATATATATATATATATATATATATATATATATATATATATTTGTCTTTTTAATATAAATGTAGCCATA
Organism: Chenopodium quinoa; assembly: GCF_001683475.1. Lineage (NCBI taxonomy): Eukaryota > Viridiplantae > Streptophyta > Magnoliopsida > Caryophyllales > Amaranthaceae > Chenopodium > Chenopodium quinoa. The sequence continues at coordinate 830,919 of NW_018744790.1, forward strand.
GATGGCAACATAGATATTAGTGTTACATTTTCAAACAATAGTTTTGTTATTGTTATCTTTTCATGCAACAATTATTATATGTGTTGTCTTAGACAAGAAAAAGGTAACACTTTAAGCGACTGTTGCCTTATATAGTCTAGAGCAACATTTTTTTTTCTGTTACTTTAGTTCAAGGTAACAAATGAATATTGTTGCGTTAGATTATTAAGAGTAACATTTTTGTAAGTGTTGCAATCTTAAGTGTTGCCTATTCTTATTTTTTTTTTGTAGTGTATATTCTGGGAGAGTCTTGCCACTAGGTTGTGGTGCAAGCTCATAATTGAAGTACTTATTCCCTGAGTTAGCTCGAAGGACAAGTTTCTCCAAGGCCTCTACTCTTTTGGCTCTTGCTTTTTCTTGCAGAATGTTTTTTTTTTTCTTTTTCTGCTTTTATTTTAGCCTTTTCTGCTTTTTTATGAGCCTTCATTTGGGCTTCTTCTTCTCGTAGGTCCTTTAGTTTTTGGAGTTCCTCCCTAAGTTTCTCCAATGCTACTTTGTCACCCATGATTGGACTAGTATGCAAATGTGGAAGATGATCTAGTAATGTGTATCACGAGAAATTGAGCGCGTTCACTGAAACCTTTTATGTCACTCATTCAAACAATGAACCAAAGTCAAAATGATTGTTTTATTTCTTTTTTTTTTTAATCCTTGTAATACGAATTCACTTTAAGCAGGTTTTTTGATAAAGAATGTAAAAAAATTCACGAACAATCATTAATGGAGTGTCATGATTTGTGTTGACTTCAACAAGGTAATCATCTAAGGATTTTACTTTAAATGAATTGTTTTCGAAAAAGGTAGAACAGAAAGACAAGAAAGTTGGATTGAAAATGCTCATCAAATTTTAGGAATATTAATTAACCCTAACATACTCCTTCAAATGATCAAATATACTATGGTATTTGTTAATCACTTAGATTGCAATAGAGATCTATATATTTTTTTTTAAATTATGATTCTCATATTGCTCACCTTTAAAGGATAATATTTTACTATTTTCTTAAAAAGAATGATGCCTCCGAATGTAAAATCCAAGAAATAATTAAATCATTTTCTCGGTTTTATCATTCATTATCTTCTCTCTTTTTTTTTTTTTTTTTTTGAGGATTATAATTTTTTTATTTTTAAGAACAATTTTTTGGCTCTATTTCTCTCTCTTTTTTTTTTTTTAATGTGAGGCAAACATCCCAAGTAAGGTTCGGATTATCTTTTTAAGCCATAGAAGATGTAAATAAATTATACTCTTAAATCAAGGTTGATCAATTTCAACTAAAACATGATGAACACGAAATAGGCACTTTTAAGAATAAACATATTGATGACATCCTACTAAGGGATGCGAACTTCTAATGATGAACCTCATAAGAAGTAATGTCATTAGTTAGATTATAAAGTACGTAAACGAATCATTATAATCGAAATTAGTATCGCGTGCAATTTTCCGTCTTGCGCTAAGGGGGAAAGTGCATCTTCAAGAGTAGCATCTACCACATGCCTTTTTTTTTTTTTTTTTTTTGGCGAAAACGCAAAAAGAACAATAAAAAACATTTTTTGATTTTTTTTTTGCGAAAACACAAAAGGACGATAAAAAACATTTTTTTGATTTTTTTTGCGAAAACGCAAAAAGAACGTTAAAAAAAAATTGATTTTTTTTTGTTAAAACGCAAAAAGAACGATAAGAAAAACATGTTTTTGGATTTTTCGAAAAAAAGACGATCTTAGTAAAACTTAGACAATGTTGTTAGCCAAAGCGATATTTTTAGCACATACTTAACGATTAACCTTGAAGCGGTAGTATCATTTTCTCCGTATAATATTGCTCGTAACGAGTCAAAGTCAACGTTGAAAAATAGGCGCGCGCAAGATACAATGTTGCGCGGAGGTGCCGCGCGCAACTTCTGAACTTGTTCTAGGAGGGCGCACGCAACTTTGACATTTGCGTGTGCCACCTCGTAGGTTCGACATTTTTTTTTGTCGAACCATAATTTTTTGCGATTTTTTTTTTATTATATCTCTAGGTAACAAGTTGGAATTAGTTAGATTAGACACGAAGCACATATTCATGTAGTCACATAAGCACATAAAAGGAACCGTCAAAGCATACAAGGTCAAGGCTTGGGTGTCCAAGGGTACCATATCTTAAGAAACGATGCACAAATCAATCACTCAACGTGTTGACTCATGACATCGCTCTCTCAACATTTTGTTGACGATATGGGTGGGATGATTGTTATTGATTTTGAGATAGATGCCTAGTGTTGGCAACCCCTAATCAATGAGCCAATCCCCAATGGTTAAAGGGTGCTATGCTTATGCATGATGCAATGTTGCTTGTTTGATTTTTACTTTTGTGAAAAAGGAAGATATTCTGTGTTCAAGTCTCGCTCTCTAACTAGAGATTATCCAAGATAGCCATCGTTACAACCCATAGGTAACCTGGTGTTGGAAACCTTGGACCATAACTAAAAACTAATCTTGTAACCTCTAAGTCCCCAGTGCAGTCGCCATTGTAAGGAGGGTGTTTCCATCGTAGGGGATCTTCTCCTTAGATGCCCATTGGCCCTTTAGAAGCCTAGGACTTTACACTTGTTAGGATGTATTGGGATTTAAATTCCTGACTGTTTGGAGGATCTTGAATTAGAATTGATCTTGTCATCACGCTTTTTTATAAGAAACAAGTAGGGAGTCGCCAATGAGTTTTAGGAAAACTCATAAACCTCGTTCATGCCTTTCTCCCATGTGGAGTTCATGGGATAATTAGCACGAATTGTAAGTTTACTCATGCCAAAATTGGTCTACATAAACCAGAAATGCGTTCGGGAGCGAGGGTACTAAAATAACGTACCTTTTAGGGAGGAATCGCTATTCTAGCCCTACTGCGGCCTCTACTAGCTCTTCCTTTTTCACAATTTCATCACCAAACAATATATGCAACGCGATACCTAAAACTAAGTTAGTTGATTTTATTTACACGCATTAATCACGTTGGAATTACATTGCAAAGTCGTTATTCTTTATTTAATTCAAATTCGTGAAATGAGCAAAAGTAAACAAGATTCGCCTTGGCTTAGTTGATCAATCAATCAATTAATTATTCAATTCTAATCTTATTTAACACAAGATACTATGTGGAATTAATTAAAAGTTTATTTAAAGTGATCAAACAACACTATTTATTCAATTAAAGTTATTTAAACAATAAAGGAAAAGTGATTTATCTAAGTGCTCAGGAAACTAACCGTTCTTCTTTTGTGTTAAATCTCCGTTTAATGTATTTATGGACTTTCTTTCTTCTTCGTACCTTCAAGAGCTTCAATGGATGGATTAGGGTTGAAGAGTAGTTGGGAAGAAAGAGGTAAAAGTAGTATGATAGTAAGAAGGTTTGAGAGAGATTATGGTTTTCAGATTTTAGGGTTTAGTATTCTAATTTTTCTGTCCTCGTAATGCTGAACAAAGACCCCTATTTATAGGCGTAGGGATCTAGGTTTAGAGTTTTAGAGACGTGCCATCAGGTGGCGCGCGCAACTCTTTGAGTCGCGCTGGGTTCCACGCGCATCTCACTGAGTCGCGCGTGCCAGGCACGCGCAACTGATTGAGTTGCGCCGGTTTGCAGTTTGCCTTATACGAAAACACGTTTTTAAAACTTCCATAACTTTTGATTGAGGAGTTGGATTAAGGAGTGTGAGATGTCATTGGAAATATATGAATGTCTAACTTCTAATTCCGTTGTAATTAGGTTAAAACATTTTATGTATAAAAAGTTATGGCAGTTGGAGTGCAAGGGTGTCGGTTTTAAGGCTTGGTTTAGTGTTTTGATCATCGCTTCTTCGTTTTGGCTCGGAATCGGGCTTATAATATACCATTGGAAAGATATTTGAAAGGGCTATCCATATGTATAGGCCTTGAATGGTAATTTGATGTTTGGTTTATCTTTTTGGCTCGCTTTTCAACAATTTAGGTTCTATTGGATCCAATCAATGCATTTGACGCATTTAGATCTGTTATTAATCAAGTTTAAACATGTATGAACATTTTTTACGCCTAATTAGTAATTTAATAAGGCTCTAAGATAAATTGGACTCAAATATGGGTTTTAACTTACTTCATAATTCTTTTCATAGTCCATAAACACTTCAACTTTGATCTAGCATGAAGAACGGATTTTTGTAACATTATCGCACTTCCTTTCGGGACAAGAGGCCAAAATTAGGTGTCTACACCTTGCACCAGAAGCAAGAAGAGCCTCATTCAGCCCACACCAGTGCCATCCCCAATCAAAATTCAAACAAGGTCAAAGCTTCATGTAATGAGGAGCAAGAAGGTCAAAGATGTTAATGCACTGTGATAGAATTTAGAGTAGTATTTTGTTGATGAACAACCTGTTTTTTTTTTCTTATGCTATGTATATTTGGTATTATATTTGGTAGTTGAAAAAAGTTTCTTATGCACTATGGTGCCATATCTTTTGTCAAAAAAAAAAAAAAAAATCTCAAAACAACTAAGTGCCTGTGTTTGCAAGTAGTAATATGACAAGTTTCTAGCAATAATTCTATTTCATTGATTAATTGTTATTTCAAGTACAAGCAATGCTATCCCTACAAACACCCATAAAAGCTTAACAAAAGACAACATCAGTTGGGGATTTTATGTATCTTAGCATTCCCAACTGAATCTAAGATCTAAAATACATAGCCAAAACCAAACCAAAACAACAAAACATGACAAAAGCATGTAATGTCAACATTTTCTTTAATGTTGCATTACTTCCATGCACCTCCTTGCTCATCTTCTTCCTGTCTGAACTAAGAGCTTTGTATTTCATCTTCAAGCTGTCAATCTCATTGAGTAAGCACGTCCTCTGCTCACTAACATCATCAACTTCCCTCTTCATGTCATTAATCTCACCCTTCATCAATTTCTTGTCCAGCACCAAGTTGTTAATCACCTCTGTTTTCCAAGGTGTTCCATCCGGTTGATCCACCCACTCAAAAGCTTTACACTCCCTTGTCTCTGTCACATGATCATAGAATTTGCAAGACCTAAACATGCATCTAGGATTCTCCCTAGTCCAAGAAGTAAGCCTTGCCATAGGAACTCCACATTGGTATCTTTTCTCCTTTGAAGGTGATATGCTAATAGAACACATTCCCTTCTGAAATTCATTAACAAAAACATTGAAATTAATTTTATTTGAACACAATTACCAGAACCTAACCCTAATTTTACTATCCAATTGAAATTTCAAAAACCCCCAATTTAATTTTGACCAACATGAACCCTAATTTTAACAGTGAAATTGAGGTTCAATTAATAACACATATGTACAATTTCAATTACACTTAAAAATTAGAACATAATCATGAAACCAATTGCAAAAAATTACAACGCACATCATGAAAATTGCGTAACTTCTTCCTACTTGTTGTAGAACAATTGATTTGATTCAAGGACCACAAATCTGGAAGAATTTGATGTAAGATTGTTATGGATCACCAAATTTAAAGATTTGGGAAGAAAATTGCAAAAAAACAAGTTCAATCTGTAAGAATTTGATGTAGAAATGAACAAGGTGAGTTAAAATAGAAAAGGAAATCGAGAGAATTTGAGGAAAAGATCAAAACTAGCCGTTATTGTGGGCCCCACAGTCAGTTTCCGTCACCGGAGTTAGGATTAGGTGGTAAAACGAAAGTTTTTTATATGTAGTGGTAAAGTAAAACTTTTTTTTTGGAGGTGGTAAATTCAATTAAGTGGTTTTTTTAAGGTGGTAAAAGTTAAATTTTCCTTATTTTAATAGATTAGATGAACTACTTCCTTCGCTCCAAACAATGCTGTGATATAAAAAATAAATTTATATAATAATTATTGAGAGTTATAATATAATATGTTTTTGAATAAAATCATAATTCAATTTGTACATTATGTAATAATGGTATTTTATCGAAAATAAAACTCTAAACTAACAATTTTATTCTAAAATTCTTTCTAAATTTGATTGAAAATATAACTTTAAACTAGCTTTTTTATCCTACGAAATCTATATGGATATATCAAACGTGGAGCGACACTTGGTGAAAAGTTGGAATGCCAAGTGTTGTTGTCTCGTAGCTTGACTAAAAGTTTAGCTTTATATATTAGTTATATATTCAAATTTTGAGCACACTTAGAGCCCAATCTAATTTTATATGAACTAAACATGGACCAATGTGAAATTGACTCGATTTAAACTTGACCCTAACTAAAAAAAACTTTGACTCGACATGAAAGTGACCTAATTTGATCCAAGGTGAGTCAAAAGAGTAACCCTGACCTGAACAGGCCCTAACCTGACCATCTTGCATTAGGTCAATTCACATTCTATTATAGTACCCAAATTGACACCTATACAATATTAATGAAGCTCTTGAGTCTTGATATAGTGGAGGTGAAAATAAAACTAAACAAGGTGATAAATTATATTGGATCAAGCTAGAAACGAAGTTAATGACCAATAGTGGCATTAAATGACAATACACATAGAATTATCTAATGAGTATGTTAGCCCACTATCAGGTTTGGACCATACCACTAATATAATATATTATTAAAGTTTTCTAATAAGGAAAATGAAAATAAAATAGAAAAAAAAAAGTTAGTGTGTATAAATTATAGGGGCATAAACCACCATGAATTTCACTAAAAAACCATAAACCATAACTAAATGGGGGTAAAAAAAACTGGAGGCATAAATAACTCAACACATATGAATAGCGAAGTAATTCCATGTACCATCTTTATATTTACATTATACTAAAGTCATGTCACCACTGGTAGCTTATTTTTTCAAAAACAAAAAAAATAACCAAAAACTCAATCTCTTATTTTCTCTTTCTCGCTTTCTCGTTCAACTATTTCTTCATTGTTACAATACTTGAAGCTTGGTTAACATCAAAATCATAACAAGAAACGATATCAACCGATGCTGCAGAATCAAACCGAGCAAGCACGATAGTTTTTTTTCGCACTTAAATACTTGAATTCCAATTGGAGGACATCGCTCGGATGAAACCCTACGCTAACTTGACTTCTCTTCTATCCATATTAGATATAGGATTCAGTTCTCTTGAAATGCGAATGAGTACATCTGGCTCTTGGAGATAGTAACATAAAATATTAACGATAATATACCTAAGTTTAAAGTATTGGAATTTAATATGATAAATATTTGAAAATTAAAATGATGATTTATTTCACATAGAATTATTTAATATTTATCTATATAATTTAAGAATTTTGAGTAATTTATGAATACACATAATCATATGGGAAATTTTGTGTAGAACTACCCTAAAGATAGGGTCATTTGTGAACAACTACCCATTTTTTTTATTTGTTTAGAACTACCCGCAATTTTGGAAAAGTTTGGGTAGCACTACCCACTAACGTTTTTCGTCCCATTGAAACGTTATTTTGGCCCAATTTTTTACTTTTTTCAATTACAATGGTCAATTAATGCTAAAATAAGCAAAAACCCCAATTCAATTAAACTCCCAAACCTTAGAAATTAAAATCCCCGAATAATACTACACTTATGAACCCTGAAATAAATTATGATTTAAACCTTAATTAGGTTAATTAAGGTAAATTAAAACCTTTATACAAATTGGGAGAGTTAATTGGGTGGCAAAAGTGAAAAAAGTGAGCTCCAATAACGTCTTAACTGGACGAAAAATGTTAAAGGGTAGTGCTACCCAAATGTTTTCAAACTTGTGGGTAGTTTTAAACAAATAAAAAAAATGGGTAGTTTTTCACAAATGACCCTATCTTTAGGGTAGTTCTACACAAAATTTCCTAATCATATATGTCAAATATATGCAATAAAATATATAATATAGTTTCACGTAATTTGTTAATTTACCAATAATTTTCGTATAATTTGTTTAAGTTAAACTTCCATATTTTATTGTTTAAAATTTTATTGACATTTTTTTCGTGCACAAGGGAAAGATGTTTAATACAATTGCTGGTAAAAAGAAATAGAAACTACGTAGTTATCAAAATAAAAATAATGAACCTTAGATTGAATTTATAGACAAATATATAGACGAATTAAAAATCAATTGATTGGACGCGGAACATTTTTTGAAATAACATATGTAATATAGTACTCATAGTTACTCGATTCATTATTACCGAGTACTTTAATTTGTTGTAGAGTCTGAATGACTATGTAGAATCAGTGAAGAAAAATCACTATTTGAGAAAATTATTGTAAGGAAGAAAGTAAAGTAACTACGTGAATAATAACAATTTTGAATAGAAGTAATACCGAATACTTTGTTTGCAAGATCTATATGTAGAACCATTGAAAAAAATCACGCTTTACAAAGTTGTTTAAATTGTTTAAACTTTTTTATAAAGTAAACCTAAGGTAATGAAAACACAAGACATCATATTCAACCGAATTAACCTTATATGACAAGCTTCACAAAAGTGTACTGCAAACATCATGCAGGTGCATCAAAGCTGAGCCGTATTAGTAAGTGCGTCAATCATCGATTTAATTCCTAATTTTTTCCATGGCTTTGCTTGATATCTAGCACTCATGTTCATATTTTAAATTTCTTCCTTAAAATTAGCAATTAATTCATCATTTACAAATATTCTCCAGCCATACAAATGAGAATGAAAAGCCAAAATAGAGAGGGAAGCTAAAGTTATCGAGAATTTCTTTGAATTTTGTTGGTAACCTATTTCCAATTCAATTAGGGAATAACCTTTTAAAAAGTGATCTAAGACCATCAAAATCAAACCCTTAAAGACAATCTCATTCAGCCATCCAATATAGTAAAAGTTAAATATATAAACATCCAATAGATTCAATTCAGCACATAAAATCCATAATCTATTCTAAATATTTGGCAAATCACTAAATTTTACCTGCTTTTTGCATACAAAGCAGGCAATGAAAAAGATATCTCATCAAAATTGCACTTGCTAGCCTTTTACCCATTTCTTGCCTATTAAAGATAAATAAAAAATAAAAAATAATAAAAAAAAAAAACAGGGTTAGATATGGCGTGGGAGATTAGGAAAAAATTGGTTTTAATAATTCTAACTTTGAGCGACTTATTTTAATAATCCTAACATTGAATTATTATTGTATATTCCGAACTTAAAGGGTATTTGCTTTTATTAAGCCTTGGTGACATGTAACCTATTTCTTAAGTAATTTTTCATTTTTAATTTCACTTTCACTCCGGTCAACAACTACCAATCACCTCCATGTGGAAGCCAGATCCTAGCTTCAACCACCACCTCTCCTTCCCCCGGCCTTTACCCTTCAACCCACCTCCCACCACCCCTACCCCACCTTTCTCAACCACTGAAAAACCCATCTCTCCATGCCAATTAAAAAACCCCATCTCTCTTCCTCCATTGGAAGCTTATATCTCATTGTCTCTGTAGGGAATATTTCAAGCATCCCATACTTGAGCCCCACTATGATCATACACTTAAGCATGGTGGCATCCAAAGGGAAAGAAGCTAGAGTGAAAGAGTCGCCAACAAGTTTTAGGAACTTGTAAACCGTTCACATGGTGAAAGTTACACCCCTTAATGATCCAGGAGATCGTTAACTCCAATAGGTCTGGAACCATGACTGGAAGTTCGGGGATGAAGGTAAAAATCCAACCTAAAAAATATTGAACTTGCCCTAATAATAGGCCTCTAATTTATTCTTCTCGTATTCATGTGCGCTTTCTGACTAACATACAATCATTAGGTTTACCCTAAACCTATTTAATCTATGTTGGTTGAATATTAATGCACAAATAAATCTATTATTGGCGATCACTTGAATTGTAATCATATTAACCTAAACAAGATTATTAATTATCTTATTAAGCGTGATTACAAGTACAAATTCCCTTTAAACATGCATAAAAGGCATGATCAAGAAATGACAATAATAATAAAAATCAAGCAACATGATAAATCATCATTATCACAATTATAATCATAATAACAATCATGATTAAAACATAATATTATTAGCAAGATCCTAGGCATGATACTAACAAGATTGATAACAAACCCTAGCATGTCACTAAACATTAAAGATCAAAGCTTTAGCCCTAACATGATACTAACATGATATTAGGAAAGAAATAAGAAGCAACACAATAATTTTACTTGATATTAGAAATTTTAGTTATTACCCTAAACATGATACTAGGAAGCAATAAAACATCCTAACATGATACTAAGAATCAAAATAAGCATGATTTCTATATCAAGAGTACTTAAAGTAATTACTTCGATGCCTCGTACCTCTTTCTAATAACAAAATACACACGTTAGTAACTTCAAGGAAAATCATAAACAAACAATTAAATTAAATAATTGAAATAGATATTTGGGACCAAACCCTCAGAAATATCAAACCTTTCACGTATATGGCGAAAGCAACTTCGAACTTGGCTAGGTGTTTTTAGAACTAACGAGTGAGAAATTTTGAGAGATGGAAGGTTTAGAAAAAGAATAGAGAGAGAGAAAGATTCTAGCTTTTAGAGAGAAAGGGAGAATTAGAGGATTTTGGGTGCAAATTGTAGATGTAGGTGATTTGAAAATAGGGAAATGGGACCTCTATTTATAGGAAAAATAGCACGGGATCAAAGAAAATCATATTCGGAATAAAATACCTCATGTCACAAACGATAGAAGTCAGCGCCAGACGACGAAGGTCAGCGCCTCGCGCTGGTTCAAAAGTACAACGCACTTTTACTAGCGGAATTACCTTTAAAACCGGTTATAAGTAATTATGCGTCCATGCAGTTTTAAAATCAGATTTAATATATTTATTCAAAATAAAACATCTTTATAATATAATTAGCAATCCTAACCTCATTAGAATCAAAGAGAACCTTCTAGATATTCCTAGAAGACTAAAATCAATCCTAACCACTTTAAGAATAATAATTAATAGGCCCTCCTCTAGATCATTGGGCCACCTTTAAAATCATTGGGCCTAATTCAATTGAATCCATAACTTCCTCATAATTTATTGGAATTAGGCTTATAATATATCATTGGAAAGCTTTTTGCAAGCCCAATCCAACTACACTATTATTGGACCCTTATCATGGACCAAACTAAATTGGACTGGCTATTTTTCATTAATAGGGTAAGAAAAGAAATATTTTTGAAAACAGAAAGAGAAATATTTTAATAAAAACATCCTCATCACTATACTTTTCATACTTTCACTTTACTTAATAATGACGTGAAAGGTATCCATCACTGGGTTTAGTTTTGGGAAGACACATTTAGGTGTCTACAGCCTCCCATCACAATAACAATAATGAATTTGATTTATTTATATAACCATTGCTATCAACAACTTTGTGAATCAATTAAAAGCATCATCAAATTTCTCTCTTTGAAGATTAAATTAGATGGGGCGATTGAGTTATCCACAATGTACTTCCAGTGGCTAAATCTCTTCACGATTTTTATTCTGTTGAGTTGTTTGAATAGAATTATAGAGGATTGGGTGCAATTTAGCATAATGGAGAAGATAACTCTATGTATTGAAATTCAAGGAAGACAAAACAATGTAGTGCTAGAAATAGTTTTTAGTGGTGATGCAACTTTTACCAAAAGCTAAGATTATTGTTTTTGGAAAAATAAAAAGATAGTTGATTTTTTTTTGGAAAAATTGTTAAAAATAATATGAAGTACAAACTTTGAGCGGTCCGCCAAAAACAAGTAAAATTTTTGATTATTTCTGAATAATACAAACTTTGGTGAGTATCCGCTTTAAACAAGTTATTTTACCTACAACATGAATGACTGGTTAATTTTTTTTTCTTTTTAATAAATTTTTTAGACAATGTAATTAACTCTTAATTACAACTTCAATTATGGTTAATTAACAATAAAAAGTTTTCATAAAAAAATTGACAATTAAAATATTTTTTTTAAAATTTTCATTAAAAAAAAAAACATCACTTGATTCCTCTACCAACCACCCACCCACCACTAGCGCCAGGCCGCTTTCGGTCCCGCTCCCTGGTTCTTGGGGAGGTTCGATTAGGGACTTTTGAGGGTGGGAGATAGGTTTTTGGTAGTTTTGTTGGGGAGGGGCGTTTGGGGGAAGGGGGTTCGATGGTTGCCAGTGAAGAGGGAAGGGATGACGTGCGGAGGAGGGGGTCGTAGTCGGCGTCGGGAGAGGGGGATCTAGGCGCGGCGTATCGGGACAAAGGAAAGAGAGAGGGGTCGATCGGGGAAAAGTCGGGAAAAGGTGGGGCTAGCCCTGGGCTAGCCGACAAGTTTGTCGGCGCGAGGAGATTAGAGGAGTCTGGGCGGCGAGCCGACAACTATAGGTGGAGGAGGAAGGTGGTGTTAGGACTGAGATGTGGTGGTAACAATAATAATAATAATAACAACAACAACAACAACAACAACAACAACAACAACAACAACAACAACAACAACAACAACAACAACAACAACAACAACAACAACAACAACAACAACAACAACAATAATAATAATAATATTAATGTTTTAAAAAAAATAGGAAAAATTATAAAAATAATCTCAACTTTCACGTATTCGCTTTAAATAATTCGAATTTTGGATTATTATTAAGTAATCCTAACTTTAGGGTGTTTCCGCTTAAAAAAGTCCCTAACCGGTTACTAACTTGTTATAATCGGTTAAGGTGACACGTGTCACCATGTGATTGGTTATTAAATTTTAAAAATAAAACTTACAAAAAAAAAATTAAAAAAAAGGAAAAATTACCCTGATTAATCCCAACTTTACCTCGTCCGCCAATAATAATCCATACTTTCAATTATTCACTATCACTCCCAACTTTGTATGGGATTGATTTCTATTGCACCCAATTGACTTGGAACCGGTTAAAGAGGTAAATTTTGTTGACTAGTGATTAGTTGCACACGTGTGCAACCTGATTGGTTCAAAAGTAAAAAAAAAAATATTAAAAAATAATCAAAAAATAAAAAATAAAAAAAATAAAAACAAAACCACCCAACACCCAACAGCAGCCCGCAGCCACCCACTGCCAGTCATCCCCCTTCCCCCGGAGCACCGGCCACCAAAGCAGCAGCCCCATGCCCCCATCCATCTCGCTTCTGTCGCGCACCAAAGCTGGGGAAAAGAAAGGGGGCTGAATTTGACGGGGAAAAGGGTTGAAATTCAACAGGGAAAGGGGTTCGAAATTCAATGGGGATGGAAGGTGGCTGCGGAATTCGACGGGGAAAGGAAAGGATGGAAAAATCCGGTAGGGAAGGGGGCGAAAACGAACGGTGAAGGAGATGGAGCTGCGAAATCCGGTGGAGAAGGGGGCGAAAACGGCGGGGGAACTAGGGAAGAAGGGAGAAGATGGTGGTCGGAGTTAGCATCGGCTGCCGCCTGGCCGAAACGACAGGGGCGCCGCCTGACGGAGGTGGCAGGGCTGCCCCGACCATCCTGATGCTGGGTAAGGGTTGGTGTCTATTTTTTTTTTTTTGTTATTTTATTTTATTTTTTTTAATTTTTTTTTGGACCTATCAATATGGACTAGTGACTGGTAACTTACAATATCATGTTGGGTACAATAGAAATTAGTAGGGTATAAAGTTGGGAGTGATAGTGAATTAACGAAAGTTGGGATTAATATTAGCGAACGGAGCAAAGTTGGGATTAATCAGGGCAATTTTTCCAAAATTAAAAAAGAGAAAAACTTTTTAAAAAATGTAGCCCAGCCACCACCCACGAACCACCTTTCCACCACCCACGAACCACCCTCCCCGCAACAGTTTGTGGTAGTTGGATTCCCCCCTCTTACGCCGGTAACTCCCTTTCCCCAAAACCACCAATTTCGTCGCCCCAAACCCCCGAAATCCCATCCACCCTACCTCCTAAAATCCTTAAAACACCTCCCCCACCGCATAAAAACCCCCAACCGCCCCTCCACCACCATCAGAACCCTAGTGCTAGGGTCCCGATGGTGGGGGAGGGTCAACTGGGGTTTTATGCGGTGGAGGGTGGTATTTTAGAATTTACGTTCAGGGCTACGAGATTGGTTGTTTGAGAGAAAGGGGTGTCAATTAGGGCGGTGCCAGCGTGGGCCAACGTGGCCACGTGGGGGAGGGGGTCTAGTCGCAGTAGGCTGAGGTCGGGGACTTAGGCTAGGCCGGTGGCAAGCCTGACGACAATGGATTCGTGATTGTTGTGGGTTGGGGGCTTGGGGTTGGGTTTTTTGTTTTTATTTTTTTTGGTTTTTTTTTAATTTATTTTCAACCATTAACACGATGACACGTGTCAATTAACTTTTTTTTTTGAAAAAAAGGGAAATTCTCACCGGTAACACCCAACTTTTGTTTTTTTTTTCTCAATGGTAGAATGCAAATTTTCGGATTATCATTGGTAATCACCAATTACTAATAGGAAAAATTGAAAAGAATAATCTCACCTTTGCTCAACCTGCTCAAAACAAGCCAAGCTTTGGAAATTCTGGGAACAAGCCAACCTTTGTCCCCTATTTTCTCAAAACAGTCCTTTTACCGGTTTTTAAAAATTTTAACTGGTTTTAGAAGGTGACTTGCCACATGTCACCTTCTAATTGGTTTTTCACTTTCTAATTGGTTTTTATCTTAAACTAATTATTTTGGAAAAAAAAAGCCCTCCACTCTCCTTTCTCGTTCCCCTTCCCTGTGCTTCCTCGATCCCACTGAACCTGCTTCTTCTCACCGCTGGTGCGCCGCCACTTTCTCTTCTCTCTTGCAATTTTTTTTAGATCAGGTTGTTAGGGTTGTTTTTGGGGATGGTTGGGGTTGATTTTCGTATGGTAAAGGGTGTTTATGGGGATGAATGAAGAGGTTTTGGGGGCGGATGAAGATATCAAGCTTTCATTGCTTCCTTGTTCTTTTAGATCATATTTTGTAGGAATTTTTAATTAATTGAACTGCATTAGCATAGATTGGATTTTTTAATCAGATTTTTGGGTTGTTTTTGCTTTCATTCTTTGGACTGTGTTTTTGGGTGGGTTTCAATTGGGTGGTTTCAGTAGTGGGGTTATGGGTTTTACGGTGGAAGGTTGGGGTTTTGGATTTTAGGGAAGTTTCGAGGTGGAGGAGTACGAAAGGGTGGTTTTCTGGGGTGGGGGAAGTGAAGGGTGGTGGTTTCGAGTCGGGCGTGGGTCAGTTTGGTTCTTGGGTAGTGCTAGTGGTGTTTTCCAAGGTGGTTTCCATGGAGGAGGGTGGTGAGTGGGAGGAGAAAGATGGGAAAATTTTTAAAAAAAAATAAAAAATTAACCTGTTAAACAGGTAGTGGGTAAAAAGGCTTGTTTTGATAAAATAAGGTGTAAAGGTTGGCCTGTTCCCAGAATTTCCAAAGCTTGACTTGTTTTGAGCAGGTTGAGCAAAGGTGGGATTATTCTTTTCAATTTTTCCTTACTAATACTAATTTACTGGTAACATTAATGAAACTTTTACCTAAATCCTTAAGCATGGTTACCAGGTTAAGTGGGAAATCAGAAGCGAAATGACTTAATTGCCCTTATTTATTTGGAAAATTTGTAAATAATAATCCCAACTTTGCTCCATTTTCTTTTAATAATCCCAATTTTGGATTATTCTACAATAATCCCAACTTTAGGGGTTGGTTTCTTTCTTCAATCCCAATTACCGTATATCTGTTGAGCAGGTTAATTTCTTTTTTTTTTATATAAATAAATGTCACGTGTCAAGTGTTAATTAGCCAAAAAAATTAAAAATAAACAAAAAAAAGTTGTAAAAAACAAATCAGAAAACCCCCTGGTCCCCCTCCCTTCCTTGGCCACCCCAGCCACACCGTC
Source organism: Chenopodium quinoa (assembly GCF_001683475.1). Lineage (NCBI taxonomy): Eukaryota > Viridiplantae > Streptophyta > Magnoliopsida > Caryophyllales > Amaranthaceae > Chenopodium > Chenopodium quinoa. The sequence goes on from NW_018744790.1 coordinate 846,805, forward strand.
CACCAGAACTCCATCCCACCACCCACCGGAACACGAACACCTTCCCTCCCGCCAGCCAGCCGCCCCGTTTCACACATACTACAACCACAATTAACAACAACAAAATTGCAGCTGCTCAGCCCAAACAACCGCATAACCCGCAAACACCAAATAACTACCATCACCACCAGCCTACACCGTCAGCCGCAGCACCCATATCAACCTCATCACTAATTCACCACCTACAATCAGCAATTTGACACCTAATATCATCAATTTTGGCCTCCAATAGCATCAACAACTTCGAATTATGCTCATGGACTACGCTCACGAAGGTGGTGGTTCAAGGGGGAAGGGGGAGTGCGCTCACGAGGATGGTGGTTCAAGGAGAAAGGAGGGCGACTGGACAAGAGCAGAGGTAGCTGGCCGACGCCCGACGACGAAGGCAATTGGGCTGAGAACTCGAAGCGGGTTTCTAGTCGGAAAAGTTGATGATGCGGCGAGGGTTTCTGACGCGGGGGGAGGTTTTAAGGGAGTATGGTGTTTTCGGGGTGTGGGCATGGGTATGATGGTGGCGGAGGGCATGGCAGTGGATGAGGTTTGGGGGTTCTGTTGGGAGAATTGGTGGTTTCTAGTTTTTTTTTAATTTTTTTTTTTGCACCAATGGCAAGCTGACACGTGTAATGTAACCTACTATTAGAGGTCGTTGACTTTTGTTGACCGGTTTGGGATTGAAGAAAAAAAACAACCCTTAAAGTTGGGATTATTCTAGAATAATCCAAAGTTGGGATTATTAAAAGAAAATGGAGCAAAGTTGGGATTATTATTTATAATTTTTCCTATTTATTTCCCCTAACCACTTATGTCTAATCAAATAACTTGAGGCTTCATCTTCCTCTTCACTCCTTCTATCGATCTTCACCAGAGATATTCATTAAAGTTAGGGAAATTCTCAAGGCAAAAAATGCTACACAAATTCGTGGGTTTGCAATCAATTTCTGGGATAACATAAGGAGCGATTGTTATCGGTTTATTTGGGGATTAAATTCGCTGAGTTATTGAAGCAGAATTTGCTATTACATGAGGATCGAGTTCAATTTCGTGAAGATGCAGGCTACCATTAACAAGGTCAGGAAGATACAGGCTACCATTGATCAATTTACCAATCATATGGCAAATTTGCTTCGTATAGAAAGGGATTCAGAGTTGGAATTCACTTAAGAGGAGTTAAATGTTGTGCCTACACCTGACGAAAATTCTGATTTCTTTAAACCAATTGAATTTGTTCAGATGATCAAGTTCTCACAGAAAATAAAATCATAAATCCAGTAGTTCATCCCTAAATTAGATCGAAACCCACCAAATTAAACTCAAAATCAGATCAAAAATTGGAAGAACAAGTGATGATTGGGTCAAGTGCACGAACCCCCAAAAAATTGAACCTAGTAGTTCATTCCCTATGTTATCTTATATTTCACATTTTGTTTAGCCATGGAAGTACTAAGAGAAATTGAGAAGATCTTTCAAAAAAAAAAAAAACAAAAAAAAAAGAGAGAGAAATTGAGAAGAAGAAGAACAGGAAATACGAATATAATTGGGGGTTTAGGGTTTATATAAAGAGATAACTGATTGAGGAGGGAAAGAAGCATATAACTTTGGAGGGAAGTGATTTTTTAGAATGATAGGTTTGTAATTGTGTTATTAGTAAACCATGGTTAGTCAATAATTAGGTAAAAGTTTCATTAATGTAACAAGTAAATTAGTATTAGTAATTGGTGATTATCAATGATAATCCAAAAATTTACATTCTACCATTGAGAGATAAACAGAAGTTGGGTGTTACCAGTGAGAATTTCCCTAAAAAAAAAAATTACTTGTTTAACAAGTTACCGGTCACATGGGACTGTTTTGAGAGAATACATGTAACACCCTAGAAATTCCTTTCCTTTAAAAAACATGGTTTGCTCTTTTTAAAACTCAAAGTAGGAAAATCTAATACATTACCACCAACGTGAAAACGGCTAAGGCAATTATCAAAGACACACAGCGGAATACTAATTTTAAAAAACGTTCAAAACAAGTCAACTTAAAAAGTCAACAAACGAAAGTAATGTCAAACCAAATTCAAACAAAGTCAACCTACAACTTGGAACCATTGTAGGCCCTTAGTATAACCAAACCTACTTAAAACCTTTGCGTAAGTCTTACAAACATAATAATAAAATAATTAAAGCAATAAACCACATTATAAACTTATGGAAACTAAGCATGATTCACTCTTCACTCATGCCCATCATGAAGATGCTTTATCACCTGAAAAGCTTCTCTCTACTTGTCTCCACTATTCTCCATTAAAAATGGGTCATCATAGGACCAAAGTAATGACAAGGAAAAACAAACATAAAAACACACAATCAGCAAAGCTGAGTACATAAGCGTAAATAAAACAGACTAACATGCTTTCACCCTATCATCACACAATTTATCTTGTTGCACCTGTTTACAAGCATACAACATATAACATGACCCTCAAATAAATAACTAATTTATTTGTTCATCTCGATTACGCATCAAACGGGTTTCCCCTTAACCTACCCCAAAAATGGGGTACTAACACGGGAGCTAACCGTGCCAGTATAAAAGAACCACTCGTAAGTGGCTGAATCCCTGCGCATAATAAAAAGGAATATACAGCGTCCTGTACTCCTAGTAGAAGTTATGGTCAAATATAAAGTCGTATATCCCCCATATGTTCATACTCAAGGTATATACGATCCAAGAGTTTTGGTGCGTATCTCTTTCACTTTACGTTGCGTTACATATTATTAGACTTGGTGATGACTCTCAAACCATAACATAATCAATCATTATAATTATTCAAACAATCAAACATACCAATTAAATTCTTAAATAATTAGTGACCACATAATATTTAACGTTGAACCTTTCTTAAATCTACCTCTGTGTCAAAGACAACTTAAACGCATATTGCGCAACAATTCGTATCCCTCGGTGTTAGAAACACCTTAAGTGCACTAAGGCAACAAAATATAAGACCATCTCCAATGGTGAGACTCAAGTTTGAGTATTGAAATATAAAATGAGTTGTTTTTAACCTCCAATGGTGATACCATACTCACTTCTCAATTTAGCAACTCATGTGAGTCCTAATTTCCCAATGGTGAGACTCTTTAAAAAATACAAATGTCACTTTCAATTTATGACTCATCAAATCCATTTCTTTTTTTATTATCAAATATTGTAAGATTAAAAATAAGGTAAAACTTAAATTAATTACAAAATATATTAGAATATTAACAAGGGGCCCACACTTTTTGTCAAATGAGACTCAAAGTTGAGTATCTAAACTTAGCAACTTTCTTTTGGAGTTGCTAAGTTTAGATACCAACTTATTGGTATACAATATAAAAAATACTCTCTCTCTCCTAAAAATACTCACTTAAGTCTCATCATTGGAGAGGGTCTAATTTATTCCTTGTGTTCAAAGACACTTATTTAGCTCCTTTCTCATGCTTACAACATCAATAAAAATTATATAAACCATAATAAAATTCCTTTTCAATATTCCTAACCAAATTAAACATGCAATTTAATTAAACATGCTCTTTATCATGTCAATAATAAAAGTGTGGTTCATATCCAACATGCCAAATTAATTATTTTCAATCATCAATCCATCACAAATAATCCATGCTTTATAATTCAATCACCAATATCAACCAAATCACAAATTTCAATCATAATCTAGCACAATACTACTTGGAATTAATTAATAACATGTCCCTACATCATCAAATATATGCCAAGTACGCAAACGTACCTTGAATACGATTAAGGATTAAAGCAAAAGAAATTGAAATTTAAGTTTTTTTCTTTTAAAAAGGCGTGCGTCGAGCAGCTGCCCCAACACCATAGCCGGCTGCTGGTGGTGTTGTCACCGCCGGCGCTGCCTGCTGGAGGTGCGACGGCCGTCCGACGTTTGGTGGTGGCCGGGGGTGGTGCTAAAGAAAAACAAAGGGGAAGGGGAAATAAAAGAGAGAAAGGGGAAATAAGAGGAGGGAGAGAAAAATTACCTTTGGGTATTCTTCACTATGGGCAAAGTTCAATTTGGCCATGTGTTGAATATTTATATCTCTTTTTCTCTAGAAACCCTCTTGCACTTAAATTCCCTTCCTACCCTTACTAATCCATTTCCTATTTTCAAACTTGTATTTGACTTATAATTTAAAAAAAAACTTTCTTTTATAAAACCACATGCCCCAAACTATATTTTAAAATTATAAAATAAAGTATTTCCAAATTTATTAAATAAATAAGTAAAATACCATAAATAATTCATTTCGAATTATTTAAATACTTCACAAAATACTTATTTAAATTAAAATATGTATAAAAATAGGGGGTATTACAATACACCCTGAAGTTTGGATTATTTAATAATAAGGAAAAATTGACAGGAATATTATGACCTTTGCTCGGTCTACCATAAATAAAACCACATTTTGATAATCCCCCAATAAATAGAATAAAAAATCGATAACCTGTTTAATAGGTTAAAAAAGGACATGTGTTATATTTTTATTGGTTAGGTTTTTTATTTCAATATTAACATATTTTTTTATAAAAAAAATTAATTAATTTATAAAAAATTTAATTTAAATATAAAAATCTTTCCCCTCTAAATTCCAACCATCGCACCCCCCCTCTTTTTCCTTTCCTCTTCCATGACAAGCTGCTCTGTCTAACAAATGCGCCACCACCAACGACAATAAAGTCCCACAAACTCACAAATCTTAATTGAAAAGAAAAAGATCGAAAAAGAGCCAAAATTCAGAGATTCAAAACAACATCACATTTCTTTTGGGGTTGAATATGGTGAACACAATAGGAAACAGTAAAAAAAAATTTCTTTTATTGTTGAATATGGTGAATGGTGAACGTGTTGGTGCGTGATTGTTATGGGTGGTGATTAAGGTGGTTGTGATGGGGCTTCGACGGTGGATGTATGGTGGGTCGTCGTCGTTGGTGAGGAAAGATAAAGTGAGGTCGGAGTTTGGGTGTAAGAGGTGGAGTTTGCGGCATAAGGTGGTGGAGGTGAGTGGAGAGTGGGTTTAGGGAGGAGAGAGAATGTGGCGGCAGCGATAGTTAACGGCGGTGGAGGATTTCATCATCGGCGGTTATTAGTGCGGTGATTCGTGGGGTTATGTGGGGGTTTATGGGATGAGGGTTGTGGAGGATTTTTTTTTTAATGAATTTATTAATTAAAATCATTTTTTTTAAAAGGAAAAATACATTTTATTAATCCCAACTTTGCCCAATTTACTTTAAATAATCCCAACTATCGATTATTCTACAATAATCCCAACTATCGATTATGCTAAAATAATCCCAACTTTCACCTCCGTTTTCTTCTAACAATCCCAAATCGTTAACAAAAGTCAATCACTTCTTATTGTAGGTTGCTGGACATGTGTTAGATTGTGAGTGGTCCAAAATTATTTTTTTAAAAAAAAAACAAAAACAAATAAAAAATAAAAAAAAATTAAGCACCCAACCGCCACCTCTAGCCGCACTGCCCAAATCATTCCCAACCAGAGGTAAAAGTTGGGATTATTGTATAATAATCGATAGTTGGGATTATTTAAAGTAAATTGGGCAAAGTTGGGATTAATAAAGTGTATTTTTCCTTTTAAAAATAGGATTATTGTAAAAAAAAAAAAAAAAAATCAGCTAACCAACTACAAAGGGACAAGTGTCATACTAACCCATTAAACTGGTTGGTAACCGGTTTCGCCCCATTTATGGAAGATCATGTACAAAGGTCGTTTCATTGGGGGATTATCAAAATGTGATTTTATTTATGGCAGACCGGGCAAAGGTTATAATAATCCTTGTCAATTTTTCCTAATAATAATCAAAAGTTGGGGATTATTTAAGGCTAATACGTGGAAGTTGAAATTATTTTCTACAATTTTTCCAAAAAAATAAGAGTTTCAAAAATAATTGGTGTTTTTTTTAAAGAAATAATTAATAAGAAAAATTGCCCCCATTAATCCCAACTTTGCGTCGCCCGCCAATAATAATCCCTACTATGGATTATTCACCATCACTCCCAACTTTAGGGGGTATTAATTTCTATTGCACCCAACCGGTCATCTAACTTGATGTAGTAGGTTACTTAAACATGTGTCCTCACGTGATATGTCCAAACAAAATTTTTAAAAAAAAAAACAAAATTACAAAAAAAAAAAAAAAAAAAACAAAATTACAAAAAAATTAACAAAATTACAAAAAAAAAAAAAAAAATTAAAAACCCCAACCCTTAACCAGCAGTACGTGGCAGCCTGCCACCTCCGACAACCGTGTCGACATAGAGAAATCCCCACAACCCATCACCGGCAAGCCCACTCAGCTACCACCCTCGAAACCTCCTAGCCTCCTTCATCTTCGAATCACCATCAGCCCCCGTCAACCAATCGCCACCAACCTCCGTCAAACCCGATCGCCACCCGCCCCCGTCTAACCCAATCGCCACCAACCTCCATCAAACCCAATCACCACCAGCCCCCGTCAAACCCAATCACCACCGACCCCCATCATACCCAATCATCACACACCATAAACAACCCCGACAATCGAAACCTAACTCCGACCACAACCATAAATAAGGTCGTCGGAGCATGCGAGTTGCGATTGTTGGTTATGGTGCCCAGTTCCCCTGCCGTTTTCGCTCCCTTTTCATTCCCCAATTTTCTTTCCCAAGTTTTGGTGCGCAAGAGGAGAGACGATGGGGCTGTGGTTGTGGTTGTGGTCGTGGAGAGTCAAGGAGTAGGGGAGGGTGGGTGGTGGCCTTGGCACCGACACCAGGGCAGGAAAGGAGGTCTGAGCGGTGGTCGGTGCTCCAGGAGAAGGTGTTGGCTGGCCATGGGTAGGTTGGTGGGTGCGGGCTGTGTTGGTTGGTTTTGGTTTTCTTATTTTTTTAGTCTTTAAATTTATTTTTTTATTTTTTATTTTTTATTTTTTTTAAAGTTTTAACCTATCATGATGTGACACGTGTGCAACTAATCACAAGTCGGCAAAGTTTACCTCTTCAACCAGTTCCAAGTTATTTGGGTGCAATAGAAATTAATACCCACTAAAGTTGGGAGTGATGGTGAATAATCCAAAGTAGGGATTATTATTGGAGGACGAGGCAAAGTTGAGATTAATGGGGACAATTTTTCCTAATTATTATTATTATTATTATTATTATTATTATTATTATTATTATTTTCAATATTAAAAACATAAATAAATAAAAAGATTTAAAAAAAATATTAAATTGCCAAACCAATTAAACAATGACACGTGTCCCATACAACTTACTAAACAAGTCACCAACAGGTCATCACTTGTTTAAAGCAGACACCGCACAAAGTTTGTATTATTTAGAAATCTTATATATATATATATATATATATATATATATATATATATATATATATATATATATATATATATATATATATATATATATGTAAAGTGGAGTTTTTCCCGAGTTTTTAGAGAGCTACGTAGAATCTAATTTTCTTTGTGCGCCACGTAGGATTATAAATTTTAGTTGTAGCCAATTAAATACGAGATTAAAATCTTTTATAATTAAATAATTCGAATGACACATAAGCAAAATTGGTAAATGACATTTTTAAATTTAAATTAATTAAATATAAAATATTATCTTTAGATATTCGGAATTTTATCTAAATATGTAACCAATTTTATCACATAAATTAAAAAATATAGGATTATAAATTTATGTTGTAGCCAATTAAATAAGAGATTATTAATTTCTTTTATAATTAAATAATTTAAATGCCACGTAAGCAAAATTAACTAATGAAATTTTAAAGTTTAAATTAATTAAATTCAAAATATTAATTTTGAGATTAGGAATTATATCTAATATTTAAAACTAATATAGTAATAATTTTAGTCACATAAATATAAAAAATATTTTTTTTTAAAAAAAAAAACTAACAAACCGTGCATCGCACGGGCTTCATCTAGTAATTATAAAAATTGACTTAATTTTTACTGATCGCTCAATGGTTGTATTATTTTTGACAATTCTTTCTTTTTTTTATATAGGTAACAATTTTTGTAATTATCTATCTTCACAACCAACATCTTGTTGCCTAGTTGCCTACTCAAAGAGTCGCTGAAAATAGTATAGTGCACCCGGAAAGAACATTAGGCTTATTTTAAAGAACATGAGAAGAAAAAAAAATAAAAAGAACATACGAGTGTTTGAAAAAGAACATGCTAGTATTTGAAAAAGAACATGCATAATAGTGTTCAACAAAAGAACATGTTTGTATCTGACAAAGAACATGACCTCCAAAGAACATTAGACATATTTTAAAGAACATGCATGGAATAAAAAAATTCGTTACTATTCTTCTTTCTCCTCCAATTGTTCTTTTTAGAACTACTTGTACTTCATAGCTTTAATTATTATTTTTTTAAAAAAAAAAACCCAAATTCACAAAATTAAAGACTTTGACTTTAAAATTATTGACGAAAAACAATTTGCATGTACAAAATTTATACTTACATTTTACTTGAATCCACCATTTGTTCAAGTTTGAAGGTTGAATTGTTGAAATAAGTTCAATTTTTTTCTTGGGTTTCACTTTTTGAATTTTTTTAGAAAAATAGAAAAAGATAGAGAGAAAAGTTCTAGAGAGAGAAAATGAGTACTTTGGAAATGATTTTTACCCAAACAGTAGAAGAAGTACCATTACGAGATTGACAGCAAAGTGAGACCAATTTGAGACCTTCATTGACATTCTTAGATGAAAATGATGGTGTAAAGGAGAGAGAAAATTGGCAGCAAGAGAGTGATAGGAAGGGAAAGAGGAGTGACAAATTGCAGGAGAAGAGAGTGATGGATTTGCAGTTGCAAGAAAATAAAAACATGTTCATTTTTTACCCATGTTCTTTTAAATATACTAAATGTTATTTCGGGTGCACCATGCGCCAACACACATTACAAAGTCACAAGTAGTCAAGTACACACCCACACACAACAACTATCACACAACTAACGGCTAAACCTTGCTTTCAAAAAAAAAAAAAAAAAAAAAAAAAAAAAAAAAAGGGGGGGGTGGGGGGGCTGCTAAACCTTCACCTACATTTTTGCCAAACAAGGCCATAAGCTTCTCGTTTGATGTTGAGAATTAGAAATGTCTTCTTTTCACTCTATTTCTTAACTAATACTTGTAATAATTATACATTATGAATTGCTCTCTTTGGCAAATCTGATGGTGGAGGCTTCAGTGTGCATTCATTAAACAAGAAGCCTAATTTTTTTAATTTTTTTTAGCAAAAAAGAAGCCTACTTTTAAAGAACATGATGCCTAATCATGCAAAGGCCTAGCACTCCATTTATTTTAGAAAATAGATTAGATCATGTTTACATAATTTTTCATTACTTGTTACTCTATCAAGATTGACTATTTGACTCAAATATTTTTTTTCTCTCATCTCTCGTTACCCAAGTGATTTCCATAGAATACAACTCTTCTAAGGAAATCATGACAGCTAACATTACAAATTTTTGTTTGCCATACAGAAGTTGCACAATGATAACTACAAATATTTCTAAAACTACAACCCTAAAGCACAGATAATGTCCTCAGACATCAGAAGAATTTGATCTAGTTTGACAAATTGTCAGATCTGAAATAGTATTAGGAACCAAATCTTCTGATGAAAATTCAACTGTCTCAAGAGCTTCATAAACAAGTAAAACCCAAACCCCTTTCCTTTCTGTCCTTTCTTTCTCGATGGAGGTGGGGGACTGGGAATAGGTATAACTACACAGAATAATGAATATTGAAAACAAAATTACTGTACAGATGTAGCAGAATAATGGCTCTGCTAGAGTTAGAATGTACAAAGTGAGTTACGTATAAGACAAATATTTTTGAGGCACCTTTAGTTGCTAATGTCGAAGTATTTTGGATCAGAAGGGAAATGATATTCAACATTCAACTGCAACACCCAAAACAAGAAAAGGCCCTCATCAGAAAAGACAGGAAGTAATCATCAGAAAATACTGAATTATCATGACATAGAGGTACATGACATAGCTCAGGATAAGTAACTAACTCAACAGAAAATGTGGTTATGCCAATTGAGAGATGAGTACAACATAAAAAAGACTCATGCCAGAAGATCTGACAGTAAAATGAGACCAACCCGATTAAATATGAAAATCATCAAATTAAACAGCAGTGCAAATCAACAAAACCAGCAGCAAGGATTCATTTCATCAAAATAACACTTTCATTATAGAGTATTATTTTTTATAAAGTATCATTGTATAAAATTCTCAACCTTTTTGTATGTTTCTTATAAAAAAAAACTCAAGTACCCAACCTTTCTTTTCCTTTACTCCACATCTTATTGGCAAAGTTTTATTTGGTTACTTGAGAACAATAGACTATCTCTGTTCCTTAATGTTCTTGACACTTAATTTGCACAAGACTTTAAAAAATTGAAGAAACATGGTCCTTTAGAGTAAGGTAAGGGGAAAAAAAATAATAATAAATAAATAAATAAATAAAATAAAATAAAATTGCCAAATAAGGGATAAGATCAAAGTGTAGAGAACAAAAATAAGGGACCTACTAGAATACAAAAAGGAATGGATGTAGTAAGTTTTATGAGGTTGATATTTCATTCATATGAAGTGAGCAAAAGATACTCCCAATGGAGGAAAATAAGAACTTATATTTTTTGGAGCTTTCAAACCCTAGTGTAAAAACAATACATGTGAAACTGTCTCTCTGCATCAAGTGGAGCCTCCAGAACATGAAATTCGCAAATTAGCTTTAATTAAACTACAGATCCTGTGCCAATGACGTCTATAATAAGAATAACACCAGGAATAAACTGAATTGTCAAACTAGCTACAACATTAGTACATTACATTTTCAAAAGCTACTGTCCTACATGACCTTTCACAGATGTATTACAAGATAGATCATTCAGTAAATTCGAGTGCTTACTATTTATGTCACCTATCATTTATTATTAGATGGGAAAAAGTGTTATTGAATGGCAGAAATGCGGTTGAAAGAAGATGCACCTAAATCAGAATTGAAATAATTCAGGAATAATCCATACCTTGCCCTCATCAGCATCTGATTGGCGTTGAGGAAAGACCACCTTTAAGTCACTATACAAATAAAACCTTCGTTCTATTTCCATTTTTGTGTTTTTGCTTTTGGGAGTAGATGATATATCAGATTTGCACCTTTGAACAGACCTAGAGCTTTTCTTAGAATGAGGACACATAAATCGCAGATGAAGAGCATAACGTAGAACACCATTGCCACTGGCACTTTCATTAACCTTTAAAGCACAATGTGATTTTTTCCTAGTCATATGTCCTTTGTTCAATACCCTATTTTCCCTTCCTGGAGCTCCTGAAAAGTCGAATTCAGAGGAACAGGGTTCAAGCTTATTATGGGATTGGACAGAAGGATAGCTGTGGTGACAAAGATCATCAATTTCCATCACTTGCGTTCTCTGGTTTAACAAACTAGCATTTGGCAGATCATTTGAATTGTTCGGCACCACGAAAGGCTTAGCCTTTTCAGATGAGGCAAGAGATGTCTTTTGGCGGAGAAATGTCTGTTGTGAGTAGATGATAGATGCAACTAGAGTAAGCAAATAGATAACATAGCATAAACATACTAGACTACTAGTATAGAGTAAAAGAAAACTGAAAAGAATTCTGAACAGTCACAAAAACAAATGACTGAGCTCTACTCTAGAGTAGGAGTCCCACTTAAGGGTATTTCCGTATTTGCACCCAAACTCTTGGCACGTCACTTTCTACATACTAACACAAAACTTCCATATGAGTCAATGACACACAAGTGAGACGGATACTAGTTTCCAAGTTACAAGTATAGCACAACAATTGTTCAGACCTTTTCTCTTCTGAACCTGTTTTCCTTAGGATTCTGGGGCTGTTGATTAATAGGATGATGAGCGAAAAATATTTTAAAATTAATCCATGAAGCCAAATTTATCTTGTAAATTACAACTTTCTTTTGTCTCCGGGTCAGCAGGCAAGCAGACAGCCATACCATGATTGATGATGAGGATAATTGACATTTTGGCAGATTAACAGAAAGGAGCCCAGTTTCTCCCATAAATTGACCATCTTTATTCTTTCAGAAAATCAAAAACCCAAGGCGTTGGGAAAAAATGAATGGGGAGGATGACAATATGTATGCAACCTTAAAGAGGCTAATAATGGTTAGAGATTGGAAACTAATTGGTCTATAATCCACACCACAAAATCAAGGGCAAGAGCATAATAGAAGTTTAACCCTTAATGTTTATAAGAATTGAGTACAGAGCCCAAACTTTGGCCACTATCACTGACTTAACTGTAATGGATTTGCCTAATAAACCCGTCAAGCCACAATTCTCCCAATATCAACATACTACATTCAGCCTACAAGATTATCTTCTTAAATAATTGGATGCATATTAGAAAATTTTAAAAACTACAGATAAGAAATGGTATAAACACAAAGTGAGTAATATAGCATGAGCAAGAACCAGCACACATTTAGCAGCCATACAAAACTCAAAGTTGCTATAGTTCTGAGGTCAGAGAGAGACCTCTAGATCTTGTGCACCTCACATGTGAATTGTTGCCTTCTTATTTTTATGCTTCAAGAAAGGATTTTTACCACAGCCCAAAATTTCATTTCTTCATCCTTTTTTAGATCATACTCTAACAATGTCTTCCTTTTGACAATGGTTAAGGCACCAATATTAACATATTCAAGATGTGCATGTACTCATGTAGAAGCAATTGATTTGCAGAAGTATGTAATTCTAATAAAGAATACAATATCTAGAGGACAGGACATCTTGAATACAGATGGATGTCACTTTCATGAAGTCATATTCTAATTCCAAGCCGTATACTTACTCAAGAAGATAGTTTTAAGGTAGTTTAGGGATTAATTTTGCAATGATTCAAGGGAGATAGACTTTTGAAAATTGTTGTTACAGGGAAAAAATTAGTAGGTTTTTTTCATAATTTGAACCCACCATCAATTCACAGTTACGTAGTTCATTAAAATGATGTTGTTTCAAGAAACTACAATCCCAGATTTTAAATGGTTTACTTAAAAAAAAAACTGATTTGCTAGCACCGTTCAGCACATACTCTTGGTCCAAAATTGGTCTATGAATTTCCCAATGATAATGGTCCTCCCATATATACAAGTTGATCAGACCTCTACGTACAAGATAGCAGAAGCACAGTACCTTCAAGAGTTTATTTTCCAGAATAGAAAATTCAATAAATATGACAAAACTAATAAACAACAAAGTAATATACCTTTGTACCAGCTGGCATATCACTCAAATCATAGTTGCAAAGGAAGGTATGAACAGGTGTTTTTTCAGGATTGCTGACGACCTGCAACAAAAAATCCAGTGATAAAGTCAAACTCAAGAATTCTGACACCGAGATCAATTAGCAGAAAAATCATTTTAAACAATAATGAAGATCAGAGGAGTAAAACAAGCTACAACTGAATAAAAAATGAAATCGAGGATGAATTCATTATAATTGATCTTCAGGTATCTAAAGATTACATATCAAACATTTATTGTTAAAATGTGTGAGTATGTGACATGGGAAGGCTAATGCAAAGAAGGAAGCAATATATGATAGCTACTTGAAGGTCTTGAACTTATCGACCTTGTAGACATTCTCATATGTTTGTAACAAATCTATAGAAGCACTTACAATACAACTCAACTATATGAGGATGGAACTACTGGAAAGGTGCACAACCCAATGAAGGAAAGCATTTTATACTCCTAGCTATTTCCTGGTTTGAAGCATGAGATACTGTGATTTAAACCAGAACTGATACCATGGCTACTATTTTTTCTTATTTTATTTGCAGCAACAGTAAAATGTGAATACAGCACCATGGTTAGGTCATTATGCAACTGAAAATAGAAGATATTCTGTCATGCTCACTGACAAATGACACTGCGTGGTAAACTTGCACCTCCATAATGTACCTAAGGATATTACCAACCACGTAAAATACTTTTTTCTTCCCCAGATATCAAACATGCTATTTGCTAAGTGGTTAAGATGAATAGCCTATCTACAACTCAGAGTCAAATGAAGAAACAAAAAGCTTTAAGTCAAACATTACAATCTATTTGCTCCTCAAAACAATTATAACATCCAAAATCAGGACAAATACCAGTTGAATTCGCCCCTTCATAGGTATACGTAATCGACTTTGTTCTGATGGTGAATCATTAAGACTAAGACTCCTTTTCATTTTTAACTTTCCGGGCTTGCTTGATGGCAAATTTCCAGCAAGGTCTATTGAAGAATAATAGAGCAAGTAATTATCTCCATCCACACTAGTAACTGCAAATGGAAGTTTTTTCGCCTTTGGTGAAAAACTTCCTCCTGTTATGCTGAGTACTGCAAGGAAGCCATTAATTGTCTGCACATCCACAATTTTAATGACTCAGAACATGATCATTCAGTAAAACAACTATTAGATGCTGAAGTACAGATACAATTATATTCAGAATAAGAATCTGACCTTGCTAACATATGTGGATGCCAAACGACCAGACAAGAGGGACTCCTCAAAGGAGCCAATCAAAGACCTTCTAACAGGCAAGCCAGTTAAATTCCTAGCTAGTTTTACACTTGGTGAAGTGCAAATTGATTCATGAGTCCAGCACTGGGTACTAGCAGCAAATTTTACAGGAGTACACTGATCATCGGCATTATCTAATAGATCAGGTCCTTCCATGGTGATGTCCTCAGTTTTGGGAGAAAACATATGAGGCATACTCCAATCAAGTGAGTTCTCAACCTCCTTGAAGGTTATGTACTTGACATTGGACTCTTTCCTACAATCACTGATCCTATGTACAGAAAGCTTTCTCTGATGAAATTTTGGACCAAGAGGGGACAATGATAATGGAGGTGTAACCCCTGTTTCTGAAGATGCTGAGACTGGTGCTTTCAGAGGCCCTAAGATATCTCCTTTTTCAAAAGAGTTGAATCCAGAATGCAGCAAATAAGATTTATGAACTGGCAGCTGCTTGTTCCCAAGCAAAGGGCCGTCAGTAAAAATGCTGGAGTTGGACCCAAAATTATCATTAGGTGAAGTACTTCCAACTAAAGAGCTAGATGGATACCATATGGAAGCGTCTGCAGTACTCGAGCTAACTATATGAGCTTTCTTATGCTCGTGTGAACTCCCACCACCATCTTGTGAGTTTCTTTGATAAGCATTATCACCAATGCACAAGGAATCACCATCAAATTTGTCTGAACTCAGCATTGCATTCAATGGAGATAACAACCTCTTTCGCGCAACAGCTCCATTTGTGACAGTTGCATTACTAACATCACTCACCACAGTCAACGGATGAACAGAATCAGCTTTATTACACTCAAATGCATCCTGAGACGTACCTAATATCTGTGATTCAAAACCAACAACCCTCACAATGGGACTGTGAGTAGGGCGTTTGTTCTTAATACTGAACCAGCTCTTTTGGTCTGTGTGGCCAATCTTCAAAACATGTGTATTAGAAGTGAAATCTTTATGTACAGCAGTATAATCTGCTTCTTTTGGAAAATCAACAGCAGACCTCCCCTGGAAATCTTCCAAAGTAGCACATGGAAAACTTCCAGGTATGAAGTTGCTCACATTAGTTCCATGTATTCCATTCATATCATAGGCGCTGAGACCAGACAGTCTCTGAGGAGGCTGCACCAGTGTGCTTAGGGATGTTGCAACTTGCTCTGCAGTACTACCAGTTGTCACTTGAGGCAAACCCATCCCAAAAATTGTCAGACTATACTGTTCAACAAATATTAAGATGAAACCTAGTTCAACCCTTTTGGTATTGTCTACCCTGACTCTATACTAAATGCTTTCTATCTTTCTCACTTGACTTTGGACTAACTAAAACTGATTATCCCAAACAACTAATTACTAAGGTACGACGAAATTATAGCACTATATGTTCATTGGTTCTTTGATTTCTATAATGCATTTTTACACTATCAATAACTATGATAGCATCTTGTTATCTATCAATCAAACGTGTCCACATTCCAAATGCACCTCCTTCTACAGCAAGCATTGCATTGCTAAGGAGACCGGAAATAGAACCATTGGAACTACGCATCTTCTCCATGCAGCAGGGAGCAATGACAAAAGAGCAATACATTCTAG
Organism: Chenopodium quinoa; assembly: GCF_001683475.1. Taxonomy (NCBI): domain Eukaryota; kingdom Viridiplantae; phylum Streptophyta; class Magnoliopsida; order Caryophyllales; family Amaranthaceae; genus Chenopodium; species Chenopodium quinoa. Next base: position 863,121 of record NW_018744790.1, read on the forward strand.
AAAATAGTGCCAAGTCCTGAAGACATAAAACCACAAAATTAATCACTTTTAAGAAGGGGAAAAAAAAAAAAAAAAAAAAAGACGTATTTCATTGACATCAAGCACCCCCAAACAACAATAAGAAGCTGCAATGCACTTATATCTCATGTAATGGATTGTCAAACCAAATTTCAAGTTCCAACTTGCATTATCTGCGCCAGAGATCCCATACAAAAAGTGAAAACCCTAAAACAGAATGGAAGGTGGAAAATAGATTGACCCTAGAAAAGAAAAGAAAAGAAAAGAAATAAATGAAGACAAAACACCACATAACGGGTCACCATCCATACAATAAGGCACATTTGTTAAATTGTACTGCTCCCCTATGCAAATTATATTCAAGAGACAGAGAGAGGGGGGGGGGGGGGGGGGGAGGAGGATTGGAATTAATTAAAATTTACATGTAAATTTGCTCCAAACTCGGAAGGAAATCCTTGAAACAAGAAGGTCTAATGTAGACCACAGGAAATATGGAACAACTTAAACATTGCCCACTCTCCTAGTAGGAATGATAAAGGATCTTGATAAGAAACATCAAACTTAGTAACAATGCTGGGAGAATGAACTCAAAGTACCATTTTTTGAGGTCATCATCTGTCTCTGCTAAACTATCCTCTTTCTTAAGCCACATTGTAATTCTTCCATGGGAGCATATTATTCATCAAACAAAAAGACAACATTGGAGGTAATTAACATTTTATAACAGATTTATCTATGTCAGATATATAAGTATATGGCTATATGCAATAATCACCTAAGCTAAAGACTAATGAATTGGAAACCAACTTATCACACAATTTGTCCAACAACGATTTAATAATAACACTACTCCAAAATGCACCTTGTTTTCAATGATTAAAAAAAGAGGAATTACGCTGTAAGCTAGTCTTTCTACATAAATTGATCATTGTAGACAGTCAGCCAACAAAAGGATGAAGCATTAAAGCATAAATTTCAATTGCAAAAGCAATATTATACAGATCAATTGCAGAAGATTTTTACGAAATTTGAACACTTTAATACCCACTATCACAAGAGAAATGTAGCTAAAAGCATCAAATATGGCAATGATCATGAACAAATGCAATAACAGCAAGATTAGAACATAATATGCACTGATCATTACTCTAAAGCAATCAAAATGACATAAACTGCACTGATCATTACTCTAAAGCAATCAAAATGACATAATTTGCACTGATCATTATAATCGATACCAATTCAAAAAGTGCAAACAATCATCCATTATCTGCAAGTCCAAATTAAGCATACAATTAGTCCAAATTGCTGATTAATTTTAAAATCCACATCAAATATGATACAATCAAAGTAATTACCTCCTCAATTTTGATTAGTACACTTTTAGTCATGTTTTATCAACAATCAAATAAAACAATAATCTAAAAAAAATACAGTAACAAATTCTAAACCCAGATAATAAAAGGGGCTGATTGTCAAACAGTTATCATCACCCATTACCAAAATAAAACAGAAGATCAAAAGAGAACGCACCAGTAAAATGAATGATCAAAGAATTAAATTGATAAATGTGAAAAATGAAAACCCCAGCTGAAATTTGGGCATAAAATTGTATCAAACACTAAAAAAAAACCCAGACAAGGGAGAAAATCAATCACACCCTTTTTTAGTTTATCAGAAAAAAATCAATCAATCTATCTAATCTATCTATATATCCCTGTTCAATGGTAGAATTTTTTTCTTTTTCTCTCTCTAGTAGCTGTAAACCTCCCAATGTAAACAAGGTAATGAAAGCGTAACCAGAATTGGGTTGCTATTTAATTTTAGTTTCAATTTTCAATTTTGTTTGCTTTGTTTTCTGCTTTGCTTTGAACAAGGGAATTGGAAGGAGGGCCACCTTTGCCACATGGGGTGTGCGTCTCTACGCCAACTTCTGATTTTCAGCATGCGGCTCTCTTTTTCTTGCTTTGCACCTTCCTATCCCTTCTCTTAGGCCTACTTGCCTTGGGTGCTACATCGTGATCTAGTTTCATACAACGTAACAAGTATTATTTACAATAATTTGATATAAAGAGTAACGTTATCATGTGTAATTTTGTACTGATAATGTATAATCGTTGCAAATAATACTTTCTCTATTTCTATTTAATTGACGCGTTTGATTTATGCACATATATTAAGGAGAGGAGAGAGAGTGAGAGAGAATGAAAAAGCAAGTAGGGTAGCTTGTAAATACTAAGGATAAAAATTTACCCCAAAAGGAAATGTGTCAATTTCCTAAAAAGGAATACGTGTCAACTAAAAAGAAACGGAGGTAGCATGAAATAGAGGTATTACCTTTTTTTTTATTTGTCGATATGGTATAAGCCATAAGACGTTGTTTTAAGAGTAACTTTGGCATGTGGTGTATCTTTCTAATAATGACCTACTCTTTACCTTTAAGGCAATGGTGTTGGTTGAAGTTCAATTTTGTTGCATGATATATGCTACCTCATGGTTTTTTTTTTATTTTTTATTTTTTATTTTATAATACAGACCCTTTCTTGCTGCTGTAGCAAGTAGGTGGCCTTCATGTACTCTACATCTACTGACCTTCCTTAGAACAAAGTGTCTAAGGGTATTAGTTTTCTACTTAATATCATGTACTATCTGCTTTACTTCTCTTCTGGCTCCTTTCTCTTCAGTGAATGCGGTTTACCAGCTCCTTTGAGTCCGTTAACATGGTCACTGATCTTCCTACTAGGACTGGCATTTGTAAGGCCATCAGTGCTGCTTCCGCTTCAGCTTGAGTTGGTGAGGCTGCGAAGAGCGGGGCCGTTCCTCCATCAATTACTGTACCTCTTTCCTTGATTACCCACCCAGCTACTGCTCTTCAAGACTTATGCGATTGAGTTTCATTTTCCTTCCAGGTTTTGTCAATGAGAATAGTGATTTCCTCATTACATACACCTCCATCTAAACTCCAAAAAGGGATAGTCTTAGCATCCTCCATTGTAGTATTGATAATTGTGTCTTTAGAGCTTTTTGCAATTAAGTTAGTGGAGTTAACCCACCTGGTAACCCACTGATTTGCAAGAGACAAAATGTTAGTCAGGTTCAATGGCTTGATTTTTGAAGATAATGTTGTTTCTAGTGAGCCAAAGGCTCCAAAGAATGCAAATGAACTGGATGGCAGTATTATTAGCCATATTGCTATTTGAGAAGAAAAAAAATCTGGTAGTTCATTATCCAAGTTTCAATCTTCAAATCCTCCCCATTTTCTGCATTAAATCCTAGCGTGCTGCACTTCCAAACTCTTCTTGCTATCTCATAGTCTCTAGGTATGTATTGTGGAGATTCTTCCGTTGAATTACATAACCTGCAAGGTATGGTCAACCATAATACCTCTTTTCCTCAAATTGTTTGCAGTTGGTAACGTGTTAACAACTACTTTCCAGATGAAAATTTTGTGCTTGGGCCATAGTTTGGAGGTCCATAATTTCTTCTAGAAGCTTGTTGAAACATTCCCACTCTCTTTTTGTTGGTCATGCCAGTAGCCAGATTTGATAAAGTAGACCCTAGAGTCTGACAGTCTCCAGTCCCAGCCATCATGATTCATATGCTTTGCCGGGTGGATGGCAAGGATATCTCTAGCCACTCTAGGACGAAACCATTTCCACACCATCCCACTACGCCAGTTTCTATTGTTATCGAGCAGGTCACTCACCATGCTTGGCTAGGCCTCATTATTGTTATGTTGTCTTTCATTGCACTTGATTAGATTTTTTGTTGACCACCAATCTTCCTCAATTGCAGTATATTTTCCATCTGCTATCACACTTCTTAGCCCTCCTCTCATACAATAGATACTTTTGAAAATTCTTCTTGCTCCCCATGACATTGATGTTGTGGTCTCTCCTTTCGTGCCTTTTTCAAACTAATCGCTCTTGTATCTAGCTTTGAAAACTTTGCTAACCTGTATTTGCGGGTTAGAAAACATATGCCAAGCTTGCTTGAAAACTAGGGCTTTGTTGAGGCTGATAATGTTCCTAAACCCAACACCTCCATCATACTTGTGTTTTTCTAGAGTAGTAGATTTCCTCTAGTAAATCGGTCTTCTCTAGATAGATGATGCCCACCAAAATTTGAACAGCAGAGAGGATATTTTCTTTAAAGTTGATTTTGGCAGGAGATAAGCACTCATGAGGTGGTTGGCCATGGCTACGAGAATGCCATTTATAAGGACAAGTTTTTAAGCTTGAGAGAGGTTGAGAAATTTCCAGGAGGAAAGCTTGCTTGTAATTTTTTCCACAATACCATTGAACGTAGTTGCTGACCTTCCATTGACATCCATGGGGCAGCCTAGATAAGTGCCCATTTGGTCCTTTTCCTTCACTCCAAGGGTCTTTCTAAGTATCTTCTTGAATTTATTTGGCATATTTTTCAAGAAAATAACGTAGGATTTGCTTAGATTCACCATTTCACCGGAAATTGCACAAAACTGGTCAAGGCATTCTTTCATTACCCTAAAATTCTCAATATCCGCCTTAAGGAAGAATAGAGCATCGTCTGCAAAGAACAAATATGACAAAACGGGCCCTGAACTTGAAACTTTGATGCCGCTTAAAATAGAAGATCACTGCAGATGATTGAGTTTCCTTGACAAACTTCCATACATAGAATGAAGAGATAGGGTGAGAGAGGATCCCCTTGTCGGAGCCCTAGTTTTGGGATGATCTTTTTTTAGGGTTCTCCATTGATAAGAACACGATAAGAAACTGTGGTAATGCACTGCATTATCCAGTTTATCCAAAAGGTGTGGTAATGCACTACATTATCCAGCTTATCCAGAAACTGTGGTAATGCACCGGTGAATATACAACCTCATGTTACTTGCAACGATTTTGTTTCTTTCCTTTTTTAATAAATGACCAATATACTCTTACTTTTTTTTTAAAAAAAAAACCAACCTTATTAAATTACAAATCCGATTTCCTTAACCCCAAGCTTGTAGGCGTCGCTCGAAGTGCGCCTACGTTAAAGCACGTATGAATATGCTTGGCACTCTTAGGAAGTGGGAATTGACGTATACAATTATGGACAAGGAAAGTAGAGAGCCGCCAACAAGTTTTTAAGGAACTTGTAAACTGTTCACGGATCATAAAAGGCAACAACGAATGACCCGTGAAGGTTACACCCCATTCATAATTCATGAGATTACTAACTCCATATGGTTCGGAACCACGAAAGGAGGATCGGGGATGATGGTACAAAGTGATTCATGGAGTCACATTCGCCCGTATTGGCCTCTACTCGATTCTTATAGTGAAAAGCATTCCTACGATCTCAAAGGCATACAAACAAAGATTCAATTTGCTCCAAACTATTATTATGCTAAATTGGTTGAATATTAATGCAACATATAATTCTAAAATATTGTGATCACTTGATTTAATAACAAGATTAAAAAGGAACCTAAACCGGTTGTCCAAATTATCTTTTTTGGCGTGATTTTCAATTACATATTCCCTTTAAACATGCAATATGGCGATCATAACAATAATAGAATAAACATTAATATTGGAAGCAATTTAACAATAATTCCAACAATATAAAATCGTTAGAAAAATAATAGAAATAAAAGGAACATAATTCTTACTTTGATTCTGTTTGCTTGCAACTACAAAATAATAAACGAGTTAGTAACTTCAAGGAAATAATAATAAAACAATAATTAAATTAAATTAAATTAAGTAGAATTGATTTGGGGCCAAACCCTCAAACAGTTCTACCTTTCACGCCTTGGCTTAAGGACAGAACCACGAGTAAAGTATGGACTCCTTGGAGTGCTTGAAGAAGGAATTTTGAAAGAAGAAGGGTAGGCTAGTGTTTAGGCTAGAGCATAGAAGAGAGAAAAATAGCGAATTAATTGATGCCCCGTACATCAGAAATGAGGGGGTATTTATAGAAAAAATGTGCTGAGGGAACACACGGAACCCTAAAATGATAAAACCCTAAAAAAGTATACCGCGACACGCCAAAGTGTACCGTGACACGGGAAATCCCACCGTCAGACGGGAAACATTCCCGTGACACGGTGCACTTTTGTGTGACGCGGGAAATATTTAGTGAACGGGGGAGAAAATTAAACGCGTTAAGGGTTTACGCGGAAAGGACACGGAAACCCCCGTGTCACAACTAATGTCCGTGTCACGGGGAAACCCACCGTCAGACGGGACAGTTTCCCGTGACACGGTGAACTGTTGCCGTGACGCGGGAGTTTTCAGTCTAAATTCATTTTTAACCCTAATTTCGTTCAGCATTTTAAGTGCCGATTGATAATTTCGGGCCATTTTCTGATTTATTATTATTTGGGCTAAAATAAGAAAATAAGTAAAGAAAAATAAATAAAAAAATTTGGGCCAAAAATAAATAATAAAACAATAAAAAAAAGATTTGGGCTAAAATTAAATAATAAGACAGTAAAATAAGTTTGGGCTGGAATTAAAACTATGCTTTGACCAAACATTAAGACTGATCCATGGACTATTCAGAAATTGAATTTAATTAAATACGATTTTTTAAGCACTCTCGGGATTAAATACTGAACCCGACCAATAGCGGCGGTGAAAGGTTGTTCATCATCGGTGTTGGTTTTGGGGAGACATTTTTAGGTGTCTACAAAGCTTAATTAGTTGTACCCTTATCCCCATTATTTTTCTCTCTCCTCCTATAAACCCCATTCTCATGGTGGCTTCGTAGGTTAAAAGCGGCGGGTTTGTCGATGTTTGGTGATTTTAGATTGTGGGTTTTTGACAGGGTAAAGTCGTATCCCCTAATAAAAAATAATTACCTAGGTCCTGTAACTAAAGTAGATAGGGAAGTAGGGTCAAACTCCGCAGGGAAACAATTCTTTCTATTCCTAATTAATTATTATAATCTAAATTATCTAAGTAACCAATATTATTGTGAATAAATTCTATACTACGGAGAATAAGGTCGAAAGAAATAAAGTAGGGGAAAATCAAATATTAAAAGACCTAGGGCATAGGTTCACTAATAAACAATATTCCAGGGCAAATCATAATAAGCAATCATCAAGCATTGGTTAATCAGATTATAAAGGGCTTTCGCTACGTATTATAATCACAGAGTTAATTTACCGGTATTAAATCTCATCTGTCGAATCTCGACTTAACCATTTATAAATTAGTCAGCCTTCTGAAACTAAGCCTAAACATCAATTCTCATCTGTCGAATCTCGAATTATTATTGCTAAACTCATACAATTAAATCTGGCCAAACCTAATTGCATAGCATTAAATCAATCAATAGGAAATTAACCAAGCATTGATAATTAACAATCACAAAATTACCCCTTCATATCATTTATTAGATCCCCATAAACCCTAGAAATAAAACTACTCAAGTATCATCATAACTAAACTAATCAAATAAATAAAGCAAAGCATAATCAAAGAAGTAAGTAAAATAGCTGAAATTAAAAGAGAAGAAATTGTTACCAAAAGTAATCTGGATTAATGGAAGTAATTAAGAACAAAAGTTGAGAGAAAATTTAAGAGAGAGAAAATATCCTAAGTAGAGAGAGAAAGTCTAAAAAAGAAGGTAAACCCAAAATTACGTACATAATTCGTACTTGAGCATTCCCCAAAACAAAAATTAAAACTAAACTAATCAGGTCTGAGAAAAACACGCGCCCGATCGGGCGAAGGGCCACCCGATCGGGCCCGCCTTTTTTGCTTTGCCCGCTGCTGGTGTGCCGCGCCCGATCGAGCTTATGCTCACCCGATCGGGCGCGCCTCTCCCTTGAGGATCCTTATGCGCGTAGCCGCCCGATCGGGCGTATGCTCGCCCGATCGGGCCCGGTCTTCTTCTTCGAGGCTCGGATTTCGATTGGGCTCAATTCCTCGGCCCAATCTAAGTTTCCTCATCGGGTCTTGATTAAACGATCCAATAGCCTCGGTATCTCATACCGAGCCCTTAATCATCGGCTCTCACCGATCCTGGGCTTCAAAAGTGGTCGTGTCCTTCTAGCTTCCGTAGTTGATCCATAAAACCCGGGAAAATGCTCCAAAAGTGCAATTTCCTGTAAAATATAACTAAAACTACGAAAACACTAGAAAACACAAATTAGTAATAAAAGTGGCTTGAAAGAGCCAAAAACACTACTAATTATGACCAAGGGACGGGGGTAAATTACTATATAAAATGGACATATCAAACTCCCCCAAGCCAAACCTTTGCTTGTCCCTAAGCAAAGAGCTCATCAATGAACATATAAAACATGCTTCACCCCAATAATCAAATCAAGCACAAACGATTCAAGGCAAATCTAATGAACATGCTTCAACATCAATCAATCAATCTTATTCATCAAATCACCCTTCCTCCCCAACAATTGTCAAATAGAGCAAACCACAAGAGCATATAGAATTCAAGACTAGTGCTCACACACTCAACTCTCATTTATGTGGCGAGTAAAAGATGTACTCGATCGCTCTCCAACCAACCCCTTTATTGTGAACAATGCCCACCCATCTCACACTCTCGTGTGTTTAAAACAACGAACGCTCAATCTACTAGTCGACTCGAAATATGTCAAGTCATAACTTGCATTGATAAACAACACTTTCACATTTACACAACTCTATGCACAAGGTCGGAAGGTCTTTAAAGCTTGTAATGTAAGGCTAGGGTAAAGGGTAGGATAAATTTGGGAGTATGTGAGAGAAAAGCTATGCATTAAGGGAGCCAAGTCCTAATAAACCCATGATCAAAATAAATGATAATTAATAAAATTAATTCTTCGGTTTTCATTGCTTTAATAAAATAATTTTTTAGTAAATATTTTAAAAGATGGAGTTTCATTAATAAAATAAATTACATTATTGATGGAATTTAAATAAAAACTTAAATAAATTAACTTTAAATTTAAAAACTAAGTCTAATAATTGGAAATTAAGCAATGCTCTTTGTAGGGAATATTTCAAGCGTTAATCCCTGGCTTGAACCCCACTGTGATCATACACTAAAGTGCGGTGGCGTCCAAAGGGAAAGAAGATAGAGAAAAAGAGTCGCCAACAAGTTTTTAGGAACTTGTAAACCGTTCACAGGGTGAAGGTTACACCCCTTAATGATCCAAGAGATCGTCAACTCCATAAGGTCTTGAACCAAATAGGGTTCGGGGATGAAGGTACAAATCCAACCTAAAAGAGATTGAACCTGTCCTAATAATAGGCCTCTACTTTATTCTGATCGTATTCATGTGCGCTTTCTGACTAACATGCAATTAATAGGATTAACCCTAAACCTGTTTATCTATGTTGGTTGAATTTTAATGCACAAATAAATCTATTATTGGCGATCACTTGAATTGTAATCATATTAACCCTAAATAAGATTATTAATTATCTTATTAAGCGCGATTACAAGTACAAATTCCGTGTGATCAAGCAATAACAATAAATTCATCAAGCAACATAACAATAATCAAAATAATAAAATCATAATCATAACAATCATAATTAATAATAATAATAATCATGTTAAAGTATAGCAAGATCCTAGGCATGATACTAACAAGATTAATAACAAACCCTAGCATGTCACTAAGCAATAAAAATCAAGTCTTTAACCCTAACATGATACTAACAATCATAAATATTAGGAAGAACATAGGAAGCATCATACTTTTAATCATATTTGATATTAGAGTTACCCTAGACATGATACTAGGAATCATAATAACAACCTAAACATGATTTCTACATCAGAACATCAATTAAAACCATTAAAGCACTTACTTTGATGCCTCGTACCTCTTTCTAATAACAAAATACACACATTAGTAATTTCAAGGAAAATAATAAAACAACAATCAAATTAAATAATAATTGAAATAGAGATTTGGGACCAAACCCTCATAAATTAAACCTTTCACGTCTAGGGCGAAGGCAACTTCAAATATGGCTAGGTGTTTCTAGATCTAATGAATGCGGAATTTTGTATGTAAAAAGCTAGTTTAGAAAAAGAGAGAGAGAGTAATCAAGAAAATTGATGAGAGTTGGCGAATGATTAGAAGAGAATGAGAATGAAAACTGGTTGTAGGTGAATCTGGTTATCGAAAACGGAGTTTTTAATACGTTATTCATAGAGAAAATCAGCCAAAAATATAAAATATCAAAACAGAGTCTGGCGCACAAAAAACTGAACCAGCGCCAACGCTGGCTGTTGGCGCAATGCGCCAATGCTGGCGCCAGGCGCCAGCTGGCGTTTGGCGCTGATTCAGAAAATCACGCGTTTTCTTAAAATTAGATAAAAATTGCCGTATAGGAGGATAAAATCGTATTTCCCTCAAAAATGCTCTTTGATTTTAATTAAAACTTTGAAAAGTCAACAAAAGTCAATTTATCAATGCTAATTGAATTAGGAATGAAAAGAACCTTATAGAAGAATCTAGAAGACTAAAACCATTCCTAATTGTATTAGGAATGATAAATAATATTAGGCCCTCCCCTAGATCATTGGGCCGCATATAAGGCTCAAAACGGGCCCAATTTAGTAAATTGGTCAATATTCATCGGAATTGGGCTTATAATATATCGTTGGAAAGCTCTTGTCAAGCCCCATCCAACTACACTACTTTTGGACCCATATCATGGACCAACCAAACTGGATTGATTATTTTCTTAAAATAAGTTTTCAAAAAACAGAGAGAAGAGAAAATAAATTAAAACTATCCGCAACACTAAACTTTCCACACTTTCACTTCATTCGATTACGATTCGACGCGAAAGGTACTCATCACTAGGTTTGGTTTTGGGGAGACACAAATGGGTGTCTACACTTATCTTTCACCAACTACACTTATAATCTTTTGTCTAAAAGTCTGTAAAACACCTCTTTGTTGCGACTTACAAGAACCGGTGGTAATATTTCTATAATGCCATGTCACCATCTTTATCAATAATCAATCAATCCATAACTATATACTAAAAGACAAACTAACAATGACATGTGTCCTTTTCTGGTATGTCCCTTTTTTTAAAAGAAAAACAAATAATAAACAATTCTTATACCTAAATAAAAAGATAGCAAAATAATACATAAATAAAATATTTGACAACTCTTATACGTAAATAAAAAGATAGCAAAATAATACATAAATGAAAGATTTGGTATGTATTTCCATAAGATATACATTGATAACTGGAGTAAAAAAAAATTAATAAATCAGATTTTTAACATAAATTGTCCTGTTATGTACTACTTATTACAACAATAATATTTTTTTATTTAATTATATGTTTAAAAGCTCCAAGAAAGTAATCTAAATTTCAAATATTAAAAAAATAATTAAAATTAAATATTTAATGTATCCTTATTCAAATAAATATTCACGACTATAAATGTAAGGAAAAAAAAAATACAAATTCTTAAAATAATTTGTGACATACATACGAAATATAGATTTTAATGTACAACGTTTTAAGAAATTCATTAGATAACAACAAGAAATTTGTACCAATTTGTTGATGAAATTAATATATGAAAATATACATATTGTCAAATGTGTCTTAAAATAGCTATCTGGCTAATACGCTATTTTATAAAAACTAAATGCATTATATGCTCTTTTATAAAAAATTCATTACTCCATATAATATCTTTGAAAAATTTATTGTTAATTAACAATAATACAACATAAACAAGTCAAAGATTCTCATAATTAGGGTTTTATAATAGTTTAGTTCACACATTCCCAAAAATAGCATATTTTTCCCCCAATTTACAGCCCATTTCCCACACAAAGTACAGTAAGGAAGTTTGAAATACCTCTTTTGTTAGGATTCTCAAATCTTTTTCAGCAAAAACCCAAGCTTTTGGTCCCCCAATTGAAGATGACGACCTCTTGCTTGCTGAGTAGTAGCGATTTCGTCGTGCCACTTCTTCTTTAGCTACCAGATCCGAAAAAAAGAGACTTAGGGTTTTACTTTTACAAAGAGAAATGAGATAATTGAGAGGAGAGCGAAGAAATTTCAGAAAATTTAATGGAGGAAGGTGAGAATTTGATAGGAATTGAATAGGGGAAGGTGAGAAAAGGAAGAGAGAGATAGAAATCGGGTTTGAAGCATTTATTTTGGAGGGAATTAAAACAAAGTGGGCCCCACAAGCAATTTCCGTCACGGGAGATCGATTTTGGAGGTAAAACCAAACTTTATTTTATTTTTATGTGGTGGTTAAATAAGATTTTAAATTATACAGGTGGTAAAATTGAATTAGTCGTTTTTTGAAGGTGGTAAAAATCAAAATTTCCTAATAATAAAAAAATAATCAATAGCATAGTAATAAAACAGACAACAAGTTTGACATATGTCATTCCCTTGTGCTCTTTTTCCCTCCAAATGCATTTCCTATTTTTTTTTTTATTTTGTATGTCAATCACTACATATAGACTATTATGCAAGATTCACATTGTATTTAGAGTATTTACCAACTCGTATGATTTTGGTTATTTTAAATTACCAATACATGAAAAGAGTATTGAACAAGTTTTTTTTTTTTTTTTTTGAATGAATATTATTGTATAATATTATAATTTTCTGGCTTTCATTGATTTGTTAAATTAACCAACATTAATACTTTATCGTACTATTTATACCAAATCTTTTATACTATTTTATTTATTTATTAATTTAATAAGCTGACTAAGTAGAATAATCTGTAATAAAAAATGCTATTTAAATCCCAAAATTTATTGAATAAGGGTAAAATAAAGGTTAGAAACTACGATTTTTTCACCATATACTCCTGATTTTTTTTTTATTTACCATATACCCATGAAAATTTTTAAATTCACCATTTACCCCTGAGTTGTTATAAAAATTCAACATATATCCTTAGTAACAAAAAGATGAGTGGGATTTGATTAATTATGCTTCAAAACCACCTTATATGTCTCCCTCTATCCCCAAAACCACTCATCTCGTTAGTCCAATCCCTTAAACCACTCCTCAATAATCATATCCGTATGATCGATTTTGAAGATGAAAAAAACAAAATTAGGGTGGTTTTGGGGGTGGGAAAAAGAAATGTAAGTGATTTCGGAGGTAAAGGAATATATTTAGGGTGGTTTTGAGTCATAATTACCCTTAATGATTGTCAAATTTAACAATCATTAACCCTGAGTAAGTGATTTGGGGTGGTTTGGGGTGGGAAAAAGAAATGTAAGTGATTTCGGGGGTAAAGGAATATATTTAGGGTGGTTTCGAGTCATAATTACCCCTAATGATTCTTTCTCCTCCGCGCCGCCCAAACCATCGCTAGCGCCACCCAATTTAGCCCCCCTGTAGCACTGCTACGACATCAATCAATTCCAGCAAGCTCAATTTGACCTCCAAACAACCAAAATCAGCCACCAATTCCCATAAATGGATAAATTTGGAAAAAAAAACCCAAATTAATTTTGCAAGAACCCTAATTTTTAATTCATGTCAAATTGATTGATTATTACATCAAGTACTACATTTATTTATCAATTTGTAACATTTTCAACAACAAACCTAATTATACAATCCTAATTGAATTACATTTTTCTAAGGAGGAGGAGGGGGTTCGGGACAAGCGTTGGAGGTTGGGTGAGGTTTCACAAGTAGGGGGGCTTGAATTAGTGGGTTTGAGAGCAAGGGTGGGGGCTTGGTGGAGCTCGCCGGCAAGGGTAGTGGCTTGGGGGGTTGTTAATGGTCTAGAGGGTGGTTGATTTGGTTGGGGATTGGTTGTTCCCGGTGGTAGGAGAAGAGGAAGAAGTGGTTGCCATTTTTTTGGAATATTGTTAAATTATTTTATTTTATTTTTTAAAGTTTTTTTTTGTTAATTTTGGCTAATTGGGTGATGACACATAAGTCGGAAAACAGACCGGAATAAGGGAGGGTGGTGACAGTTACTGATTTTGGATTTTACAAGTGTTTTTTTTTTTTTTTTTAATTTTGTAAAAAAGGATGGTTTTTTTAGAAAAGTGGTGTATTTGGTGGTGGATTTTTTAAAATTTTAAAAAATTTAATTGTATTATTAAATTCCAAAAAAATTATCGCATATTTTAATTTTTTAAAAAGGAAAAATTGCCACCATTAATCCCAACTTTGCCTCGTCCGCCAATATTAATCCTAACATTCGTTTATTCCCTATCACTCCCAACTTGTTGAAGCATAAAGGTTTTGATGATGAGGAACTTAAACTAAAGCAAACTCAACTAATAAAGGTTTTCAAGTGTTTGATTAGTGTTTAGGTGAAGTTGATCGTGGTGATGGAAGAAATAGCTGGAACTAAGAAGACATGAAGAGATCTTTATCAATGAAGTTAAACAAATCAGAAGAAGAGTTCTCTAACAAGAACTAGTTCTATAACAAGAACTAGTTCTCGAACAAGAACTGAGTTCTCTAACAGGAACGTTCCTTAACAGGAACTTGAAGACAGCAAGCTGAGGTTCTTTGGTGGAACTTAACAAGCTTGGAGCACAAGTAATCTGGCTGAACAAAAGCGCGGCGCAACTATTAATTTAGTTAAGGTTTTTATCTTTCTAGATTATTGTTAATATGTTAAGTAGGTTATTGCACGAAATTTATTAGAAGCGTGACAAGTTAGCTTGGTAAATAAAATAAAACGGAAAATAATAAAAGATAGATTTTAGGAAAAGATTTTCTAAAAGTTTTATTTCCTTTAAATCGGGTTGTTAAAAAGATAATTCTTTTTAACAAAATATCTTTTTATCTTTATTTTCCGGAAAAGATTTTATTCATATAATTTACATAAAATCGTATTTTAAAGATAAGTTAAGTTAACTTATTTATCTTTTAGAAAACGTACTTTCTATACGAGTGTGACTTGTATAAATAGTAGAGAGCAAAATGGTTTTAGGTTTTTATGAGTTTATGCATGAAGAAATCTCTGTGCGTAATTGAGTAAGTTTACCAAGCTTCTAACTTGTCATATTAGTTTCGGGTTTCGTGCATTGCTTGCCTAACATACTAGGTGTCGTATTCTTGTATTGGGTTGGGTTATTTGGGTGTGTTTATCGTTTATTTCATACATAGTTTTGTAAGCTTCGTGGTGAGGCTGAGTGTTTGTACTTTGGCAGTACGTGTAGTACTTTGGCAGTACGAGTGAATCTAAGTGTGGTGCTTAGGTTGGGTAGGATAGGGTCCTATCAAGTAGCAATTCCAGTGAGAAACTTGTGAAACTAAAGGTCCGTGTCTAATAGGTTGTAACTTGGTGTTTGCCCTATTATAGTGGAGTTTGTGTGTTTGAAATCCCTAAGGCAGGGTCGAGGTTTTACTTCCAGTTGGGCCCTGGAAGATTTCCTCGTAAAATCTGCGTGTGCCTTTAAGTTCCTATATGCATTGTTTATTAATCCGCGAAAAGTAGACATTAGGAACTCGATACAATTCACCCCCCTTCTTGTATTAATCGTCTCAACTAACAATTGGTATCAGAGCAAGGTTCTCACGTGTAAGCAGATAACTTTGCTGAGTAAGTTCCTGGAGAGATGAATTACAAGGAGAAGCTAGAAGAAGGGTATTCCACCCAACGTCCACCCATGTTCAATGGTAAGTTTTACACCTACTGGAAGAACATGATGGAGATCTTTATTAAGGCAGAAAATTACCAGGTTTGGCGTGTTATTGAAACTGGTGATTTTGAAATAACTGCAACCAATGACAAGAACGAGGTAGTTCCTAAACTTATTTCTGATTATGATAAAGAAGACTATCATAAACTTGAATTAAATGCTTTAGCTATTGTAGGCGTCGTTCGAAGTGCGTCTACGTTAAAGCACGTGTGAATATGCTTGGCACTCTTAGGAAGTGGGAATTGACATAATACGATTAGGGACAAATAAAGTAGGGAGTCGCCAACAAGTTTTTAAGGAACTTGTAAACCGTTCACAGATCATAAAAGGCAACCACGAATAAGGGACAACGATAGGCAACAACGATTGACCCGTGAAGGTTACACCCCATTCATAATCCATGAGATTACTAACTCCATATGGGTCGGAACCACGAAAGGAGGATCGGGGATGATGGTACGAAGTGAGTCATGGAGTCACATTCGCCCGTATTGGCCTCTACTCGATTCTTATAGTGAAAAGTGATTCCTGCGATCTCAAAGGCATACAAACAAAAATTCAATTTGCTCCAAACTATTATTAAGCTAAATTGGTTGAATATTAATGCAACACATAATTCTAAAATATTGGTGATCACTTGATTAAACAATAAGATTAAAAAGGAACCTAAACCGGTTGTCCAAATTATCTTATTAGGCGTTATTTTCAATTACATATTCCCTTTAAACATGCAATATGGTGATCAAAATAATAATAGAATAAACATTAATATTGGAAGCAATTTAACAATAATAACTTAAGTCAAATCAAATATAAAATAACCCTAATCAGGATACTAGCAATAAGAACATAAAATAAGAGTAATTAAGTGAATTAATTACTCACTTTCCGCGTTTTCTTGAATTGCTACATCATGAATAAACTGTTAATAACTTCAATTAAAATATAAATCAAATTGAAATAATTAAATTAAATAAAAAGTAGAGTTTATTTGGTCCAAACCCTCAGTTAATTCTACCTTTCACGCATTGGTTTTAAGTATGAACTCCTTGGAGTGCTTAAAGGAAGGAATAGTGAAAGAATGGGGAGGCTAGAATTTAGGCTAAAGAGGGAGAAGAGAATTATTTGATGATCAAGATTGTTGATCCTAGGAAAAGGGGTGATATGACCTCTATTTATAGGGAAAAAAAATGGTCGAAGAATCAAGAAAAGATCGAGTTCGAATCGGATTAAAACTCTTGCGATAGACAACAGTTTTTGCGGTTTTTGGTTTTATCATATCTTTTGATCCAGAAATTGGAATAAGATGAATAAGATATAGTTAGAATTCTCTTGAAGTCTACTTTCTAACCCAATTAGAATCAGATTAAAATATTTTTTATAACAAAATATATAGCCGAAATAATGAGACGGTGTCAGTTTTGGATAGAGTTTGATATCTTATTCATATCTTTTCCGTTATAGCACGGAATTCATATTATAATATATCATTGGAAAGATAATTTCAAGGGCTATCCAACCATATAAATTTGGATAAAAACTATGATGCAAGAAAATAATATCGGTCTATCTTTTAACGTCTTTCAATTCGGATAGAAATAGGATTTTCAAAAAGAAAAGTTTTATTCAATTTCAAACTCTTTAATCTTATCTTTTCAAAACGGATAATTAAGATCTTTTAGAAACTTATAGAAGCTTCTAATTAATCCTAATTTGTTTAGGAATTGGATTAAATCATTTGGACCCTCCACATGATCATTGGGTCGTAGGTAAGGTGGGCTTAGGTTCGGTTTGGGCTCGGCTTAATATTTTAGCCATAACTTATTCGTTATAACTCGGATTTGGGCTTATTATATATCATTGGAAATCTCTTTTAAGGACCCATCCAACTATTCAATCATTGGACCCACATTATAGACCAAAATAAACTGAACTAAATGTTTTTATAAAAAGGACACGAAATGAATGATTTAAAAGGACACGAAATGAATTATTTTGGGTTTAAAGGCACGAAAAGTGGAAAATAAGTTATGGTTTGGGAAAATGGGCTAGAAGTTGTCTTGGTTTATGAAATGGAAATATGGGTTTAAGCACTCCAAGAATAAATACTCAACCCGTCCAATAATGGCGGTGAAAGGTGTTCATCATCGGGTTTGGTTTTGGGGAGACATTTTTAGGTGTCTACAGAAGCCCCCACTTTGACTGAGTTTGTAGAAATGCCAGTTTCGAAAACGATAGTCAAAGTAGTCGATAGGGACGAAGAATGATTTAAGACGTTCTGCGATCCTAAATCATTCTGTATACGCCGATACCTGCAGAAAAATGTTAGTTCAACAGATAAAAGAGTAAAGGGGTAGAATGCGTATCTGACACCAGTGTATCGGTGACAAATGAGTTTGGTAGCTTCCTATGCTTGAAGGAATCCACCGGATGACGTATGTTGAAATACTTTCCATGCTTGAGAAAAGCCGACAGATGAGTTTGGTAGCTTTCTAAGCCTGAAGAAACCTACCGGATGACACTTTCCATGCTTGAGGTAAGTTGACGTATGAATTTGGTGTCATTCTATGCTTGAAGAATTCCACCGATAATGCTTTCCATGCCTGAGGAAAGCCGATAAAGGAATTTGGCGGTTTTCTATGCTTGAAGAAATCCACCGGATAATACTTTCCATGCTTGAGGAAAGTCGACAGATGATGAGATTGCAAGTCTCTGTGTATCAAAAACCTTGCGTCATGAAATGATGGTGGTTCGATTGTCCCCGAACGTGGGCTGTAGATGGTCCGCTTGTCCCCGGACGTGGGCTGTAGTTGGTTCGCTTGTCCCCGAACGTGGGCTGTAAATGGTCCGCTTGTCCCCGGACGGGGGATATAGATGGTCCGCTTGTCCCCGGACGTGGGCTGTAGATGGTCCGCTTGTCCCCGGACGTGGGCTGTAGATGGTTCGCTTGTCCCCGAACGTGGGCTGTAGATGGTCCGCTTATCCCCGGACGTGGGCTATAGATGGTCCGCTTGTCCCCGGACGTGGGCTGTAGATGGTCCGCTTGTTCCCGGACGTGGGCTGTAGATGGTTCGCTTGTCCCCAAACGTGGTCTGTAAATGGTCCGCTTGTCCCCAAACGTGGGCTGTAGATGAGACCTGCAAAAATAAATTTGCCAATGGACTTGTATATATTGTGATTGACTTGACCACTGACTTGACCAAGTTTGACTTGATGTGACATGACATGTGTATGATTTGTGAGTGTGTGTGTATATATGTGTGTGTGCAGACACAAGCAAACGAAGATGCAAAAGCAAAAATTTTCCGTCAATTTTTGTCATGAGTGGAGGGTACCGACTTTCTCCCGAAAAAGAAAGATGTGAAAATTGAACTTTTATTTTCGAACTTCCCTCGATGAGAAAATTTTGAAAAAGTTTTTGTAAACTTCCCCAAAAGAAAAGACGCGAAAGAAAAGGAAAGAAGTTTTGAACTTCCTCGTTGAGCAAGACAAAATGAACCGCATGGATTGGATTGCTTTTCTTGAAAGTAATGTATGCATGATGCATGTCCTTAGGCCAGGAGGCTAAGGATAATTACATCATGTGACACAATGAATGAACTTAGATCA
The DNA here is from genome assembly GCF_001683475.1 of Chenopodium quinoa. Taxonomy (NCBI): domain Eukaryota; kingdom Viridiplantae; phylum Streptophyta; class Magnoliopsida; order Caryophyllales; family Amaranthaceae; genus Chenopodium; species Chenopodium quinoa. Next base: position 882,373 of record NW_018744790.1, read on the forward strand.
TGGAGCTAAGCATCATTTATGATGTAAAGAAACGATCTTGAACGTCACTTAGGTCTGGAAGCTAAGCACGTATATAGATGAAGTGATTATTGCATAATGAACGTTGCTTAGGTCAAGGAGCTAAGTACGATATGCTTTGTATGATTAAAAATCATTGATATATAAATGTTTCTCAGCACATTATGCGATGCATGAAATAATAATGAATATTGTTCAGGTCAGGAAGCTAAGCAAGTATACAATGTTTCTTCTAATGAATGTTGTCTTTAAATATGATGAAACATGCACAGTGTTGAAACAAGACTTCATGATAAAAGGTTCCTAAAGAGAAGGATGATATGGATATGGATGTGTGAAAGAAGTGTGTGAAAGTGATACTAAGGTGAGGCTGCAAAGGTTATGGTGATGGAAATATATGTGTGAAGAGTCAAAGATGACGACTCTTTAGGTTGGGTAAGCTAATGTGATGTGGGTTCAAGCCCCCAAGTCTAGATCTAAATGGGTAGGGATATAGAGATAAGCATTGGATATTCTTTGACTCGATCATGCATAGATATGAATATGAATGTGGCCGCACCTCAATGTGAGGTTGCCTACGTATCCGTTAGGAATCAGGCCGAACGTAGCTCTAACCGAACTTTGCACAAGTGTATGTACAACTCAAAGAGGTCTTTCAAGGGTTGTAATGTGGTTAAGTTGAAGGTTTAAGGAAGAAAGAGGTAAAAGGCTCAAGACCCGAGAGAAGCCCCTAAGATGTATAATTGTGAATTTGAAAATTTTGAATTTTGCAAGTTTATTTTCAACACAATTTTTTTTGCTTTGAACTTTTTTTTTCATTCTTTTGAGTCAATGTAGGAAATCTCAGATCATGCGGTCCATCACTCACTTAGCATTCATGTTTCTCAGGCACGGTACCGAGCACTCGATGAGAGACGCAATTTGAGACGTGTTCATATCAAAGACTTTGGAACACTTGCCTTTAGACATTGTTTTATTTTTGCTTTGCTACTTTTTTTTTACTTGCTTTTTGAATGTTATACAATTACACATCTTCAAATCACAGGGTTAAGTGAATGTGGGTTGAAGAAATGAAGGCCAAACGTTAGACGAGGCTTAAAGTGGTTGATGAAGAAATGGATATGTGATTGAGTGGTTAATGGGGAATGACAGGGTTGCAAAGGTGCCTCAAATCATTGGTGTACCTTGTGTTTAGTTCGGCAATTGATGATTTTTTTTTATTTTTTTATTTTTATCACATGATCGAATGTAAGAAAGAGATGCTCATTTATGAAGAAGGTAAGAAATGTGACATATAGACACATGGATAAGGAGAACCTATGCTAGACTTTTTAGGGGGAAGGGTTTGAAACAAAAGAAGAAGAAAACATGAAATCTTGGTGAGAAGCATGCATCGTGCATTGTCTTCATGGCTGTTTATGAGTAACTTCTTGCCGCCTGGTGAAAAAAAAAAGTTTCTTGTTGTTGATGCTTTGATTGGAAGGAAAGAAGGAAGGAGTGACGTTCCCCTTATTCTTCCAACTATTACCTAGTGATTTTAGACTCAAGTACTTTGTAAGGATGAACTCACTTAATGCATTCACTCAATACTCAGATTGGAAAGGAAGAGTATAAGAAACAATTTTGAAATCTGATGGGAAAACTCCACTCGTTCCTATTACGACGGAAAACGACGCATGCATGGTCCTAATATACGATCATAAACAATATAGTGCATTACTCGAAGACATAGTGTGTGCAATGACTCAACATGTGTGATTAGATGAGTTTATTAAGACTCGTGGTATGATCGCATGGCTAGACATGAAGACGTTGTGAAAAACAAAGGACCCAATGACCAAATAGCACGGAAGACTAAAAGACAAACTAACTTGATTAATTTTGTCAAATTTTAATGTTTATGCTATTTACTAGGTGAAAACGGTCCATTGGCAATTGTTATTCATAAATAAGATCAATCACAATCAAAGACGAAGAATACATGTTAAGGTTAGCATAAAAATTGATCACAAGAAACTAGGAAGAGGACTAGAATTCTAGAAGAGTTATGACTCATGGGAATATAAAAAAAATGAAAAAATAAAAAAAAATCTATAATCCTATGTTATACGATTTGACACGGATTAAAGGAATTGGCTAAGACTAGCTTGACACGAAAAGATAAATAAAAAAAATAAAAAAAATAAAAAATAAATAAAAGTTGACGCTAAAAAGACACCTAAATTGGACAGGCCGTAGTATATCGGTTATAACTTTTGATCTGTGACTCTGATTATGACTAAACTAATTTCAAATGAAAGATAAAACTCGGGGCTACAGTTCCATAGGTGGCTCGACACGTAACTCTTTCTAGAATTCCAGATATGACCAAAACAAGTTGACTCTTGTGCAGTATACGGGAATAAAAATCCGGTTGACTCAATTTTTTTTTTTTAAAAAAAAAATCTATGGCTCGACTCTAATAATAAAAAAAAAGGTTTGATAAAAAATAAATAAATAAAAAGTCAAAAAATGCACATATAATCACATTGTCACAAATGATGCAATGAAGTTCGCAACCTAAAGTCAAGATCTATGTTCCACTATGGTCAAGCTTTTGGGTGTCAAAGGGTACCATGGTTAAGAGTTTGGACGCATTAGCAAGGCAGCCTCCCTTGAGGGTGTATGCCAACGGGCAGCTCTGCGAGTTCATGATGAAATCGAACTGGACTCCATGGTTTGGGTGGATTTAAAAATTCGGATGAACCCTTATTGCCATGAGCGTTTTCGGGTTGATAGAGCATAAATCCCCTGGGCTAGCCACATACGTAGAACACGTACTATTGTGGCAAAATAGGTAACCTAAAAAAATCATATGCATATGTGACAATGCCAATTAAATCGCAGGAATATTTTTCAAGAATCTTTCAAGTCTCATCCACTCATCTCAATTAATTACCGATCACTCAAATCGATAAATAACCAAGAATCCTCCCCAGTGGAGTCGCCAAATTGTAGGCGTCGCTCGAAGTACGCCTACGTTAAAGCATGTTGTGAATATGCTTGGCTCTCTTAGGAAGTGGGAATTGACATAATACGATTAGGGACAAATAAAGTAGGGAGCCGCCAACAAGTTTTTAAGGAACTTGTAAACCGTTCACGGATCATAAAAGGCAACCACGAATAAGGGACAATGATAGGCAACAACGATTGACCCGTGAAGGTTACACCCCATTCATAATCCATGAGATTACTAACTCCATATGGTTCGGAACCACGAAAGGAGGATCGGGGATGATGGTACGAAGTGAGTCATGGAGTCACATTCGCCCGTATTGGCCTCTACTAGATTCTTATAGTGAAAAGTGATTCTTGCGATCTCAAAAGCATACAAACAAAAATTCAATTTGCTCCAAACTATTATTAAGCTAAATTGGTTGAATATTTAATTCTAAAATATTGGTGATCACTTGATTAAACAATAAGATTAAAAAGGAACCTAAACCGGTTGTCCAAATTATCTTATTAGGCGTTATTTTCAATTACATATTCCCTTTAAACATGCAATATGGTGATCAAAATAATAATAGAATAAACATTAATATTGGAAGCAATTTAACAATAATAACTTAAGTCAAATCAAATATAAAATAACCCTAATCATGATACTAGCAATAAGAACATAAAATAAGAGTAATTAAGTGAATCAATTACTCACTTTCCGCGTTTTCTTGAATTGCTACATCATGAATAAAATGTTAATAACTTCAATTAAAATATAAATCAAATTAAAATAATTAAATTAAATAAAAAGTAGAGTTGATTTGGTCCAAATCCTCAGTGAATTCTACCTTTCACGCCTTGGTTTTAAGTATGAACTCCTTGGAGTGCTTAAAGGAAGGAATAGTGAAAGAATGGGGAGGCTAGAATTTAGGCTAAAGAGGGAGAAGAGAATTATTTGATGATCAAGCTTGTTGATCCTTGGAAAAGGGGTGATATGACCTCTATTTATAGGGGGAAAAAAGGGTCGAAGAATCAAGAAAAGATCGAGTTCGAATCGGATTAAAACTCTTGCGATAGACAGCAGTTTTTGCGTTTTTTGTTTTTATCATATTTTTTGATCCGGAAATCGGAATAAGATGAATAAGATATCGTTGGAATTCTATTGAAGTCTAATTTCTAACCCAATTAGAATCAGATTAAAATATTTTGTAGAACAAAAGATATAGCCTAAATAGTGAGACGGTATCAGTTTTGGATAGATCAAGAGTTTGATATCTTATTCATATCTTTTCCGTTATAGCTCGGAATTGATATTATAATATATCATTGGAAAGATAATTTCAAGGGCTATCAAACCATATAAATTTGGATAAAAACTATGAGGTAAGAAAATAATATCTGTCTATCTTTGAACGTCTTTCAATTCGGATAGAAATAGGATTTTCAAAAAGAAAAGTTTTATTCAATTTCAAACTCTTTAATCTTATCTTTTCAAAACGGATAATTAAGATCTTATAGAAACTTATAGAAGCTTCTAATTAATCTTAATTGGTTTAGGAATTATATTAAATCATTTGGACCCTCCACATGATCATTGGGTCGTAGGTAAGGTGGGCTTAGGTTCGGTTTGGGCTCGGCTTAATATTTTGGCCATAACTTATTCGTTATAACTCGGATTTGGGCTTATAATATATCGTTGGAAAGATCTTTTAAGGACCCATCCAACTATTCAATCATTGGACCCACATTATAGACCAAAATAAACTGAACTAAATTTTTTTATAAAAAGGACACGAAATGAATGATTTAAAAGGACACGAAATGAATTATTTTGGGTTTAAAGGCACGAAAAGTGGAAAATAAGTTATGGTTTGGGGAAATGGGCTAGAAGTTGGGTTAGTTTATGAAATGAAAATATGGGTTTAAGCACTCCAAGAATAAATACTCAACCCGACCAATAATGGCGGTGAAAGGTGTTCATCATCGGGTTTAGTTTTGGGGAGACATTTTTAGGTGTCTACAGCTATAAAGTATTTGCACTGTGGACTTGGACCTCATGAACATAATCTTATCATGGGATGTAAGTCTGAAAAACAGATTTGGGATCTACTAGAGGTAACTCATGAAGGTACCAATGAGGTAAAACGTTCTAAAATTGATTTGTTGATGTCTAGATATGAAAGGTTTGAAATGCAATCAAAGGAATCTATAGCGGAAATGTTTACTAGGTTCAATGATATTATTAATGAACTGAATTCTCTTGCCAGACACATTCCTATTGATGAACAGGCTAGAAAGATCTTAAAGAGCCTACCACAAGATGAACGATGGAGATCCAAGGTTACTGCCATGCAAGAAGCCAAGGACTTCACGAAGTGTAACATGGAACAACTAGCTGGATATTTGATGACTCATGAACTTCACTTAAGTTCCAATTCTGAAAGTTCCAAGAATAAGAGTCTTGCTCTTAAGGCCCAAGACTCAGAGGAATCGGAAGCTGATGAGGAAGAGATGGCAATGCTAGTTAGAAAGTTCAAAAGGATGATGAACTACAAGAAGTTTGATAGGAATAAGAAGTTTGCAAGTTCTAGAAACTCAACTTGTTTCAAATGTGGGTCTAAAGATCACTTTATCAAAGATTGTTCTCAACCAGATGGTGAGAAAGGAAAGACTAAGGGCAAGGAGCAATCCAAGGAGTCAAGAGTCTATAAGCCTTACTTCACCAAGGACAATGTGAAGAAAGCCATGTTAGCTGCCTGGGGAGATTCTGATTCTGATTCAGAGGAAGAGGAAGATCAACCGTTAGAAGAAACTGCTCATCTATGCTTGATGGCAAAGACTGATGAAAAGGCAAAATTGGAGGCGATAGAATCTGAGGTATGGTTTTCTCAAAAAGAACTTAGACATTTCTCTAAAGAAAACTTAATATTTGCTGTTTTGGAAATTCAAGAAGAATTGAAAGAATTGCATAGAGCTAAACAGCAAAGTGATGAAGCTTTGGTAACTTTTAAAGAAAACAGTGAGTGGGTCGATAATATGAAATTTGATATTCAATATAGATTCTTTAGTCTGTTTGATGATAATAATCATTTGAAAGAAACTATAGACATGTTGAAACATGATAACATAATGTTAAATGTGGAACTATCCTTGATGAAACTCTGTATAGAAACTCCTGATTCTGAAGTTCCTCAAATTGCTCATTATCCGAATTTTAAAAAACTAAAATCTGATTTGGAGGATATGAAAGTGGATAGGGCAAGACTTGAGGGGGAACTTGAGAAAGCCAGGAAAGGGAAACAACCTATAGACTACAGAGTTCCAGATTGGATCACTAAAGCCCAAACTAAGAGAACAGAAGGTTTGGGTTTCAAAAAGAAGTTCCAAAAGGAAAAGAAATATGTTGACGTGCCTAGTATTATTGTTTGTTATTTCTGTGGAAATACTGGACACAAACAGGTTAAGTGTCCTAAGAAAGAAAAGAGTACACAGAAAAATGAAAAACATGTAGAACAGATTTGGATCAAAAAGAATGATGAACCTGCTGCTATTGCACAGGAACCCAAGGAACTAACGTTTGATTTCTCATGCAAGTTCCAGTGAGGGGGAACAACACTTGGTACCTCGACAGTGGTTTTTCTAAGCACATGACTGGAGATAAATCTAGATTTCTCTTACTGGATGCCTACTATGGAGGAACTGTGACCTTTGGAGATAACATGACAGGAGATATAGTTGCAATTGGCAAAGTAGTAAGGTCAGGTTCCCATGCTATTGACAATGTATTTTTGGTCGAGGGTCTCAAGCACAACTTGTTAAGTATCTCACAATTTTGTGACAAAGGTAACTTTGTAAGCTTTACTTCTAATAAGTGCAGAATCATTCACAATGACACTAGAAACGTTGTTCTGGAAGGAACTCGTAAAGGGAACACATATGTTGTGGATCTTAACGAAGTTCCTAACAGCAGTCTAACATGTCTGAGTGTCATTGAGGATGATCCTCTATTATGGCACAAAAGATTTGGCCATGCAAGCTTTACTTTACTTTATAAATTAAGATCTAAAGAATTAGTGGAAGGACTTCCTTGCATTAAGTTTTCGTATGACAAAGTGTGTGATGCTTGTGTTAGAGGAAAACAAACTCGAATTTCTTTTAAGTCCAAGAACATGGTAAGTACCAAAAGACCTTTGGAACTCATTCATATGGATCTATGTGGTCCTATGAGAATCCAAAGCAGAAGTGGTAAGAAGTATGTTATGGTTATTGTTGATGATTTTTCAAGGTTTACTTGGGTATTCTTTCTTGTTAGTAAAGATGAAACATTTGATGAATTTGTAGCTTTTATAAAGAAAGAACAGAGAAGAACAAGTAATCCACTGATTCATCTTAGATTAGATCATGGAACTGAATTTGAAAATTCTAAATTTGATGAATTTTGCACTGAGCATGGAATGGATTACAACTTCTCTGCCCCAAGAACTCCACAACAAAATGGAGTGGTGGAACGCAAGAACCGAAGCCTCGAAGACATGGCTAGAACAATGCTGATCTCAAGTGGTATGCCTAGGAACTTCTGGGCAAAAGTAGTGAACACAGCATGTTATATTTTGAACAGAGTATTAGTAGAGCCATCACTAACAAAACTCCTTATGAGTTGATCAAAGGGTGAAGACCTAATATTTCTTACTTTAGATCTTTTGGTTGTAAATGTTTTGTTCATAACAATGGTAAAAGGAATTTAGGAAAGTTTGATGAACGAAGTGATGAGGGTGTATTCTTAGGATATGCCTCTAATAGTAAAGCATACAGAGTATATAATAAAAGGACAATGTGTGTTGAGGAATCTGTACATATTATATTTGATGAAATTGAACAATTGAATGATGTACATGATTGTGATGATGATTTTGAGATTGGACTTGTACGCAAGGCAGATCAAGATGAAGAATCAACATCATTGCAGAAGCAGCAAGTTGAAATTGCTGAGCAAACAAATCCTGAAGCAAATGAAGGTCAAGAAATGGAGAATGCACCTGGAACTCCCCCTCATGAACAGAATCTAGATCAGAATGAAGGAGATCCTGCTGAAGTTCCAGCTGAGACTCAAGAACGAGTTCCTGTAGAAGAACCAGTCAACACTGATCAGGAAAGATTGTATCCAGTCAAGGACTTTACACCTAAGCGTTGGAAATATCAGAAGTCTCATCCTGTGGATGCAATAATGAGTGACATCTCAAAAGGAACTCAAACCAGATCTCAGCTTAGAAACTTCTGTGCATTCTATGCATTCCTCTCTTCTATGGAACCTAAGAACTATGTTGAAGCTTTGACTGACGCAGACTGGATTAATGCTATGCAAGCTGAACTAAATGAGTTCAAAAGAAATAAAGTTTGGCATCTGGAACCTAGACCCAAGAATAAAAAGACTATAGGTTTGAAGTGGGTGTTTAGGAACAAGCTAGATGAGCATGGTATTATTGTCAGAAATAAAGCAAGACTTGTTGTACAAGGTTTCAATCAACAAGAAGGAATAGACTATGAATAAACATTTGCTCTAGTAGCCAGGTTAGAGGTTATTCGTTTACTTATTGCTTTTGCTGCTTATATGGGATTCACGTTGTTCCAGATGGATGTTAAATGTGAATTTTTAAATGGATTTCTAAATGAAGAAGTCTATGTGGAACAACCTCCTGGATTTGAAAGTCAGGAGTTCCCAGACCATGTCTATAAGCTTGATAAGGCTCTTTATGGGTTGAAGCAAGCTCCTAGAGCATGGTATGAAAGGTTATCAAAGTTCCTTTTGAAAAATGATTTTAAACGAGGCAAAATTGATAAAACTGTGTTTTTGAAGTCAAATGGAACTGATATCCTAGTTGTACAGATTTATGTAGATGATATTTTATTTGGTGCAACTAACGAATCTTTATGCAAGTATTTTGTTGACCTTATGAGTGGAGAGTTTGAAATGAGTATGATGGGAGAATTAAATTTCTTCCTCGGATTGCAAATTAAGCAAACTGAAGAAGGAACCATAGTCCATCAACAAAAGTATATCAAGGAACTGATCAAGAAATATAAGCTTGAAAATGCTAAGACCAATGATACTCCAATGGGTTTAGCAACTAGAATGGATGAAGATCCATCTGGAACTTGTGTTGATCAGCCTATGTACCGAGGTATGATAGGTTCTCTACTTTACTTAACTGCTAGTAGACCTGACATATCTTTCAGTGTAGGTTTGTGTGCCAAGTTCCAAGCAAATCTAAAGGAGTCTCACCTGAAAGCAGTAAAGAGAATCCTTAGATACTTGAAAGGAACTGATGACTTGTGTCTCTTCTATCCTAGAAGTGACTCATTTGATTTAATTGGCTTTACTGATGCTGACTATGCAGGTGATTTAGTTAATAGAAAAAGCACTTCAGGTACGATACAATTTTTAGGACCTTGTTTAGTTTCTTGGGGTTCCAAGAAGCAAAACACAGTTGCATTTTCTACAGCTGAAGCTGAGTATGTGGCAGCAGTAGCATGTTGTTCACAAGTACTCTGGATAAAGCAACAGGTTAGAGATTTTGGTCTAATATTTGAATGTGTACCTATTTACTGTGATAACACAAGTGCTATGTGTATTTCTAAGGATCCAGTTCAGCACTCTAAGGTAAAACACATCCACATTAGGCATCACTTTCTAAAAGATAATGTGGAGCAAGGGAATATTAAATTGGAATTTTATAATACGGGATATCAACTTGAAGATATTTTGACCAACCCCTTGAACAGAGAAAGATTTGAGAAATTGAGACTGGAACTTGGGATGATCAAGCTGAATTGATTGCTTCTGAAGTTCCAAGATATGGCAAAGTCGAAAATAATGTAAATAGAGAAAAAAGAGCACTTAGCACAATCTTGGTGTGTTAAACATAGCTGAAGTGTCACCGTTGTTGATCACTGGAGGTTAGTTTATTAAATCGCTTAATTAAATTTGCTTGTAGTAGTGTACATTGCATGTGTGTAGAAAGCGTGTTCCAATTGCGTGTTTTATTTTCGGAAAATTCTTTTTGTAAAATTAAATATATTTGGAAAGAAAAGAATTTTGGAAAATTCATCCTGCCAAATTAATTTTAGAAAGTTAATTGAATGTGTTCAATTAATGACTGCTCAGTAAACCTCTTAACTTCTTTACACCGCCTCATTTAATATAAAAGGCATCTTCACCCACCTTACATCATCACTGTCAAATCAAAATTGCTCCTCTGTGAAAAATTTCTACAACCTTCCTAAAACCCTCAAAAAGATAACTATGGCCATACTTACCTCACTTAGCTCCTCACAAAACTCACAAAACAATCATCCCACTGAACAAGAAGAAGTTTCATCACTTCTAATTGTCTCCTTCACCGAAACACAATCAGTACCCCCTCCTTCAGACGCCATGCAAGATCCAAAACCCGCTGAAACCGAAAACCTAACTTATGAGAAAGTGATCGAAAAATTGAAAGAATGGAAAGAGAAGCAAGAGCAGAAGAAAATGGTTGAGGAGCACATTCAGGAAGTAGAGGATTTCGCTGAGAAGATAGGGGAATCTGATAAGGAAGAATCGGAGAAGGAGGAAGAAGAGGAGATCGCTGATCAAGATGAACTTGAGTCACAAGCAAGAAGGTATGTAGTGGGTCACAGAATTGATTTAAATTGGGTTAGACAAGCAAAGTTCCTAGAATTTCTTGATTTAATTAAGTTCCAGGGTTGGGAGTATTTGTTAACAAAAGCATCTGATAATCTCTTGTATCCCGTAGCAATGACTGAATTCTGTCAAAATTTTGAAGCAAAATTAGGGGTAATAACTAGTAAAATTGATGAAACGAAAATTGAGATGGATGTTGAAACCCTAGGCAAAATCTTGAAAACTCCAACTGAAGGTTATGAGTCTTACATTAAAGGAAAAGCAACTGTGAAAGTAGAAAACTATCTAAGTGGTGATATTGTTGAAGCTTTAGGAGGAAAAAGGGGGAAGAACATAATGAGTCACAATGATTTGAGCCCCATGAACAAACTGCTGTTTAATTTGGTTAAGAAAACAATTTTGCCTAGAACCGCTAAGAAAGGTGAAGCATGCTTAATGGATATGGATGTAATTTTCTGTATCTCTAGGAGGATTAAGGTCAACTTTCCTTCTTTGATGTATCAACACTTAGTTCATTGTGTTCCTGGAACTAAGGTTGGATATGGAGCTATCTTGTCTACAGTATTTGAAAGCTTGGGAGTAGTGTTAAAAGGGAAGTTTGGTGGATTGCATGAGAAGCCAGAGAATATAATTAATGAAGAGACTTTGGCTGGATTGAGTCTGGAGGTGATGAAGGGAAAAATTCAGAGAGTGGAGAAAGAAGAGGAAAAGAAAGAGAAAACTACTGGGAAGAGGAAGGAAAAGGAGGCACCAGAACAACCTGTGAGGAAGAGCAGAAGACTGTCTGCAAGCTCAGTCCCTCAGACAAGTATGGAGCAGCCTTTGGAACTAGATGTTGAGGAGGGAATTTTAGATGGGCAAGTTGCAGATCTGGTAGAGAGAATGGAAGGTGCTGAGAAAAAGTTAGAAAGAGGCTGTTAGAAAGGTTCAAGTGCAAAAATTGGAAAAGCTTGTGCAAGAGCAGGGGAAGCAGCTGAAAGACCAAAAGAAGCTGATCCAGGAACATGACAAGATGCTGAAGAAACAACAAAATGAGTTCCAGGAGAAACTTCAGGGTCTTGAAGACCATCTAATTGCACAGTAAAGAGAAGGTAGAAAACACATCATGGACCTTCTCCAAACCTAGCCTATAATCAGCCTTAACCTTTCCTAGCTTATCCTAGTTTTCTGTTGCAGTCATGAACAATTTCAATTTATGTTTTAATGCTTGAACTATTTATTTTGGTTTTTAAAAATTTGTTAAGCAGGATGTTGATCTTTTGGTATTTTTAATAGAATGCTTTTGGAACTGCTTATACATGTATGTTAGTGTACATTATGAATGCTTATGCAGGAGAGTGGAACTAACTTAAGGGAAGTTAGCAGCGCTGCCTTCAGTTTCCCACACTCGATGAATTGCTTGTGGGGCTGTGGCTAGATGCTTAATAACTTGAAAATACAGGATTTTTTTATAATGCCAAAAGGGGGAAAAGAAGAAGCAAACTTGGATGCTGAAGTTGTTTGGGTTCCAGTTGTGAAAGTATAAGAAATTTCTCTAATATGATGCCATAGTAGCTTAGTTTATTTTTGTTTAGTTTACTTTGTTTATTTTGTTTTTGTTTTTTATTTACTTTCAGTCAATAAACCAAAAACACAAAAATACGACCTTCTATTTTTGTTTAACTTGTTTCTAGAGTTTGCTTAAGTTTGTCAGCATCAAAAAGGGGGAAATTGTTGAAGCATAAAGGTTTTGATGATGAGGAACTTAAACTAAAGCAAACTCAACTAATAAAGGTTATCAAGTGTTTGATTAGTGTTTAGGTGAAGTTGATCGTGGTGATGGAAGAAATAGCTGGAACTAAGAAGACATGAAGAGATCTTTATCAATGAAGTTAAACAAATCAGAAGAAGAGTTCTCTAACAAGAACTAGTTCTATAACAAGAACCGAGTTCCCTAACAGGAACGTTCCTTAACAGGAACTTGAAGACAGCAAGCTAAGGTTCTTTGGTGGAACTTAACAAGCTTGGAGCCCAAGTAATCTGGCTGAACAAAAGCGCGACGCAGCTATTAATTTAGTTAAGGTTTTTATCTTTCTAGATTATTGTTAATATGTTAAGTAGGTTATTGCACGAAATTTATTAGAAGCGTGACAAGTTAGCTTGGTAAATAAAATAAAACAGAAAATAATAAAAGATAGATTTTAGGAAAAGATTTTCTAAAAGTTTTATTTCCTTTAAATCGGGTTGTTAAAAAGATAATTCTTTTTAACAAAATATCTTTTTATCTTTATTTTCCGAAAAAGATTTTATTCATATGATTTACATAAAACCGTGTTTTAAAGATAAGTTAAGTTAACTTATTTATCTTTTAGAAAACCTACTTTCTATACGAGTGTGACTTGTATAAATAGTAGAGAGCAAAATGGTTTTAGGTTTTTGTGAGTTTATGCATGAAGAAATCTCTGTGCGTAATTGAGTAAGTTTACCAAGCTTCTAACTTGTCATATTAGTTTCGAATTTCGTGCATTGCTTGCCTAACATACTAGGTGTCGTATTCTTGTATTGGGTTGGGTTATTTGGGTGTGTTTATCGTTTATTTCATACACAGTTTTGTAAGCTTCGTGGTGAGGCTGAGTGTTTGTACTTTGACAGTACGTGTAGTACTTTGGCAGTACGAGTGAATCTAAGTGTGGTGCTTAGGTTGGGTAGGATAGGGTCCTATCAAGTAGCAATTCCAGTGAGAAACTTGTGAAACTAAAGGTCCGTGTCTAATAGGTTGTAACTTGGTGTTTGCCCTATTATAGTGGAGTTTGTGTGTTTGAAATCCCTAAGGCAGGGTCGAGGTTTTATTTCCAGTTGGGCCCTGGAAGGTTTCCTCGTAAAATCTGTGTGTGCCTTTAAGTTCCTATATGCATTGTTTATTAATCCACGAAAAGTAGACATTAGGAACTCGATACAATACACCCCCCCTCTTGTATTAATCGTCTCAACTAACACAACTTTATACCAAATTAATTTTTATCACCTCCATATGACCTGCAATCAATTAATCAGGTTAACATTTGTTAATCAGTTTTTTTTTTTTTTTTTTTTTTTTTGCACACGTGTCAATATGTAATTGGTTGAAGAAAAATGTAAAAAAAAAATCCTAAAAGTAACCTAACAGTTGCCCCACCTCCACCACTACACCACCATCATCGACGTACTTCCTCCTCACACGCAGCCTAGCGCAGCCAGCCACCACACGTACTCCCTTCCTAGCCCATCACTATCGAAAAATCCATCACAGCCCTACGACCGTTTCCCCACCAAAAAAACAACCCCCTCCTCAAAATCGACAATCAAAATTGGCCAAAAATGGCTGAAATTGGCCGATGTTGGGGCTGAATGGTTGATTTTAACCCTAAACCGCTTGGCTGATTGTCGTCGATTTTCGAAAGGGATATATAGTTAGGGGCTGAATGGTTAGGGGAAAGGGGCAAAATTCGATGGGGAAAAGGGCAGAATTTGAAGGGGAAAGGAAGGTGTAGGCGAAATCAGCAAGGAAGGGGGTGAATTTGGCGGGGAAGGGGGCAAAATCGGCGGGGAAAAGGGTGAAACCGAGGGTGGGGGAAGGGAAAGGGTGGGTTTTGAGGGCGGGTTAGTGGTTTGGCATCGTATTCTAGCACAGCGGGAGGTGTTTACAGGGGTGGGGGCGAATTACCGGCGGGGGTGGAGTGTTTTCGAGATGGGGGCTGCTGGTTTGGGGCAGGGGTGGGGGCTGGGTCTGGTAGTTGGGTTTTTTTTTTAATTTTATTTGGACCTATCACGTGTGGACACATGTCTAGGTAACCAGCTACATAAAGTTAGATGACTGGTTGGGGGAGCTAAAAATTAATATGGTATAAAGTTGAGAGTCATAGGGAATAAACGAAAGTTGGGATTAATATTGGCGAACGGGGCAAAGTTGGGATTAAGGGTGGCAATTTTTCCTTTTAAAAATAGGTGTAAACGTATAACTTCTAATATTTTCTTTATTTTAATAATGTTTACAATGTATTATTTAAAAATATATAATATTTTCATTAATTTATAAATTTAGAATTTAGCTTGAAACATAAATATATAGTAGCGATTTTGGCGATGTCTGTGATATAGTTTAGCTTTAGAACAAATCAAAGCAAATCATATCTCCTAAATCAACATTTTACAATCGCAACCGGAGGTTATAAATTTGTTACTCTAAATTATTATTTGATTATATCCCAGCATATGATTTCCTACCCCAAAAAAAAAAAAAAAAAACAATTATAATTATATCAATCATATTATATATAATTTTTTATATCTAATAACAAGGCTATGTTTAAACCTTAGTTTTGCTTATTTGATCTTATCCAATTTTTTTTTTTTCTTATATGGTGACATGCACTTTTTTTTTCTTTTATATGACATTAATTTAAGGAAAAAAATATATCAAGTGAGGTCTTATTAGATTTATAATTAATTGTATTTTATTAATGCGTATTAAACAATTTTACAATGTCGAGTATCAGAGATATTAATCGTTAAAATACTACATTGGCAAGCGTGATAGCTAGAAAAATGTGTCAACTGTAATATAAAAACAAAATTAATTGTAATATAAAAACAAAATTAGTATAATTTATTGAATTCATGTATTAGATGTTTTGTTATTTTTCAAATTAGATTAGGTTTCAAAATTTATTTTTTATGTTTGATTTTAGATACATACATTTATCAAATTTTGTTTCTTATATATATATATAGATTAATCAGTTATAAGTTTTGGACTTGTTGTGCTAGACATGGATTTTTTAAACTAGTTAAAATAAAAAAGGAGAATTGGAGATGAATTTGTTTCCAGTTTTCTACAATCAAACAAGTAGAAACATGTATAATTGATTTTTGTATCAAATCAACAATTACATATGTAACAAAGAAAACAAAAAAATCCCAAAACTCGCTTTCTTTTTTAAAAAACAAAAAAAAAAAAAAACCTATTTTCTCTTTCAAACGCCTCCATTGTTATACCTTTAAGATGGTCATTAATGACGACGCTTCCATTATTACGGACCGTTAGACCTTCAAGTTGGTCGATAGTGGCGACAAAAATGACTAAAAAGTGGTGATATTGATGCAATTGTAGAAGACATTAATAAGATAAGCCTTATTGATGTGATAATTGATTATTGAGATAATGTTGTTAAAAATGGGATTGAAATGTCTAAATTCACTACCTTTAGATATGTTCATAACATGCAATATCACTAGCTACCTCGATAGTGATAGGGACTTAATGAAGATGATTTATAATTTGGCTGGAAAGAGTGTGACAAACATATGGGTGTATGATAATGATAGCTCAAGTTAGATTTTTAAAGATGTTGAGACTTTAAGGACATTTAGGGATGATAGAATGATTAATGAACAAATAAAAGGTGTGGCAAATCATCAGGTATTTTAGTAGCTGGTTATAGTGATTGTGAGGCATAATGATGCAATTATTGTTCCATGTATACCTGAATTAGGTAGGCCATCAAAGTTAACGCTTAGGAGAAGAAAAGAGCTATTATTTGAGACAACTGGTGTTGAGTATAATAATGTAGACCTGGGTGATTTGATTCAAACTAGAGGGGGTGTTAGAAGTATAGGAGGTGTTATAACTAGAGGGGGTGTTATAACTAGAGGAGAGAGAGGTATGGGAAGAGGTGAAGATGCATGGGGGAGTATTGAGGGTAGAGTGAAGCCAACTGAGGGTGAGGAAGGTGCAGGGGAAGACTTAGATGTAGCAGTTGGTGACTTAACTCAAATCAAACAGGAGGTATTAGAGGGGGGGAGGGGCTGAGGAAGAAGGAGAGGGAGAGGAGGGACAAAGAAGGGTTTGAATATTGGTTGGGATTGGAGACTGGATCAGGAGCTACAATAGAATATGAAATTGCCATAGGGTCTACTAACCCTATTGTTGAGCCTGAGACTAAATCTAACATAGGTGTTAGAGTTGTGAGAAGGATTCTAAGGAAGCATAAACAACCTGAACAACAACAAATTAGGTAACCTGAACAACCTGAACCTATTTCATCTCTATCTTCTAAGGAATTAGTTGTAACACCCTAGAAATTCCTTACCTTTAAAATATCTGTTTTACTCTTTTTAAAAACCATATTAGGAAAATCTAAGACATAACCGCCACCGTGAAAACGGCTAAGGCAAATATCAAAGATATACAACGGAAGACTATACTTAAAAACCATTTAAATCTAGTTAACTTTCAAGTTTAAACCTAACGAAAGTAAAGTAAAACCAAAGTCAAACGAAATCAAACATAGTCAAATAAAGTCAACCTACAACTTGGAACCATTGTAGGCCTTTATTAAAACCAATTAATACCAAAATCTTTGAGTTAGTTGTAATCGTAGAAATAAATAATAATAATAATAATAATAATAATAATAATAATAATAATAATAATAATAATAATAATAATAATAATAATAATAATAATAATAATAATAATAATAATAATAAAAGAAAAATACAATGTCCTAACTGTATTCCCAGTTATGGTTATATATTAAACCCCGTAGCTCCCCCCATATGTTCATACTTGAGTTATATACGTTCCAAGAGTTTTGGTGTGTAATCTCTTTCACTTTAAGTTGTTTTACATGTAATTCAACTTGGTGATGACTCTCAAACCATAACATAATCAAACATTATAATTATACAAGCAATCAATCATACCAAATTAATTCTTGAATAATTAGTGACAACATAACTTTTAATGTTGAACCCTTTTTAATCTACCTAGGTGTCAAAGACACCTTAAACGCATAATATTTCGCAAATTCTATCCCTCGGTGTTATAAACACCTTAAGTTCACATAGGCACCGGAATATAATTCATTCATGTGTACTAAAACACTTAATAGCTCAATTCCCATGCTTAAAGATCAATAAAAAATTTATGAATCATAATAAAATTACCTTTCAATATTTCAAGCCAAATTAAACATTTAGTTTAATAAAACATGCTTCCAATCATGCCAATAATAAAAGTGTGGTTCATATTCAACATACCAATATAATTATTTCCAATCACTAATCCATCACAAATAATCCATGCTTCATAATTCAATCATCAACATCAACCAAATAACAAATTCCAATCAATGCCTATCATGATACTACTTGAAGTTAATTATTCAAAGTCTAGCATGTTCCTACATCATCAAATAAAACCCAAGTACGCTAACATACCTTGAATACGATCTCAAAATCTTCACGACTACACAAAATCACTCACTTGGAAATCTCTTATAATCCAAATTTACAAAGAGGCATTAATAACTACTCCACACAAATTTCCAGAAATATATACACTCCTTAATTCACCCATAAATTAATTTAATACAAGCTGAAATTTAATTTAAAACTCCGTACTTTAATCCCAATTAATAGGTAGTAAAAAATCCCTTCAAGAAGCTTAATTATGGCTTACTAACAAAATTTAAAGCTTTATTAACTCATCAAATCTTGCTGTAAATATGATTTTAAAAAAACCTATTTTAATAATTTGAACCACCCATAATCAATCTCCATCAATAAACAATAATTTAGAAACCTAGGATTTTCAATTTTGGACTTTTTAGTTCAAAGCCAAATCTGAAAATTTATTTACATTATACTTATAATCAAACATCATAAAAATCATCACAAAACCCAAAATTAATAATTAGATTAAGGATTAAAGCAAAAGAATAATTTTTTTTGTTTGTGCACGAAAAAAAGAGAAGAAGGAGATGGGTGGTCGACGCCACCTCCCTCGCCGACCACCATCCCCTGCGGCTGCTGCTGTCACACTGTGCTGGCAAGTAACTTACTAAAACCTTATAAATAATTAATTTCAACTTATTTAAATACTTTGAGAAATGCTATTTAAATTAAAATACGGGGTATTACATTAGTGATTAGGAAAAAGATGCCAAAGACAACTGCTAGGAGAAAGGGGTTGCTGACTGCCTGCACTTTAGTTTCTTTCTCTGATGGTGGAACAAATAACATAGTGTCATTAGAACACCTTGATATGGATGATGATGAAGAAGATGATCCAGAATTCATATTTCCTAGACAACACACTGATTCTTCAAGTGATGAATAAACTGTAGTTGCTGAAGATGATTTGCAATTGAGTGATGCAGGTGACATGGTTAATTGTAATGGATAACTATGACCCATATGCAGATGATGTGCGGGTGGATGATGATATGTAAGATGATGGGAAAGGTAATTACTTTACAAAGTTATACAGAAATGGAGAAATGTTTGACAAAGAAGAAGATAGGAGGATAGAGTTAAGACTATGGCAACTGTTTTGTGACAAACAACATTTGAGAGATGTGGTCAGGGACTAGAGTATACAATGTGGGTTTTCAGTAGTTGTTAATAGGGCAAGAAATTTAATTTACACAGTTTATTATTTTGCAGAAGGGTGTGAGTGGAGGTTACATGCCTCAAAACTGCCAAATGGTTTCACTTGGGCTATTACGTCCATTAAAAATGTTGAGCATATATACATGCTTGGGTTTGGAGGTCAGAAACCCAATGGTCATTGCAAAATGGGCAAGTAGGGTGTTACTAGAAGACATAAGAGCCAACAATGACATTTCTAGGAGGGCTCTAAATTACGGGTGAAAGTTCGATTTTCGGTTTGGTTTTTAGCCCAAATCAAAACCGAACCACCATATTTCGGCTTCTTGATTTTACAAACCACACCCACTTTAGCTTTGAAATCGAACCAAACCAAACCACTTAAATTTCGATTTTCATTAAAAAAAAAACCCCAAACCGCACCGAAATTTCCTATCAAGCATCATAAACATCAAATTTTGAACCAAACCACACCAATCAAAACCAAAACAAACCAAACCTACTATGAACTGACAACCCACCCCCACCGATAACCTTAACCCACAACCAAAACCAACCCAACCAAACCCCGCCCACACCAAACCGAAACCACCACCACCACTAGAATTTACCAAAACTAATGAAATTTACCAAAACAAGCACAAAAATTACCAGAAATCATATCATATTAATGGATTTATTAAGAATTCAAAAAAAAAAATTAAAAACAAGAAAACATACCTTTTAAACCAAAATTGGTCTTGAATTTCATCTCGAATTTGGTTTACAACGGTCAAATTCGACCACGAAAACTCTAGATCTAGAGTTTTGGTCGAATTTGACATTAAACCTTCATTTTGGCCAAATTTTGGGAATTTCGTTACGAAAACCTTTGTTATGGCAAAATTAAAAGAATTTTGTGACGTTGTGCTAATTTTAATAGACAAAGAGGAGTAGAGGCAAGGAGAAAGACAAGCAAGAGGAAAAAAAAAAGAGGATATCGAAAAAAAGAGATAAATAAGAGATCGAAGAGGAGAGAGAAAGAGCAAATAAGAGGAGGAAAGGAGAGAGAAAGGGCAGAAAGTGGCCGAAGAAAGATTAGGTTTTTTTTTTCTTTATATACTAGGGTTCTTTGGGCTTGGGCCGAAATTTCGGTTTTGTTTTGGTTTTTCAGTTTTTCATTTTTCGAAATTGAAACCGAACCATATAATTTTGATTTCTTGATTTTGCAAACAGAAACCAAACCACAATAAAAAAACGAAACCATATTTGTTATTTGGTTCGGTTCAATTTTAAATCAAATTTGTTTTACCAGCACTTTAAGTACTTTGCTATGGAACAAGTACAATGTGTAGATGGAAACTAGTACACTCTACAGAGTTAGAGAAAGGGTATTAATAGAGATACATGGTGGGTTTGATGAATCCTATGCCCATTTTCCTGGTTATTGTGAGATGGTAAGAAGAACTAACTCTGGTTCTGATGCTAGATGTGTGTAGAACCCTGAAACTCATGTGGACAGACCTTTAGCTTTTGTCACAAACTCATGTGGACAGACCTTTAGCTTTTGTCACAATTTTCATTTCCTTTAAACCTTGTTTAGATGGATTAAGGGATGAAATTATGGGGTTTGTTGGAGTTGATGGAACATATATACTTGAAAGGGAATTATGGGGTTGTTTTCTAATCTGTTGTTGCAATAGATGGAAACAATAAGTTGTTCCCATTTGCTTAGGGAATAGTGTCTAGTGAAGATTCAGATACATGGTGATTCTTTGTGTATCATTTGAGAGACTTATGTAGAGCAATAGGAAGAGGAGATGATTGTGTATCATTTCTGATAGGCAAAAGGTTTGAATGTTTAACTTTGGAATTCTATTATATTGTAAATGTTTTGCAGTTTAATTTTACTAAACTTAATTTCTAACTGAATAGGGAATTGAAGTTGCACTTGACAAGGTATGGCCAAATGCTGGTATGAGATATTGCACCAAGCATTTATTAACTAGCAACTGGAAGAAAGCATTTCCAGGACCACTTATGCTTCCTTTGTTTTGGAAATCATGTGGGTCCTATTCTGAGTTCACTTTTAAGAAAGCAATGCACTAAATGGATAAGTTGGAAAATGGGGTAAACTGTGGCAAGAAAAGCTTGGGGTTCAATATAATCTAGGTGGACAAAGCATAAGTTCAATGTTGCAACAAAAGTGTTTAAAGTCAGTTGAGAGTATCAATGCAACTCGTAGACAGATTTAGATATGTTATGACCCTTTTAGAAGGTAAATTTGTTTAATGGAATGTAGTTTAATCTAGGTTACTTTGTGTGCACTAATTCTAATTAAATGATTGATTCTTTGGGGTAGGTGTTAGAATAAATACCATGGTTAGATTTGTTGAGGGTAAAAATACCCCGTAAACATGGACCAGTCCCGTAGCGACACGTGGCCCAGTTAGAGGGTGACACGTGTCACTATGGGAAGATGCCACGCGTCCAGTCTAAAAGCGCTGAAGGGTTCAGGCCAATCCTGTAGCATCACGTGGCCTAGTTAGAGGGTGACACGTGTCGTTACAGGAAGATGCTTAATTACACGTGGCCAATCCTGTAGCATATATGACCCCTGAAATCAGCACGCAAAAGAGGCTTAATTACATCAGGGCCCAAATCTCAAGAGATATCATTGAAGCCGCAAAGCGGCGCCCCCAAAGCAACATGTGGCATTCTCTGATTGCGCAGCCAATCACGTCAAGAAATTTTAGGGTACAAACCCTAGAAAGGGGCACGAGTTCCACCCCTATAAATACCCCAATCATTTATGATGGGAGAGGTGGATTAAGACATTACAAGAAACAAAGCATTAATAGCTCCAACTTCTCTCTACTTTCTCTCTCTAGCCTTTTCCGTTTCCGATCACTGACTTGATCGTCGGAGGCGAATATTCCGATAACCGGGATATTCGTTGTTTTGCAGGTCCAACCGTGTCGTTGCCAGGAGAGCGTGACCAGTATCCAAGGAAATCCATAAAATACCCGAAACATTTGGCGCCGTCTGTGGGGATACTCGTACGTTATGGCGATAGACGGTCAGACACCTAACCCAGGCGAGGACGGACATGTAGAAGATATAATCCCTACAATCCGTACCAGCGATCCGCTGATAGCCACATTTCAAGAAGCTGATGACCCTCCTGTTACCGCAGCCTCTGTGAAGGCTGCACTTAACAAACTCCGGAAGGAGTTTGAGAGCAATGGAGCCTCTACCTCTAGGCAGCCGCCCAGGAGAGAGGAACAGAGGGCTCCAAAGAAAGCACACAGGAAAATGGCCCATGCAACGGACGCTGGAAACACTCCCTTTCGTAGGCCGACAGGAAGGTCCCCAAGGGTACCACGGAAAAATTTCTCTGATTTGTTGGCGAAAACACAGTCGGCTTGGGGGAGGAGTAGGCAACCTCGAATAGAGGAGCCTGAGCCGTCTAGACGATGGAAGGACGCAAGGGATTACCTTCGGCATAAGCAGCGAGAACGTGCCGCCTACTCGGACACGGCCTCAACCCCAACTATGCCGGATGATCTTTCAAATCATTCTCTCTCCCAACATACCAACACGGCCATCTCCAGCAGAAGTCAGGCGGTCTGCACCCCAACTCCTATTCCAGTTGTCCACACTCCAACTCATATTCCAGCCCAATCACTTCAATATCAACCTCCTCAGGGGTTCAATGGCTTGATGCAGCCGAATCCCCAAGTCTTCGGACAATATGGGCCTTACGGACAGGCGTACGGACAGGCTCCCTACCTGGCTAGACCGTCCGTGCTGCCACAACCAATCGATTGGCAGATGCGCCTACTGACTCTAGGAGATAAGCCGCCTCCGTTTTTGCAAGATATTTTAATTATCCCTCAGCCGCCGAAGGTCAAGAGTGTACCTGTGGGAGCCTATGATGGTACAGGCAACCTTGAAGAACACATCACCTCGTACAGAAACCTGATGTACTTGCAAAGTGTAGATGATGCTACCTGGTGCAAATGCTTTCCGACCACTTTGAAAGGGGTGTCACAGGATTGGTTCTACAGCCTACCGGCCGGGTGTATCAATTGTTTTACTACCCTTAGTTTGCTGTTTGTGGGAAATTTTTCATACAACATACTGCCTCGAAAGACTAGCCTTAATTTGGTGACAATCGTTCAAGGGAAAAATGAGGGCCTACGGTCGTACGTCCAGCGATTTAACCAAGAAAAGGCCCAAATTCATAATATGCCGGATGAAATGGCTTATTCTGAATTTCTCCGGGAATTAAGGCATAATGGTTTTAAATTTGACCTGGTAAGGAAAAAGATTTGGACATACGCAGGTCTTTTGCGAGAAGCCGAAGCTTATATTGAAGCGGCGGACTTTTGTTCGCTCACAAAATCAGAAACGCCGGCCAAGGGGGATGAGAAGAAACAATCTTCTCAGCAAGACTCGGCTGGCCAAAAGAAAGAAGGAAAAAAGAGAAAAGAAGTCTGGGTGGCCGATGGCCAGCCACAGAAGTCCAAGAAGGTCAAGACATACGAGCCCCAGTATGAGTTCAACAAGGACTGTTACTCTATCTTAATGGAAATCAAGGATAAGTTTGAGTTTGAAAAACCACAGCCGCTGAGAGGCTCGGCTCAATACAGGAACAAGAACAAGTATTGTCATTATCACAAAGACGTGGGGCATGACACGGACGATTGTATCAATTTGAAGAGATTGCTGGACAAGCTAGCCGAGAAGGGCATGCTGAACTCTTATGTGATGAATTCCAAATTCACCTACACACGGACAGACAACACGTCCGAGAAAAGACAGAAAAATGATAAGAACAAAGATAAGGAAGATGATGGGAATAACACTAATTCAGGCTTTGTGGCCGTGATATCAGGAGGATTCGCCTCAGGCGGCCCAACTATGAAGGGGATCAAGCAGGATGCCCGGAACTTGGGAAAGGTGATGCAAGCGGATTCAGTGAAGGTCGAACCCTTTCCCGAAGTAATCATCAGTGAGGTCGACCGGGGGGAGGTCAAAGCTTTGCATAATGATCCCATGGTATTCATTATGAAGATAGCCAATTTGAAGGTCAGACGAATATTGATTGATACGGGTAGTGCGGCCGACATCATTAGCCTGGCCGCCTTGAAGAATCTAAGCTTCCCAGAGGATGCTCTTCAGGACATCACTCACCTATTGGTTGGATTTGGGGGGGGAATGTTATCCACCCGGTTAGGCGGATAGATTTACCCGTCCGCTTTGGGCAAAAAGGGGAGGGAAGAGATATGGTTGTCCGCTTTTTGGTCGTGAAAGAGCTGACTGGATATAATGTCATACTCGGCCGTCCTACACAGAACGCAGCCAAAGCTGTCATTGTACCTCACCTAATGCTGCTTAAGTTCGAGAGGATGGACGAAAAAATTGGGACAATCCAAGGGAGTCATAAGATGGCGAAGGAATGTAATCAGTTAGCCGTTAAGCCTACAGCATGCGGGCTAAAGGCGTCCGAGCCAAAATAAGAAGGAACTTCACTCCCAGCACACCAGGTCGGCCAGAAGCGTAAGGCGGCCAAGATAGAGCAAGCATAGCAGCTAATGACTGTCGGTCGGCCAGAAGAGTTACGGCCCTAGCCGGCCGGCAGTCACCAAGATATAGTGCTTGACCCCGATCAATCGGGCCGGATGGTTAGTGTGGGCACTATAGCTTTGGATGTGCTTGGGGATGAGTTAATTCAGCTGCTGAGAGAATTCAAGGATGTATTTGCATTTGATGTTAGTGAGATGCCAAGAATAAGTCGTAACCTGGCCGTGCATAAACTGGCTGTAAATCCAGCCATTAAGCCTGTCCGCTAGAAGAAAAGGAATCATGGAGAAGAGAGGAATCAGGCGGCCGCAACTGAAGTAAAAAAAGCTGCTGGACGCCGGTTTCATTCGACAATGTTATTACCCAAACAGGGTAGCCAATGTGGTTCTCGTGAAGAAGCAGAATGGAACTTGAAGAATGTGTGTGGATTACACCGATCTGAACAAGGCATGCCCTAAGGATAGCTTTCCCTTGCCCAAAATCGATCGTCTGGTTGATTCAACGGCCGGGCATGCCCTGATGAGTTTTATGGACGCATACTCCGAATTCAATCAAATTCCATTATGGGAAGAAGATCAAGAGAAAACAGCGTTCGTAACTGAGCAGGGGTTGTACTGTTACAAAGTTATGCCATTCGGCCTAAAGAATGCCCCAGCTACCTTTCAACGACTTGTTAATACAATCTTCAGAGATCAGCTCGGCCGGAATATGGAGGCGTAATTGATGACATGATTGTCAAGTCAAAAGAGCCGGCCGACCATCTAAAGGATCTGCGAGAAACTTTTACCGAACTCAGGCGGCATAAGATGATGTTAAATCCAAAGAAATGTGTCTTTGGTATTGAGTCCGGTAAATTTCTCGGATTATTAATTGATCAGCGTGGAATTGAGGCCAACCCTGAAAAGATTCAAGTTGTCCTGGACATGAAGTCACCAAGGACGATTAAGGAAGTACAAAGATTGACCGGCTGTTTAGCAGCACTTGGAAGATTTCTGTCAAGATCAGGGGATAAGTGCCGTTATTTCTTTCAAACCATCAAGAAGAAAGCCATGTTTGAATGGACAGAGGAGGCCGAGGAAGCATTCATACAGCTAAAAAGCCACCTTCATACATTGCCTCGGCTCGTCAGTCCACTCAAGAGTGAGAAGCTATTTATCTATCTCGCCATCTCTGAACACTCTCTAAGTGTCGTCCTTCTTGCTGAACGGGACGGCCACCAGATCCCAATCTACTTTATCAGCCATGTACTTCACAACGCTGAGCTGAGGTATCCCCCTATTGAGAAATTTGGCTTGGCAATGTACATGGCATCGAAAAAGTTGCGGTGTAGACACCCATTTGTGTCTCCCCGAAACCAAACCCGGTGATGAGTACCTTTCACGTCGAATCATAATCGAATGAAGTGAAAGTGTGGAAAGTTTAGTGTTGCGGATAGTTTTAATTTCTTTTCTCTTCTCTCTGTTTTTGAAAACTTATTTTAAGAAAACAGCCAATCCAGTTTTGTTGGTCCATGATTTGGGTCCAATAGTAGTTTAGTTGGATGGGGCTTGACAAGAGCTTTCCAACGATATATTATAAGCCCAATTCCGATGAATATTGAGGAAGTTATGGCCAATTTACTAAACTGGGCCCGTTTTGAGCCTTATATGCGGCCCAATGATCTATGGGAGGGCCTAGTATAGATTTATCATTCCTAATGCAATTAGGAATGGTTTTAGTCTTCTAGATTCTTCTAGGAGGTTCTTTTCATTCCTATTTCAATTAGCATTGATAAATTGACTTTTGTTGACTTTTTAGAGTTTTAATTAAAATCAAAGAGCATTTTTGAGGAAAAATACGATTTTATCTTCCTGTACGGCAATTTTATCTGATTTTAAGAAAACGCGTAATTCCAGCTCAGCGCCAAACGCCAGCTGTAGCGCCTGGCGCCAGCATTGGGGCCTGGCGCTAGTGTTAGCGCCAACAGCCAGCGTTGGCGCTGGTTCTGTGTTTTTGTGCGCCAGATTCTGTTTTGATAATTTTATCTTTTTGGCTGATTTTCTCTATAAATAACGTCGTAAAAACTCCGTTTTCATTCACCTACAACCAGTTTTCATTCATCAATTCTCTTTTTTTTTTTCTAAACTAGCTTTTACATACAAAATTCCGCATTCATTAGATCTAGAAACACCTAGCCATATTCGAAATTGCTTTCGCCCTAGACGTGAAAGGTTTAATTTCTGAGGGTTTGGTCCCAAATCTCTATTTCAATTATTTAATTTAATTGTTTTGATTTTATATTTTCCTTGAAGTTACTAACGTGTGTATTTTGTTATTAGAAAGAGGTACGAGGCATCAAAGTAAGTGCTTTAATGGTTTTTATTGATGTTATGATGTAGAAATCATATTTAGATTGTTATTATAAATTCCTAGTATCATGTCTAGGGTAACTTTAGTATCAAATATGCTTATTATGATTCCTATGATGCTTCCTATGTTCTTCCTAATATTTATGATTGTTAGTATCATGTTAGGGTTAAAGTTTTGATTTTTATTGCTTAGTGACATGCTAGGGTTTGTTATTAATCTTGTTAGTATCATGCCTAGGATCTTGCTATGCTTTAACATGATTATTATTATTATTATTAATATGATTGTTATTATGATGATTATTATTATGATTATACTTTATGATTTATGATTATAATTGTTATAATTATTATGATGATTATTTTTAATTATGATTGTTATAATTATTTTGATGATGATTTATTATGTTGCTTGATAAATATTTATTGTTATTGCTTGATCACACCTTTTATGCATGTTTAAAGGGAATTGGTACTTGTAATCACGCTTAATAAGATAATTAATAATCTTGTTAGGGTTAATATGATTATAATTCAAGTGATCGCCAATAATAGTTTATTTGTGCATTAAATTCAACCAACATAGATAAACATGTTTAGGGTTAATCCTATTGATTGCATGTTAGTCAGAAAGCGTACATGAATACGATCAGAATAAAGTAGAGGCCTATTATTAGAGCAGGTTCAATCTCTTTTAGGTTGGATTTGTACCTTCATCCCCGAACCCTTATTTGGTTCAAAACCTTATGGAGTTGACGATCTCTTGGATCGTTAAGGGGTGTAACCTTCACCCTGTGAACGGTTTACAAGTTCCTAAAACTTGTTGGCGACTCTTTTGCTCTATCTTCTTCCCTTTTGGACGCCACCATACTTTAGTGTATGATCATAGTGGGGTTCAAGCTATGGGTTAATGCTTGAAAATATTCCCTACAGTTTTTGGCGACTCCACTGGGGAGGATTTCTATTTTAATTACTGAATTTGTTTCGGCAATGATTTAGAATGAGTGGATGAGACTCGAAACGTTCTAAGTATTTCATGTGCGTAATTTTGATTAACATTATTGTCATATGCATAAAAAAGATCTCATTGGAAAGACCATCCGTAATGAGTTTAAAACATAGGATTTTACACGTAGGAAATTTGAGAAATATCTTTCACAACTAGAACCAAAATAACACTACACGAAACTGGAAAATTTTATCGAGCACAGAAAGATGTTGTGGCATGTAGGAATTAGCGCCAGGGGCTAGAGCATTGGCGCCAGATTTTTAACTGTAGCGCCAGACGCCAGCATTGGCGCCAGGCGCTACAACTAAAATCTGGCGCCAGTCTCTGTTTGCTGGCGCCAAATTCTTCTAATACCGAGCCAGAAATATGCGTTCTAATTTCGACCAGTTTTTCGTATTGTTTGCTCGATCCTACTTCCTGATTAAATTTTTTCTCACTTTTCTAAAACCCATATGTGTTCTACATATGGACATAACCCTCTGGGAATTCATGCTCCATCTACCTGATTGAACGCTCTGAGCAACAAAGGGTACATCCAAGAATGTTGAATTCACCAAACCATGGAAGCGAGTTTTTTCTAAAACTCGCGGTGTCCCATCCACTCGCGCCAACCCTTCACGGTTAGGCTTCCGCGCGGTGCATCCGGACAATTAACCATTGACCCTCTATTGACTAAACCATATCCTGAACTTTAGAGAACTAGAGCCATGGTTAGGTTGCAAACTCATTGCATCATATTGTGCCTACTTGACTAATTGTGCATTATTTGTTGTGCATATACTCTATGTTTTCTTAACCGTTTGTTTGACTTGTGTTGAGATTAAATAAATTAATGACTTCAAGAAATTTTGCCTAATTAGTTAATTAATTTGAGTCAATAAAGTCTAATATTTTAATCAGAATTGACCTAGTACGACTTTAGGCATACCCCTAATGATTATTAACACCGAAAACAATCCCAGATTGAAGCTCCAGAATTGGCGCCAAAGTCTGGACTGTAGCGCCACTCTGTGGAGTGTAGCACCTGGCGACAGCTTTGTCGTCTGGCGCTACGCTACACAGTGCGACGCCAGTCCTGTCGTTTTGCCGACAGTTCGGATTATTGGTCGAGTCATCACCTAGTGTCTAATTAACCAGTTTGCTAATTAATTCGGTTAATTTTCGCTGTCAATAGTACTTAGTTGAGTCATTAATCGAGTTTAGGCACTAAGTCCCATGGTCTTAAACAAGAGTCCAAACATGTCACTTACACTCAACGCACACACCAATACACACACTTTGACCATGTCTAAAGGAGTCTTGCATGCGCGTTTTTTCCGTCATTTTTTTTAGGGGGGTAAGTCGGATATTAATCCTCCAATTTAAAAACTATAATTAGTTCCCTAAAAATATGTACATTATTTTTGTCAAAAATATGCACCCATTTTTTATTTTCTCTTTTAAAAACCGTAAAGTCAAGTCGTTGAGTCAAGTAATTAAAACGCAAAATGGTTTAAATTACAGCGCGTGGTCAAGAAAAGAAGGACGGTTAATCAAAGACAACCTCTTCGTACAAGTCCAACTTTTCGACAAACCCATAGCTCGTAAGAGGAAATCTAAGACCATAATGGGAACACAAGAAGAAGTCAATGAGCTTAGGAACCAACTGGTTACCATGATTGAAACAATGAAGCTCCTCACACTTAAAGTTGATGATCCTGTGAAACAACAACAGATGGACCTCATGCAAGAGAGTCTAAGCAAGCTATCTAGCGACTACAAGTTTCAAGGGCTTGCTTCACAAGGGGTCTCAGTGGACAAAGATCTTCTTCCGCAGAAGTTCAATGCCAATGACATCCCGAAATTCAGATCAACTGATAATACTTATTTTCATTTAAGAGCATTCGAAACGATAATGAGTATTAAGGGTATCGATAAGAAGGTTTTCCTCTCTCTGTTCTCACTATCTCTCGAGACCGTTTGCCAACAAGGGTTCTTTTCTCTCGAGAAAGAAAAGACCTCTACCTGGGAGTCCATAGCAAACGCTTTCGTTGATAGATACAAGTGAAACATTCAAGTTGAGACTGACCATAGGGAACTTGAAATCCTCAAGCAGAAAGAGAACGACGGCTTCACCTCTTTCTTCAACAAATGGAGAGAAACCTCAGCTAAGATGATCGAGGTGCCAAGTGAAAAAGAGTCTGTAAGGTTGTTCATCAAAAACCTTCAAGAAAAGTATTCCAAACATCTCAAGTATCAAAATAATCTCCATATTTTCAAGGGCGTCTACGAAATTGGGATCAATATTGAAGACGACCTGGCTAAGTTAAAGGCTGCCAACAATAACTCCAACAGTGGCTGGAAAGGAAAGAAGAACGACAATCCTTCTTCTTCCAAAACCACCCACTCAAACAACGTTAGCACTTTTAATTTAGGTGAAGTCCTTGCTATGAACCATCAAGGACAAAAGAAACCATTTAGGAGAAACTTTACTCCTATTGGCATGAGTTATGACACCGCATTTGATCGATTAAATGCAAAAGGTCTTATAACTCCTATTGGACCATTTGGAGACCCACCAGTCGAAAAGAGGTCGGCTAATTGGAACCCCAATGCACACTGTAAGTATCACCAAGGTAGGGGCCATCTCACCGAAAATTGTTGGATGCTTAAGGAAGCCATCCAAGACTTAATCGATAACAGCAAGCTGCCATTGCCCCCTGCCAGTAAGAAGCCAAGCATTGATAATGCACCTCTTGCTCATGCCTTGACTATCTCTGATGAGGAAAACGAGGTTGACCCCTCGTTTCTCATTAAACCTGTCAAAGAAACCCATGCCATTGAAGAAGACGAGAAGATATTCTTCGATGCCATGGATAGCCTTCCAGAACCGGTAAATAAAGAAGACATACAATCACTCACACTGTCTATGAAGGAAGGGTCGCGCTTGCTACGTGAAACTCTCAAAGCTGTAAAAGAACTTCAAAAGAAATATGACGAGGTTCCACTCCTGAAAGATGAACCCAAGAGAGAATTCACACCCATGAGAACGACTTATGAGGCAAAGCGTTTTCCTTTACAAGTCACTGAAAAACCCAAGAAGAGTAATAGAATTTACACTCCAATTGGGATCCCATATGCACAAATGTTCAAAATGCTCTCCGAGAGTGGTAAGATCAAACCTCTCGAACCAAGACCATTCGAATCATTGAAAAGGACAGATAGGTATTACTATCAGTATCATCAATCAAGGGGTCACACTATCGAAAATTGTTTCAAATTCAAGGATTTGGTTCAGAAAATGATTGATGAAAAGAAACTAGTCCAAGTTCCACAAGAAGACGATGCAACCATTAATGGAGTTTGGGACAGTGATGAAGAAGATGTCTATTTAAAAGACATAGTAGGATCTCCACCTTCTGTGTCGTACACCATGGATGACTTTTGGGCTAAAGAAGACTCATCGATAGACGTCCTCACAAGATCCGGGAGAATGCAACCTCCCGTTTCAACGCAACCTATGCCAACCACACAACAAGTTCCCATACCTATCATTGAAGACAATGATATTGTTAAGCAGTTTAAGAAGACAAAAGTTGAGATGAACGTATGGAAACTTTTGGCGACATCTCGAGAACATAGATTGGTTGTGATGAATGCCTTGGACAAAATAGGGATAGATTCTGACACTACTCCTAAGGGGTTAGCCAACTTCCTCACAAGTGATCTTCCTAGTCCAATTAATTTGATCACATTTTCTAACAAGGATTTACCTCCAGAAGGTGACAAACATTACAAGGCATTAAACCTCACAGTAGTTTGCAAGAGAATGAATGTTCCTATGACTCTTGTAGACAATGGATCGGCCATCAACGTCTGTCCACTTAGAACTGCGAGGATGCTAGGCATAAGGGATGAAGATTTAACTCCGTCTACACAAGGAATAAGGGCCTACGACAACACTCGATGTCAAGCTCTTGGTAAAATTACCCTAAACGTAACAGCAGGAGCAATAAAACATGCTACTACTTTCCAAGTTGTAGACATTAAAGCTTCGTTCAATTTACTGTTGGGGCGCCCTTGGTTTCATGACCTAAAGGTCGTCCCCTCATCTCTCCACCAACAAGTAAAAGCTATAGTTGGGGGAATTCCTATCATCATCGATGCTTCGCCTATGAGGATCAAGTCTATAGAAAATCCAATCATTAATGTGGAGCACGACAAGGATGATGAAGACTTATGGGGCTTTAACGAAGAAGTCTCCTTAATCCAGGAGGATGAAAGGACCCCTCTTTGCCATGACCCCCATTCCAACATGATTGTAAATGCTATGCTGAAGAAACAAGGATATTTCCCTGGGATGACCCTAGGAAAGAAGAAAGGAATAGCAAAGTCGCTGGAGTCAACTGGCCTCCCTAAGTTAGACACTTTCGGACTTGGTTTCGAACCGACTCGAAAAGATCTCAACAGAGCCCAGGAAAAGTCAAAGGCACGTAGAGACGCTCGCATTCAAAAGAAAGCAATCCCAATGGATCAGTACCCTCTTACACTTAATGGTCAATTTATAAAAGAAGGAGAAGACTATCCATGTCATGAATTTCTCGAGCCATTTGTTGTAAACGGCATAAGGCGACCGGGATTCGAGATTTTCTTGGATTGTTATTTCACAGATGAAATCCCAACTCCTGTCCATAAGGAGAAAACACCCCCATGCTTTGACTTTAACGTCATGGGATTACTATTTGGGCGAGAAAAGAATGAGCCAACTTACAGAGCAGACAACTCCTCGCTCATTCAAACAGTCCTACAAAGCGAAAGCTTTGATCCCTCGAAGCTAATCACTCCAGTTGAAGGATCACTACAAGGGTGGCGCAAGATTATCAAGGTGACTACTCCAAGCGGAAGAAAAATATCCATCACAACAGGGCAAGGACCAATGTTTGAAGAGTCGTCTGAGTCAGAGTCTGAGTCGGAGTCTCTCCCTACAGAGTCTTCTAGGTCTTTAGTAGTAGCACCTTCCCTTCCTATTTCTTCTCCTAGAATAGTTAGTGATCAAGTCCCTGAGGACATATCACTCTTTGATGTAATGATCTCAGAGTATAATAATATTTTTTCTTCTCCTTATTTCTTGTGTTCTTCTCTAACCAAAGATGACGAGCATTGCTTAACTAACAATGAAAAAGACAAAGAACTTATTAAAGCAATGGAAACACTCGAAAAGAAAACACCGGTGATTAAAGAAACTAAAACGGTTTATATCTCAAATGATTCAACCAATAAAAGAGAAGTTAAAATCGGATTAACACTAAATGAACAAGAAAGAACCGATTTAATTAACTTACTTAAAGAATTTATCGATGTATTTGCATGGTCATACGAGGATATGCCAGGCATTAATAGAGAAATAGCTCAACACACTATACCACTAATTCCAGGAATGAAACCCGTAAAACAAAAGTTACGTCGAATGAAACCCGACGTAGCTCTTAAAATAAAAGAAGAAGTACAAAAACAAATAACTGCAGGTTTCATCAAGGTATCCAAATACCCCGAATGGGTCGCCAACATCGTCCTAGTTCCAAAGAAAGACGGAAGGGTAAGAATGTGTGTCGACTATCGAGATCTAAATAAGGCAAGTCCAAAGGACGACTTCCCTTTGCCACACATAAATATTCTGGTATATAACACGGCAAAACACGCTCTCCTCTCGTTCATGGATGGGTACGCAGGTTACAACCAGATTCTCATGGCAGAAGAAGACATGGAGAAAATAACTTTTATAACACCATGGGGCACTTACTGCTACACGGTAATGCCATTCGGGTTGAAAAACGCGGGTGCTACTTACCAACGCGCAGCAACTGCCTTACTCCATGACATGATGCATAAAGAATTCAAGGTATGTATCGAAGACATGATTGTGAAATCAAAAGACCGTCCAGGCCATCAAGTAGCCTTAAGGAAATTCTTCAAAAGGCTAAGAAAATATAATATGAGGTTGAATCCATGTAAGTGTGCTTTTGGAGTTACCTCAGGCAAGCTTTTGGGTTATGTCATAAGCTCTCAAGGAATAGAGATAGACCCAACCAAGATTAAAGCAATCATGTCAATGCCACCGCCCAAGACTGAGAAACAGATTCGAGGATTTATTGGCCGGTTGCAATACATAAGTAGGTTCATATCAAAATTGACGACAATATGTGAACCAATCTTCAAAAATCTCAAGAAGAATGTACCAATGATATGGGATGATGAGTGTAAAAAATCCTTTGAAAATATCAAAGCTTATCTCGCAAATCCTCCCGTATTAGCACCAGCACTTCCCGGAATACCTCTTAGGTTATATTTGACGGTTACCAAAGAGACAATGGGAGCCATGTTAGCACAAGAAGTAGAAGGCAAAGAAAACGCAATCTACTATCTAAGAAAAAAGATGCTCGAATACCAAACACGCTATACGCCACTCGAGAAGTTGTGCCTCGCCTTGGTGTGGGCCACGACCAAGTTAAGACATTACATGCTAGTGCATACCGTCTTCGTAGTCTCCCGATTAGATCCACTCAAGTATCTATTTGAGAAATCTACACTCAATGGACGCATATCGAGATGGATAGTCAATCTAGCCCAGTTGGATGTAAGGTTTATGCCATAAAAAGCTATCAAAGGATCCGTGGTGTCAGACTTTCTAGCAGACTTCCCAATAGAAGACTCGACGCCAATACAAGACAATGAATTTCCAGATGAAGACTTAATGGTCACTGAAGATGATACCTGGACCTTATACTTCGATGGAGCCTCAAACCAAAAGGGATTTGGCGTTGGAGTATTACTAGTATCACCTAAAGAAGAGTATGTTCCAATCTCCATAAAGCTTGATTTTGACTTTACCAACAATGCTGCTGAATATGAAGCATGCGTGGTAGGCCTTGAAACAGCTTTGGCATTGGGAGTAAAAAAGTTAAGGATATTCGGAGACTCTTCTTTGATCATCAACCAAATATCTAAAAGGTGGAAAGTAAGGAGCGAAATTCTAGCCCCTTACCAAACCTATCTGGAAACTCTTACCGATCAATTAGAGAAGGTAGAATACACATATCTACCTAGGGAAGAAAATCAATTTGCTGATGCCTTGGCAAGACTAGCCTCGATGGTTAGGATTCCCACGGAAATCGAGCAAATGCCTCTAACTATAGAGAAAAGGCACAAACCAGCATACATCCAGGCTATAGAAGACGACGAATTACTCCAAGACGAAGAAGAAGAAGAAGAAGAACCATGGTACACGGATATACTCAATTACGTCACCAAAGGAGAATACCCTCCCCATGCTGACAAAAGAGCAAAACGAGCATTAAGACTCTTGGCTTCCCAATATGTACTCATAGACAACGAGTTACATAAAAGGGTACCTAAGGGTCGAGCTCTCCTATGTGTAGGAAAAAAGGATGCACAAAGAGCAATGAGAATAGTCCACGAAGGAATCTGTGGCACTCA
This sequence comes from Chenopodium quinoa, assembly GCF_001683475.1. Classification (NCBI taxonomy): domain Eukaryota; kingdom Viridiplantae; phylum Streptophyta; class Magnoliopsida; order Caryophyllales; family Amaranthaceae; genus Chenopodium; species Chenopodium quinoa. Next base: position 917,861 of record NW_018744790.1, read on the forward strand.
TATAAATGGCAAAATGTTAGTCCAAAAAAATAATGCGAGAAGGATATTATTGGACTACAATGAATAGGGATTGCCATCAATATGTAAAAAGATGCCCTAAGTGCCAAATCAATGCCAATTTACAACATGTTCCTCCATCCTTACTCTACACCTATACGTCGCCATGGCCATTCTCTACGTGGGGAATTGACATCATCGGCAAGATCACTCCCCCAGGAATAGGAGGCCATGAATATATACTAGTAGCAATTGATTACTTCACAAAGTGGGTCGAAGCGCAATCATACGCTAAACTCACTGCAAAACATGTAGCACTCTTTATCGAGAGGAATATTATTTGTCGATATGGAGTCCCACATGAAATGATAAGTGACAATGGAACTCACTTTCAAGCCGAATGTGAAGAATTGTTACAAAAATATAGCATTCAACATCATCATTCTTCCCCTTACAGACCTCAAGCAAATGGAGCAGTCGAGGCAGCTAATAAAAACCTAAAGACTATCATCGAGAAAATGACGGAAAATTATAAAGATTGGCCTGACAAACTTCACTTTGCATTGTGGGGTTACCGCACGTCAATTCGTACATCAACAGGAAATACGTCATTTTCCTTAGTATATGGAATGGATGTTGTACAACCTGTCGAACTAGAAATTCTATCTCTACGTATCACGTTAGAGAGCAAACTCGATGAAGTTGAATGGACTAGGGCAAGATATGAAGAGCTAATTTTACTCGATGAAAAACGACTAGAAGCTCTACATCACACTCAGTGTTATCAAACTCGTATGGCTAGGCATTTTAATAAGAAGGTCAAGACAAGAAACATCAAAGTAGGAGACTTGGTGTTAAAAGCATTAAGGAAAAATGTTTTAGATCCAAGGGGAAAATTTAGACCTAATTGGTCTAGACCCTACATTGTCAAAACAATCCTGTCAGGAGGTGCAGCAAAACTAACTGATATGGATGGCAATGAGTTCTCGAACATGACAAATCTTGACCAACTTAAGAAGTACTACCCATAATTACTTGTGTAGGATACTCAAGAGAGCTACGTTTGGCCTGATTCCTTAAGAAAGAATACGTAGGCAACCCTTTACAGGTGCGGCCACTTTATTTTTCGAAAACCTCGCATCCCAGAATTAATTAAAAATTCGACAGAAGATCGGCGAAATAACGGCGTCGCAGAGAAAACTCTGGCGCCAGACAAGGACCATCAGCGCCAGCCGACGGCACTGGCGCCTGGCGCCAGACTGCAGTGGCCGACGCCAGTTGCAAATAAGCGGCACCAATTCACAGTTAAATTCTGGGCATATTTCGGTGTTTTTCGGAAAATTTTCGACTTCCGTACTCGGAGTATTTCTGGAAAATTAATTTTTTTCGGTTTTCATTGCTTTAATAAAATATATTTAAAGTAAATAGTTAATTAAAAGCTGAAATTTCATTAATAAAATAAAATTACATTATTGATGGAATTTTAATAAAGCTGAAATAAATTAACTTTAAATAAAAAATATAAACTAAGTCTAGTAATTGGAAATTAAGCAATGCTCCTAATCTTTCCTTTCTTTTCTAGCCCTTTTCCAATTTTTTTCTGCTTCCTCTTCCTCATCCATAACCTTAGCTAGTAGGCATCCTTTAGAGGACCTACATTCAATCTTAGAGTAGATAGTTTCCCCTTCAGCTAGGACTCCATGCTTCTTTTCTACCCAAAACTTTTTATCTGTGGTGTCAGCTTTCCTTTTTCCCTTATCTTTTGTAGTACTTTTCCTCCTAGGCATTGCAGGTGTTTTGAATTCAACTCTTTCACCTAAGCGTTCCTTGGCAGGAATCACCCTGTCACCTAGACGACTCTTCACATCAGTTTTACCCTGATCTTTCTTCAAGTCCTTTGAAGGTTTCCTCAGCAAACACTTCTTCACATCATTGGGCAAGGAAGGAGGAACCTTTTGGGTAATTACTTCCCATAAAGGTCTAGCACTCCAATAAGCATCAAATCTATCTACTTCTTGGGAGACAGGGTACTCGTAGGGAGGACGAAGATCTCCGGAAGGAATATTCTGAAGCAAGTTGTATTGTCTTTTTACCCTACAGGGATAGTAATAAGTCATGCGTGACAAACTTGGAAGACGGCAGAAAGGTTGCTTGTTAACACCAACCATCCTTTCTATTTTCCACCACGGGATAACCCACTTGATAGAAAAGTTACGAGATTCAAAGACCCTTCTCCACTCATGGCGCCCCATTTTAGAGAAGTGTTTCTTCCTCCTCACGAAGCAATTCGGAGTGTACTTCTCAATGTTGTCCGGAGGGCTAATTAATTCTAGCCTCTCCATTAGCCACATCTGTAAAAAAAATTGCAATGCAAATAAATTATTATTACTATACAAAAATATATTTTTTGATTTCTAGCTATAATTAAAAATATTATTTTTCTACCTGTAATAAAATTGGAGAGCCTCGAAAAGGTGCTTTTGGGTTCCTTTTCAATTCATCAAGACCAATCATAGTCTCTCCAACTAACAATGGCATTGGATTTCTCCCTGATTCAATTTGTTCTAGTATGGTGGTTATAATTGATTGACCCTCATTATTTTTACCACTACTAAGAAAAAATTGATTAAGCATGCAAAATAAGAAAGCCCTTCTTCTATAAATATGAAAAGATTCAGAAAGAGGTTTATCAAAATAATGGCGAGCAAATTCTTTCAAATTAACTATGTTGCCATCTACAATTTTTGATAAATCCCTTTCTTTTAAATTGAAGAAGCGTTTAAAATCCTTGTAATAATATGCATCTATTCTAGGGATTACTATGAGGTCTATTGCAGGGAAACCTAAAATAGCAACAAATTCCTCCGGCAAAGGGCTAATTTCATCATACCCTATTCTAAAGCAATGAGTATCAACATTCTAATATTCTAGAGCGGTATGAATGAAATCTAAGTCAAGATCTACCCCTTTGATACCATAAATTCCCCCCAAGTGAAACAAATCTAATTCTTTTCTTTCTTTGGCATTAAGAGACCGACACCATTCATGGGTGTATTGGGTAAAAGTTTTGGTGACTAGAGACATGATATTATTTTTCTAAGGCCAAGAATTATTTTATTTGCTGAAATTATGAAAAGAATCGGCTGGGCATGGGGCTATTTATGCACGATTTAGGAGCTGTTTTAATCGGGGTAGAATACGGAGACAGCGCTAATTGGCGCTAAACGTCGCGATTGGCGCCAGACGCCAAAGCTTGGCGCCGCACGCCAAGTGAAGCGCCTGATGCTACATCCAATTGCGTGGCGCCAGCTGGCGCCAATCAGCCACGTCATGCCATGTCATGCGCGCTTTCTAAAACCGCGTTTTTACCTTAATTTGAGTCTACTAATGACTTTACGGCTCCCTTATCTTTTTCTAAAGCATCTTTTTATTCTTCTTTTAATTAATATAGCTATTATATTATTATATTATTCTTTTTTGGATTTTATTTAGGTTAATTTCCAAAGTTTTTATAAACCCAAGCTTTTATTTGACTTTTCCTTTTTTCATTTTTCTTTTCGGGGGAGAAAGTCGGATACCCTCCATCAATAATAAAAATGTTGGAATTTTTGCGCAAAATTACTTGTCATACTTTTTCTTGCACACACAAACATGCACATAATAATAACAATAATAAAAAATGAAAAAATAAAACATGATAAATAAAATAAACTCATAATAAGTATGTATATACAAAATATGTCTAATGAGTCTAACTAAAAGGCAAAGTTCTATACAAGTCAAAATAAAAAAAAAAGCACAGTAACAAACTACGGCGCTGGGGGGCGTACGCCCATCATCTCGTAAAACTGCGCCGTACGAGGTATAACCTCTCCACCAGTTCCGGCTCCAGCTCCAGTCTACGCAGGAGGAGGAAAGCTCAACGTGGGTCCACTCCACCCGAGATCAACCTGAGGCTGAGGCTGAGGCTGTAGAGGCTGCTGCGATGACGGGCCGACCTCGTACATCCCACAACCCCTAAGAGCCGAGGTAGCCTCTCCCTAGCCTGCCGGTGCAGCATGAGCACCCTCAGAGGAAGAACCCGAGCCCTCCGCCACATTGGCACGGGCAGCCTTAGAGCGACCGCCTCTACCCCCTGACGTAGTGCGGCGACGTCTCGAGCTAGACCTCGCCGGATCCCTCCGCGCCTTAGGTCTCATGTGGGTATGAGAAGCAATAGGCTGACCCTGCAGAAAAGAATTAAAATCAGAAACAAGGCAAAAATCAAAGCGGTAATGCAAAACACGTGAAAGAAAGATTACCTCCTAGACGGCATCATCCCGACGGCAGGTAGCCGCATTCCTCATCTGGACGAGCTTGCTCCGAAAGGCATCTATACATCGCGCCATCGCTGAAACCACCTCGCGCGAAAACTGTCAAAGAAATAAGTCAGTAAACATGCATATTATATATTGACAAAAATTGCAAATAACTAAGCTTACCCGAGTCTAGCGGCGAGGAATCGACCGCTCTACGAAGCGCTCGTCCTCGGGAGCCGGAGGGATCATCTCCTCGATCGGCCCGAATGTCCCCTGGTAATGGATGGACATACGGGGTGGCACGAACTCAGCAGTATTGTCCTGATAAAGCAAAAAACCAAGTCAGTAAAGCATTACTTGGGGGCTACTTAACGGAAAGTAAAAGCTGAAAAATCTTACCCCCACATCCTCAGCCGGTACTGACAGGGTAAAGTCGTATCCCCTAATCAAAACTAATTACCTAAGTCCTCTAACTAAAGTAGATAGGGAAGTAGGGTCGAACTCCACAGGGAAACAAGTCTTTTTACTCCTAATTAATTATTATAATCTAAATTATCTAAGTAACCAATATTATTGTGAATAAATTCTATACTACGGAGAATAAGGTCGAAAGAAATAAAGTAGGGGAAAATCAAATATTAAAAGACCTAGGGCATAGGTTCACTAATAAACAATATTCCAGGGCAAATCATAATAAGCAATCATCAAGCATTGGTTAATCAGATTATAAAGGGCTTTCGCTACGTATTATAATCACAGAGTAAATTTACCGGTATTAAATCTCATCTGTCGAATCTCGACTTAACCATTTATAAATTAGTCCGCCTACTGAAACTAAGCCTAAATATCAATTCTCATCTGTCGAATCTCGAATTAATATTGCTAAACTCATACAATTAAATCTGGCCAAACCTAATTGCATAGCATTAAATCAATCAATAGGAAATTAACCAAGCATTGATAATTAACAATCACAAAATTACCCCTTCGTATCATTTATTAGATCCCCATAAACCCTATAAATAAAACTACTCAAGCATCATCATAACTAAACAAATCAAATAATTAAAGCAAAGCATAATCAAGGAAGTAAGTAAAATAGCTAAAATTAAAAGAGAAGAAATTGTTACCAAAAGAAATCTAGATTAATGGAAAATAATTAAGAACAAAAGTTGAGAGAGAATTTAAGAGAGAGAAATATCCTAAGTAGAGAGAGAAAGTCTAAGAAAGAAGGTAATCAAAAATTACGTACAAATCTCGTACTTAAACATTCCCTAAAACAAAAATTAAAAAAAAAATCTATCTCTGAGAAAAACACGCGCCCGATCTAAGTTTCCTCATCGGATATTGATTAAACGATCCAATAACCTCGGTATCTTATACCGAGCCCTTAATCATCGGCTCTCATCGATCCTGGGCTTCGAAAGTGGCCGTGTCCTTCTAGCTTCCGTAGTCGATCCATAAAACCCGGGAAAATGCTCCAAAAGTGCAATTTCCTGTAAAATACAACTAAAACTACGAAAAAAACACTAGAAAACACAAATTAGTAATAAAAGTGGCTCGAAAGAGCCAAAAACACTACTAATTATGACCAAGGGATGGGGTAAATTACTATATAAAATGGACATATCAGCAACCCTCTCTCCCAGGTATGCGATCGCTCCATAAGTCCCCAAGAAATAGCGACGCTCAGTAGAGTATTGTGCGGCTAACCCAGGGACTGCCAAGCCGACCCACGGCCGGTACACCACCTCAGGTCCCTGCAAAGAGCATCAATCAGGCGAGAGTCTACCTAAAGCATCACAAAAAGGAAAATAAGAAAAAATCGTACCGCGATGATCCAGTCTCGGACATATGTAGTGGACATCCCCACACGGCGGCTTCCCCAAGAAGCACTCACTGGAAATCCGCGCGGCGACGGTCTCGCCGGCGTAGCAGAAGAGAAGTACTCGTAGAACCAGATCTACAAGGAGTTAAAATTATAAGCAAGTGCTAGCTAAAATGTAGAGCTAAACTTTATAGGGAATAATGTTTACCTCTACGACCCTCCAAAAGGCGGAAAGAGCAACATTCGTCCCAAAGGACCGGTATCGACACGAGTCCCTCAGTGCACGAATGAAGTCAGCGTAGGCCAAGCTGGCCCAATCATAAGTCCCGATCCGGTGTAGATCGCGGACAACAGGAAGGTAGTAAAGCAGCGCCCTACTACCCTTGTTAGGGGAGAACGTCCTTAACAACAAAATAAGCGCAAAGATGCGCACCCGCTGCTCTCGGGTGGTCGCATCATCATCGAAAGCCGCTGCCAGAGTCGAGCGGCGAATCCCCCTAGTGCTGAACTGAGATGTCTCGACCTCAGCTCGGGCCCGAATGGTAATCGGCCCCAACAGCTCCTCGATCTCGGGAGAAAAGACGTCGATCCCACTGTCGAACGGCAGTGGCACAGAGCTAAACTCCAGTCTTGTGATGAGACTGAAGCCGGTAGGAGTGACCATCATCTCACCCCAAGGAAGTGGAAAGTGTTGGTGGTGTCCCAGAAGAACTCCACCAGAGCACGTACTACGCGGTGACCCCCGCTGGAGGCTACCATCGCCTCGGAGGTCTCAAACAACGCAGCAAGACCGCAAGACTCCCATAAGAGTCTCGTCACAACGTCCCTGGCGATGTACATCTTGTACAAATCGCCCAAGCCATCACAGCCGGAATCGTGACAACGCGTCCTCCCGACAGTGATGCCCCGTCTCACCCTCTCAGAAATATGGTGGACGGGGGAAAAGAACAGGGTCCGCTCATCCCACTCGGGGAGTCGACCAAGCGAAGTGGATGGTGTGGTGTCGTCCTCCACGGGCTCGTGCTCCCGTCGAGTGTCTCAGGACCGTGAACCAGAGCCTCGCTGTCTAGCCATGCTACATTGTGCAGAATTATCATAGTATCTAAGGTTCGCCTATCCGCATGATACTATATTCGCAAAAAACAGAGTACGCACTACTAAAACAGAGCATAAATTAAAATTGAGCATATACGGAATTTTTCAAGCAATCAAACAATTTTTTGCAATACTATAGTAATTATTGTGACAAATTGGACAAGAATTGCTAGCAAAAACATCAAGAACGAGTCACATTGTTCTTTTCGACCACAAGAGGTCCAACAATGGAAAATTGCTCATTTCTTCACCAAATTGAGTCAAACAAGTCTCAAATTACTCCCAAGGCAATATATAAACATAATCAAGCAATTTCATGACATAAAATTTGATAAACAAAGTGAATTACGCATTATAAATATCGAATTTTCAAGAAATTCGTGAATAAACATGTGCAAAATTCATAAAACCGGTGTGAGTTTGAAGAAAACTTACATAGATCGGGAAAATGGATGAAAGGAGCTTTGATTTGCAACAAATTTGAGTGAATTTGATTGAGAAACGAGCAAGAACGAAGCAAATGAAGTTTTCCAGTTTTTCGAGCAACTTACGTGACGAGTAAACAGCAAAATGAAAAAGAAAGGGGTATTTAAGGAAAACCCCATGCTGGCGCCAAGCGCTAGGCTTTGGCGTCAAAAATCAGGCTTGGCGCCTGGCGCCAATCCTAGCGCTAAGTCTATTTGTGTGGCGCTGATTCTTTTTTAGCGGCGCTAGAACACCCAGACACACAGTAGGGTTGTTCTACTTCTTTGCGACATATTTTGGGTTCCTTGGTACGCAGTTAGCCCCTCTAAGCAATTTGACATGATTTTTAGTAATCGGCTTGATTGCACAAAGTGATCGACCTGATGAAAGATCGTCTCACTTAGCTTAAAGCGCCTAAGCATTGGCTCATTAACAAAAGGCACGGACATAGTGGTTCATTCGCAAAAGGCACGGACATACAGGTTCAAAAGCAACAAAAGCGCCGACGTACAGGCATAGGGGGAGCAAAGTTCAAGCGAGCTTTTAAAGATCGACAAGCGGAGATCTTCGGTAATTTCCTTTGGAAAATTATTGCAACAAATGAGGATAGCTTCAAGTGAGGATATCTTCGGCAGTATTCCCTAGCTTGCAGAGAGTTTTCACAAACAACTGAAGGTAATTTCAAGCGAAGTTGTCTTCGACCATGTTCCCTTAGACATGGAAGATGGTCATTATGCGGATGAAGGTGATTTCAAGCGAAATTATCTTCAGTAATATTCCCTTGGACGTGGAATATTATCAATGCGGATGAAGGTGGTTTCAAGCGAAATTATCTTCGATGGTATTCCCTTGGACGTGGAATATTATCAATGCGGATGGGGATTGTTTCAAGCGAAGCAATCTTAGATAGTATTCCCTTGGACGTGGAATATTATTATAGCGGGAGAGGATCGTTTCAAGCGAAGAAATCTTCTAAATTGGAAGCAGTTACAAGCGTAGCAGTTTTCAAGCGGGATGGCATTCTCTTGGCAAGAGGTAATCAAAACAACAGTAAAGCAGCAACAAATCGGTTACTTCAGAGACGTGTGCTCGACGGTGCAAGATACGCGTTTCTTAACTCTCTTATCTGTTTGACTAATGCTAGTTTTGTAGGTATCGGCGTTACAAGAGTGATTTAGGATCGCAGAACGTTCTGAATCATTCTCCGTCCCTATCGATACTTTGACTTTTGTTTTTGAAACTTGCGTTTCTCCAAACTCAGTCAAAGTGGGGGCTTCTGTAGACACCCATTTGTATCTCCTCGAAACCAAACCCGGTGATGAGAACCTTTCACGTCGAATCATAATCGAATGAAGTGAAAGTGTGGAAAGTTTAGTGTTGCGGATAGTTTTAATTTATTTTCTCTTCTCTCTGTTTTTAAAAACTTATTTTAAGAAAACAGTCAATCCAGTTTGGTTGGTCCATGATATGGGTCCAATAGTAGTTTAGTTGGATGGGGCTTGACAAGAGCTTTCCAACGATATATTATAAGCCCAATTCCGATGAATATTGAGGAAGTTATGGCCAATTTACTAAACTGAGCCCGTTTTGAGCCTTATATGCGGCCCAATGATCTATGGGAGGGCCTAGTATAGATTTATCATTCCTAATGCAATTAGGAATGGTTTTAGTCTTTTAGATTCTTCTAGGAGGTTCATTTCATTCCTAATTCAATTAGCATTGATAAATTGACTTTTGTTGACTTTTTAGAGTTTTAATTAAAATCAAAGAGCATTTTTGAGGAAAAATACGATTTTATCTTCCTGTACGGCAATTTTATCTGATTTTAAGAAAACGCGTAAATTTCCAGATCAGCGCCAAACGCCTGTAGCGCCTGGCGCCAACAGCCAGCGTTGGCGCTGGTTCTGTTTTTTTGTGCGCCAGATTCTGTTTTGATAATTTTATCTTTTTGGCTGATTTTCTCTATAAATAACTTCGTAAAAACTCCGTTTTCATTCACCTACAACCAGTTTTCATTCATCAATTCTCTCTCTTTTTTTTCTAAACTAGCTTTTACATACAAAATTCCGGATTCATTAGATCTAGAAACACCTAGCCATATTCGAAGTTGCTTTCGCCCTAGACGTGAAAGGTTTAATTTCTGAGGGTTTGGTCCCAAATCTCTATTTCAATTATTTAATTTAATTGTTTTGATTTTATATTTTCCTTGAAGTTACTAACGTGTGTATTTTGTTATTAGAAAGAGGTACGAGGCATCAAAGTAAGTACTTTAATGGTTTTTATTGATGTTATGATGTAGAAATCATGTTTAGATTGTTATTATAAATTCCTAGTATCATGTCTAGGGTAGCTTTAATATCAAATATGTTTATTATGATTCCTGTGATGCTTCCTATGTTCTTCCTAATATTTATGATTGTAAGTATCATGTCAGGGTTAAAGTTTTGATTTTTATAGCTTAGTGACATGCTAGGGTTTGTTATTAATCTTGTTAGTATCATGCCTAGGATCTTGCTATGCTTTAACATGATTATTATTATTATTAATATGATTGTTATTATGATGATTATTATTATGATTATACTTTATGATTTATGATTATAATTGTTATAATTATTATGATGATTATTTTTAATTATGATTGTTATAATTATTTTGATGATGATTTATTATGTTGCTTGATATATATTTATTGTTATTGCTTGATCACACCTTTTATGCATGTTTAAAGGGAATTGGTACTTGTAATCACGCTTAATAAGATAATTAATAATCTTGTTAGGGTTAATATGATTATAATTCAAGTGATCGCCAATAACAGTTTATTTGTGCATTAAATTCAACCAACATAGATAAACATGTTTAGGGTTAATCCTATTGATTGCATGTTAGTCAGAAAGCGCACATGAATACGATCAGAATAAAGTAGAGGCCTATTATTAGGGCAGGTTCAATCTCTTTTAGGTTGGATTTGTACCTTCATCCCCGAACCCTTATTTGGTTCAAGACCTTATGGAGTTGACGATCTCTTAGATCGTTAAGGGGTTTAACCTTCAGCTTGTGAACGATTTACAAGTTCCTAAAACTTGTTGGCGACTCTTTTGCTCTATCTTCTTCCCTTTTGGACGCCACCGTACTTTAGTGTATGATAACAGTGGGGTTCAAGCTAGAGGTTAATGCTTGAAAATATTCCCTACATGCGGCCATACTTCTTGGCATATTCAATTGTGGTCTACACAGACCAACCTCTGAAGAAGCCATTCTCAACCTTAGAAGCAAGTGGTCGTATGCTCAAGTAGGCCTTGGAAATGAGAGGCTTTTACATTGCGTTTAAGCCGAGAAAAGCATTCAAGGGACAAGCCTTTGCTGATTTTTTAGCTGAGATGACTCGGCCGGATCTGCAGCCAGCCGGAGACCAGGTCTGGAAGGTGTTCGTGGATGGTAGTGCAACAGCTACCGGGTGTGGTGCAGGTGTCATATGTCAGTCTCCTGAGGGAGATAAGTTTTATTATGCTCTGAGATTTCAGTTTCAAGCCTCCAATAATGAGGCCGAGTATGAAGCCCTCCTGGCCGGCCTTAGAATGTGTAAGGCGGCAGGAGATACAAAAATTGATGTAAGCTCGAACTCCCTACTTGTAGTCGGCCAGGTGAATGGAGACTTCGAGGCAAGGGAGACGGCTATGATGAAATACCTGAAAATTGTCAAGGAGGAGGCTAAGGGCCTAGATCATTTTACTCTACAACAAGTTCCTCATTCGTCTAATCATCAGGCGGACGCCCTCTCTAAATTAGCATCCTCAGCATCATGTGATACCCCCCCAGGTCAGTATTTTGGGAGGTAAAGGAAAGAAGGAGTATTACATATCATTGATAGAAGCTCCACTTGGATGGACGGGATCATATCTTATCCAAAGGATGGATTACTCCCGCCCTATCCTAAACAGAGCTGGCTGGTGAAGAAGAGAGCGGCCTGGTTCGAAATAAAGCAGGGGGAGTTGTTTAAAAAGGCATTTGTGAAGCCATACCTGAAGTGTATTACTCCTGAGAAAGGGCATGATGTCCTGGACGATCTTCACCAGGGGCAGTGCGGCTCTCAAATTGGAGGACGAGCCTTGGCTGAAAAGGCTGCCCATCTAGGATACTACTAGCCGAGCTTAAAGTCGGACGCCATGAAAATGGTGAAAAAATGTGACAAATGCCAGAGATTTGCAACCTTGATCCACTGCCCCGCCAACAGTCTGTCGGCCATCAGTAGTCCGCTCCTCTTTGCCAAACGGGGGATGGATATTTTAGGACCGTACACGCCAGCATCTGGTCAAAGGCGTTATGTGTTTATGGCAGTAGACTACTTCACAAAGTGGGTGGAGGCCGAGGCTGTAAGGGGCATCAAGTGGACGGATGTTTCAGCCTTCATATGGAAGAGTATCATTACACGTTTTGGCGTTCCTCAGTCTATGGTGTCCGACAATGGACCCCAATTTGAAACACCTCAACTCAAGGAATGGTTGGAAGGTCGGGGCATAGCTCATTGCTTTGCTTCGGTCGGCCGACCACAAGCCAACGGCCAAGTAGAAGCATACAACAAGTTGATCTCCAATGGTATCAAGCGCAAGCTTGAAAAGGCAGGCGGCCTATGGGCTGATGAGTTGGTCAATGTATTATGGTCCATACGAACAATGGCCAAGAGCTCCACAGGGGAAACTCCATTCTTTTTGGTGTATGGTGCTGAGGCCGTCCTCCCAATTGAGATGTATGAGCCCACTCTTAGAGTGATGCTATATGATGAAGTGGCTAATTGGGAAGTCATGAAGACCGCCTTAGACTTCCTCCCTGAAGCTAGGGGCAATGCGGCGCTAAGACACAAAATTTATCGCCTAAGGATGACAAGGGCATACAATCGCCGAGTGTCAAAGCGGCCGCTAAAATTGGGAGATTTGGTCCTAAGGAAAATGGAGGCTGTGGGCCGAGCAAATGAAGATGGAAAGTTGACCCCAAACTGGGAAGGGTCGTATCGAATCAGGGAAGAAGTTCGAGATGAAACTTACCGTCTCGAAGCCATGAACGACCGACCTATTCCGCGGACATGGAACACTGATAATTTGAAGAAATATAATGTTTAAGTTTTCTGTAGTACTTAGCCAAAAAGCTGTATATACTGCTAGGTCTGTTGACCGAGTAATATAATTAAAGACGTACGGCCACAACAATGTAATTTTGACAAATTAATGAAAAGTCAAACATTGTTATATTATTTTCCATTCTATTTATGCTTATTTGCACTATCGTAGTCTACACAGAAACACCGCGTGAAATTTGTAACTAGGTTGCTTGCAACACAGCAACCCAGTCGCAAAATAAAATAAAACAAAATATGAACGAGTGACTTGACCTTAAGTCACATGTATACGTCCGTCCCTGATTAAATCACTAAGACGGACGGAAAAGGAAAGGTACCCTATGAAACCCCTCTAATGGGGCAAGGGCATACCTAGGCATTCTAGCCCAGCCAAACTTAGAAATTTTAAGTTAAGATAATACTTGAAATTTTTTGGGTGCGTCCGAACGATAGTTTCAACGGACAACTCACATAAAGCCAATCAAACGGCCGGATAATGTGTTGATTCGGCGTATCACCTAGTCCAAGGGCAATCATTACTATGATTTGATTAACTTACTATTAGTCATACCCCCCAAGGTATAAATTCTACCAAGTCAATCAAACCGCTCAAAATATGGACTAGGTGAACGCCGAAAAAAGGGGCATACCCCCCATTGTACGAAGATACAAAAACGTGTAAATAAGTACGCGTACGAAAAGGGCAAAAACATGTTAAATATAAAGATTGCAAAGTATGAAGCAAAATAGAAAACTTGAATTAATAAAAAGACCGCTCAAAAGGCGGCAAAATGTCTTACAGAAAACCGCTCAAAAAGGCGGCAAATAAAAAATAATAATAATAATAGAAATTGACCAAAAAGAAAGAAGGAGCTGAAATTAAGGGGCGGCTAGGGTTGGAGCTGGATCCTGGACTTGGACGGGATCTTGAGAAGCGCCAAGGGACGCGTCCTCAGCTGGCGCCTCCTTGCTCTCCACTTCACCGTCATTGCTGGCCGCCACTTCTTCATTTTCCTCATCCTTTGAGGTTGTTGGTGTGGCGTCCAGCTCAGGAGAAGGCTGTCCAGGCTTCTTAGCTTCTTCCCTGAGGTAGACGAATTTGAGGCGTTTAGTGAAGCGCTCTTGAAAAAAGGTCGCCTCTCCCTCGTCCACCATGAGCTCGAACGCCTCGAAGAAGTGGCTCTTCAGCCTGTCCTCAGCGTTCTGTTCAATGCGGACGACCTCGTCTGCACTAGGGGCCCGAGGTGTCTTCAGCTGCAGATTTAAGTCCTCAACGGACTTCTTCAAAGTTTCCACCTCGGCCTTAAGTGCGCCCGCCTCGTCCAGGGCCTCCTTTAAATATTTTTGGGCCAAGGCCACCTCACTTTTGAGCTTTTCTGAGGCCTCGAACCCTTCTTTCCAGCGCTGGCCGTCCAAGAGGGCCTGATCCCTCTCCTGCCTCATGGTTTCCCTGGCTAAGGTCTCTTGTTCGAGGGCCTTAACCAGTTTCACCAGATCTTCTGCCTGCCGCGTTGCCTTGTCGGACAACGCATTGATCTAGGTCTCAAAATATCGGCGCTGGACGACCGTATCCCCAGTAACAGCATCCTGGGCCTTTTGGACCTTCTCCCAGGCACGCTTCAACTTTTCGTTTTCTTTGTCCTTCCATTCAAAGAAGGCGGTCAGTCGCAGGAAAAGATGCGCATAAGAGAAAACGGGTTAGTGGATCAGAGAACAAAGAAATTGGCTAAGTATGAGGGTTGAAAAAGTTACCTCAGCGCTGCAGTTGATCATTGGACCGAGGAAGCCCTCATGAATTCCCCGCAGCTTATCTCGCTGCTCAGCAGAGACGGCCCGGGCCATGGCTTCCCGCATGGCCTTCTGTCCGCCCCAGTAAGGGACTGGCCAGGCAGCTTCATCTGTAGCTCCTCCGTAATATCTACACGCGGACGCAAAGAGTTTAATTTAAGCTCAGTCAAAAAAAAAAAACAAGAGGAAGAAGCAAGAGAACTCGAACTGACCGTCGGAGAAGCTTGGGGCGTTGAGGGGGTTGAAGATGAAAGACGGAGGCGGCGTAGGCTCTTCCTCTTCTTCACCCGTCCGGCCAGGTTGGTCGCCTGCCGACTGAAAGGCTTCAAGCCAATCAGATTCGTTGACTCTTTGTACGGGCGGAGTCACTTCTGGCCCGGTCGGTTTTGTCGGGGTCGACTTACCCCTACTGTCCGATTTCTCGGACTTATCATGAACCGGTGTGGCGGCCGGATCCATGGACTTGGAGGCCCCGCTATCACTCAGTCGGGGTTGTTCTCCTTTGGACTGATTGGAGACAGTCCGCGACGTGGTCTTGGCCGCAGTGGTGGAAGTGGTCTTAGATGAGACCGTCTTCCTTTGCTTGGACGCCCTCCCGTCCTTGTCCGTCTTGGAGGCAGGGGACGACTGCTTCCGCTTGGACCTAGGGGTCGGAGTTGACAGCTGAAGAGGCAAAAGTTAGCGAAAAGTGAGCAAGATAATACAATTGATTGGCCGTGTCTAGCTAGGAAGGAGATCTCTTCCGTAATACCAACCCGGACGCAGGGATACGTCCGTGCGAACCCAGAAAGGAGGACCTTCCAAGCATCCCAGCACGGACGAAAAGAAGAAAAGGAGGTGAAAAGAATATACTTACTTCTTTAGATTGCTCGTACAGCTTCCGACGAGCCTTGTAGCGGGCCAAGTCAATCTCCGACATATTCACTTCCTCTTTCTGCTCTGAGTCCACATCTTGTACGCCTCAGCTGTAAAAGAAAAAGAAGAAGTGTTAGAAAATCCTTCAATTTCAAATAACTTATGTATGTGCAAAAATATATGTCCATGCGTCCACCTTGGGGCAAGTTCTGTTACAGGCCGTAGGCGGACATGAACGTGGGATCCCGAAGCCAGCTGGATAAAGGGATCCAGTTACTTGGAACGCGCTCAGTTTTGCCGTTCCTCTTCACCCTCTTGACTTTGAAGTATTCAAGCTGGTGCTCCTGGCTGGGGTGGACAGGTGGCTTATCAGGCTTGAGGTCCCCACGTCCAAGCTAAATTGGTTCAGCATTAAACCGATTCATCCGCAAGTTAAATTCAACATCTTTGGTCTTGATGCGGTAGAATCGGTGCTTCCAGTCGCGCCATTTGGAGACGCGGTCAACCACCATCATGTAGTCCCTGGTGGAGCTCAGAATGAACCAGCCGTCCGTATCCGCGTCCAGCTTAGTTAGTGAGTGCATCTCACAGAAGACTGCAAAGTCCGGCTTGAAGCCTTTGCAGATGCACGTCACCAAGTACCCAAAAATGTTCAACCAGCTGTTCGGGATCAGCTGGAAGAGAGCAATGTCGTATTCGTCCAGGATGGTGCGGACAAAGGGGTGGAGAGGGAAGCGCAGTCCGGTGTCTAAGGCCGCCCTATAAACACTGAAAGACCTTTGACGTGGCCTCTCTTCCTCCCAAGCAGCCACAACGTGTGACTTCCTTGGAGGCTGAATCTCAAATCCCTCCCCAAGATGGAGGAATGCCTTGTATGTTTCGAATTTGTAATTTAGGTAGCCCAAGGCCGTGCTACCCACCGTACAGGCGAACGGATCTTTGAAGTTTTCAATGTTGGCAACATCCTCCTCGGTAGCCGCCTCGCCCTCGGCGGCCAGCGCTTCGCCCTCGGCCGCCACCGCTTCGCCCTCGACCGCTTTCTCGACCTCTTCCTCCTCTTGTTGAGGAGCACTCCCAAACTCATAAGACAACACTCTGTCCAAATCGGCTGCCTCTGCTGAGCTGTGGCTTCTAGAGCTACGGCCGCCCCAGGAAGAGGTAATGTCTTC
This sequence comes from Chenopodium quinoa, assembly GCF_001683475.1. NCBI lineage: Eukaryota > Viridiplantae > Streptophyta > Magnoliopsida > Caryophyllales > Amaranthaceae > Chenopodium > Chenopodium quinoa. The sequence continues at coordinate 934,472 of NW_018744790.1, forward strand.
ATGAATTAGGGGCCTTTTGCCTTTGTCTTTGGCATTGGCCGCCTGTCTCCCAGTAAGAGGAGCTCTACGAGGAGGCTGGTCGGACGGTTCATTAATTGAGACCCCAGTCCTTGGCCTGTCCGACCTGCTATATCGGAGATAGAGTTCCAAAGGAGTGGGGACGGAAGGATCAGCGTCCGCCCGAGAAGAGGAAGGAGGTCCTTCACAGAGTAGCAACTCAGCCCCATCGATGACCGAGTTGGCATATTGGGGGAACCTTAATCCCGGAGTTCGCTCGGACGTTCCCCCCGCGGCCGAAGCGCCCTGAGTTCTTTGGCGCTCTTCAAAGGAGGAGGTTACTTCCACGGCCGAGCAGTGAGTGCCCATGGAAGCAGTCGTAGGAGTGGTGGAAGGAGTTTCTAAGTCCGTGTTGTTAGAGTTATAAGGAGGCCTAGGGTGCACCAGACTACCGTCTGGGTTTCTGGCCGCATGACGATCATGCGTCTGCATTGCTCTTGCCATGTCCGACTGCAGGGACAAAGAAGAATAGGTGGAAGTGAGTTGGTACGCACTAGAAATGGACTCACTCCTTAAAGGAGACAACTCGTCTTCGTCCACTCTAGACTCCTCAGTCCCAGGCGAACGGCCGGCCTCATGAGGAGAAACGGACGAAGCCGAGTGTTGAGCCATATTTAAAAAATGAAGAATAAAGAAATAAAAATGCAAGTAAAGGAAAAGAAAACAAGCGGTCTACCTCTATACGTGTAGAAAACTTGAAAAGTCTTGAAGGTTGACCGGAAAACTCAAAGAATGTGCCCGGAAAACTCAAAGGAACGGCGGAGCTCATGAAGATTCAAAGAAAAAGGCACTTTCTCTCTCTAAAAGCTCGGACTTCTCTCTAGAAAATGCAAAGTTCCAAAGTGTGAAAATGAGGTCAAACCCTTTGTATATATAGGCAAAATTTATGGGGGTTAAATGGTAAATTCATCTTTCCCGCCTAAAAAGTTGAACGGTTATAATTTGAAAATTTAACCTAGAATTTGAAGGGGCAAAGGACGCCTAATAACGGCACATCCGAAAATAAACTGATAAGAAAACGGAGCTAAAGCTCCCTCCGCAATAGTAAGACGACCGAAATTCCAAAAACGAGACGGCCTACCGTTGTCCGCGCCATCTGCAAAGATGGGCGTTCGCTCTAAATTTTCAGGCGGACAAAAGTCATCTGTCAAAACCCTAATGCACTCGTACGCATCAAGGCTATTTAGGATTAGAGGAGGCGGCCTGAAAGCGTACGAGCCACCCCCTCTGAGGGGAAAATGTTGAGGGTAAAAATACCCCGTACACGTGGACCAGTCCCGTAGCGACACGTGGCCCAGTTAGAGGGTGACACATGTCACTATGGGAAGATGCCACGCGTCCAGTCTAAAAGCGTTGAAGGGTTCAGGCCAATCTTGTAGCAACACGTGGCCCATTTAGAGGGTGACACGTGTCGTTACAGGAAGATGCCATGTGTTTAGGGCATATATGACCCCTAACATCAGCACGCAAAAGAGGCCTAATTACATCAGGGCCCAAATCCCAAGAGATATCATTGAAAGCCGCAAAGCGGCGCCCCCAAAGCAACACGTGGCATTCTCTGATTGCGCAGTCAATCACGTCACGCAATTTTAGGGTACAAACCCTAGAAAGGGGCACGAGTTCCACCCCTATAAATACCCCAATCATTTATGATGGGAGAGGTGGATTAAGACATTACAAGAAACAGAGCATTAATAGCTCCAACTTCTCTCTACTTTCTCTCTCTAGCCTTTTCCGTTTCCGATCACTGACTTGATCGTCGGAGGCGAATATTCCGATAACCGGGATATTCGTTGTTTTGCAGGTCCAACCGTCTCGTTGCTAGGAGAGCGTGACCAGTATCCAAGGAAATCCAATAAATACCCGAAACAAGATTGGCTTCAAGAAGACAAAACTGTGAGGAATGGAATAGGACTGATTTATGTCCAAACATAGTGCAAAGGGTTCAAAAACTTTGTTAGAACTCAAGAACTTGCCATTCTTATCTGTCTTCTACTGGTGAGTTTGAAGTGTTTGAGGGAAAGTCCTATCTTCCTGTTAGCTTAAACAACCACACATGTGCTTGTGGTCAATTACAAATTTCAGGTGCTTGTGGTCAATTACAAATTTCAGGAATTCCATGCAGACATGGAATAAGGGATATATTAGATGCAAAGCTTAGCTTTCATACATTTGTTGATGAGTGGTTTTTTGTCTAGAGATACAAGGCAGTATATGCGAATGGGATTAATTTCATACCAAATCCAACAATGGACCGATTTCAATGTGCCTTAGATAAATTCCACCTGAAATAAAGAGAGGGATTGGAAGACCTTACAGAAACAGATTGAGAGATGATACCGAGGAAAGGAAGGGTAAGAGAGCTAATACTATAAGGTGTGGCAAGTGTCAGGATTATGGTCACAATGCTCTGACTTGTAGGGGAGGAGCTACAGCAAAGCGAAAGTGGGGTCCAAGGAAAAAGAACAACGAAAAGGGAGAGGGAGCTTCTCAAGCTACTAATGATATCCCTAATGTGCAACCTGTTCCAGAACAACCAGACAAACAACAAGGTTGGTTGCATCTCAACCAGTTCCAGTTTCCCTTTTGCATATCGATCTGAGATGATGAACCAGTTATCTCCTCTTCCAGTTGCTCTTAATATATCCCTCAAATGATGAACAAAAAAGCTTCATGTATCTGAATCTTCAGTAGACACAATTCCCCATGCAAATAGAAACAACTCATTATTCCCATTTAGTGCAATAGCAGATAGTAGAACCCCCCCCCCCTATAACTCCCTTTCAAGTGAGTTCCATCAACTCCCAAAAAACCCCTAACTCCATCCCTTAACCCATCCAAACAAGGCTTAAAAGAAATGAAGATTGTTACAAAAAGCCAATGGCTTGTCAACATGAGTTGCTGGATTCCATACACAACTAGCATCCAAATCAGGGTTAGTTCTCCTAATCATCTCACAATAACTAAGGAAAAAGGCATAAGATTCATTAAAGCCACCATGTATCTCTATTAAAGCCCTTGCTTTCACTCTATATAAAGTACTAGTACTATTTGCACATTATATCTATTCCATAACAAAGCATTATAAGCATTACCAGATATATCATTATTGGCTCTAATGTCTTCTAACAGAACTCTGATGGCCCACTTTGCAGTTACCATAGGGTTTTTTTATCTCCAACCCAAGCATGTGTGCTTAGGATTTTTAATAGACTTGATAGCCCAAGTGAACCAATCTGTCAATTTGGAAGCATGGAGCCTCCACTCACAACCTTCTGCAGAACAATACACTATGTAGATGAAATTATTTGCCCTATCAACAACCACAGAAACCCATATTGTATGCAATAGTCCCTAACATCTCTTAAATGTTGTTTGTCACAAAAAAAGTTGCCATGGTCTTAGTTCTATTCTTCCATCTTCTTCTCTATCAAACATTTCTCTATTTCTATAAAGTTTTGCAAAGTAATTTCTATCCCCATCATCTTCTATATCATCATCTACCCAAACATCATCAGCATAAGAGTCATAGTTATCACATACCACCATATTATCAGCATCACTCATTTGCATATCCTCTTCATCATCTAAAGTTTCAACATCACTAGAAGAGTTACTGAGTTGTCCAGACAAGGTGAATGGTGGATCTTCTTCTTGGTCAAAATTCCATATTCAAATATTCAAGTGAAAATATGTCATGTGTTCCACCATCAGATATAGACACTGAACTACTAGCAGTTAACAACCCTTTTCTCCTAGCTGTTGTATTTGGCACTTTCTTTCTTAACACTAGTGCTTTATAGGATAAGGATGAAACAAGTTCAGGTTTCAATGAATGTGGAGGGTGATCAGATTGTTTATGTTTCCTTGGACTTCTTTTGAACACTCTAACACCTATGTCTGCTTCAGTCTCGAGCTCAATTACATGTTCACTAGCACCTATATCAGTTGCAATCCCTGATATAACTCCTAGTGTTTCACCAGTTTCAAGCCCCAACCAGTACTCAAATCCTCTTCCCCTCCATCCAGCACCCTTCCTCTCCCTGCACCTCTCCTACCCCTCTCCTTCTACCCCTCCTCCTCCTTCTATCTTAGTCCCTTTCTCTCCCTATACTTCTTCCCCTCCCCCTCCCTCCTCTATTACCAACTAACTGAGCATCTGCATTTAAATTACCCTCATCCTTAATTGGTTCATCAGTTTCCCCTACCACCACACCTCTCTCTTCACCCCTACCCCCACACCTCCTACCTCTAGTTTTGACAGAATCTCTTGTTTAAGTCAAATCACCCATTTCATCCAAGTTAACATCATAGATTCAACGAACACCAGTTTCTTGTTACACTAACCCTTTGCTTCTCCTAGGTGGTAATTTTGAAGGTCTGCCTACTCAGGATAAAGGGAACCACAGTTGCATCAGCATGTCTCCTAATCCCATTGTAACTAGAGACTGAAATACCAGCTGATTCTGCAACACCTTTCATTTGTTCCTTAATCTGCCTTGCATTTCTAGTTATCCTTAAAGCCTTGGCATCTTTAAAAATCTAACTTGGACTATCAGCATCATACACCCATATGTGTATCTCATTCTTTCCAGCCAAGTCAGAGAACATCTTCATTAAGTCCTTATCACTATTAAGATAGTGGTATTTCATCTTATGCACATATCTAAATGTAGGGAATTTGGGTATTTCAATACGTCATTCAACAACATTATCCCAATAATCTATAATCACATCAATAAGGTTTATCTTATCAATGTCCTCGACAACAACATCTACATCACCACTTCTAAACCGGAACTTCAACACAATAGCATCACCCATTACAACCTAACAACCCTAAAAATACACAAGAATTTTTCCATTACAACCCTAGAAATACACAAGAATTTCTCCATTACAACCCTAGAAATACATATCTCAATTCAACTTGCAGAACTAACCACCCTATTAATACACAAGAATTTCTCCATTACAACCACAAGCATTCACATATACAAACCCAAAAAAACCACACACCAATTAACAATAAAACATACCCTAAATTTCATGAAAGATTTAAAATTTCAGTACATTAAACCCCCGATTATTCAACCACAATCATCCATTTAAAAAACAGGGCAATCATAACAACAATTCATTTAAATTCGAAAAAAATAGGAAATTTAGGGTTAAGATAGGATGAAATACCTTGTAAAAGTTGAAATCCGGCACCTTGGAGAGATTTGGATCAAAATTCGTAGATTGATGATTGTTGTTTTAGCGCTCCTCGAAGTTCATCAACGCAGCAGCAGAAGTTCGAACGTCTTTAATTGAATGCGCCTTTAATGAATTATTAGTGGGTGTTAGAGCGTTGCATTTACAAAATTAAAAGGGGTAGTTTAGTCAATTCCAAATTAGTTAACCATGGTTAGTAATTTAACTTAATTATGACAGATTTAGTAAAATAATGCTATATTAGAGAGCAATTAAATTATTAATGCTATTTAAGAGATTTTGAAAAAAAATTTGCTACCATTGAGAATGTGCAAAAGTTTATACTCCTTCTGTTTGTTTTTTATTTGCATCAGTTTGACCGACACATTTGCCGAGATGCAACATTGACCATTAATATCTTTAATTGTATATTAATAAAAATTGTAACAAAATTATATTATGACACTAGATATTATGACTAATCTAATGATATATTTTAGTATTATATACTCCTGGAATACAATGGATCATGGTACTCCTTACCCAATATATTTGATTTATTTTGCGCACACTTTATGTTATTTTGTTTAAATGTTGTGTTATTTTGTTACAACATGTTATTTACTTATTTATTAATTCAACCTCAACTCATGCTATTTTTAATTTACATTAAATAACATATATATAAATTGAAATAATAATAAATTCACATCAAAATAACATTAGCATTGTTGAGTTTTAAGGCATCGTGAATAGAATCAAACACTTTAGAAGATACTAAAGTTCTGGACATAAACACATTTAAACCCTTAAATGACCTTCAAATCAATTGATTTCTAAGAAACCTAGGAAATTAGAAGAAGAAAAGAGGAGAGAGAAAGTGTGTTTGATTTAGAGTTGGAGTAGTGAGAGGAAGAGAGATCAAGAGTGAGTGAGACTCAGGTTGATTCCTCAAAAACCCAGAAAATTGAAAGAAAGGAGAGAGAAAGTGTATGATTTACTTGGAGTAGTTGAGAGGAAAAGAGAGTGAGTGTGGGAGAAAGATGAATGAGAAAAGGGCGAAATAACATACATGTCGTATTTAAAAATAACATATACATAATTTGAAATAACAAAGAGTTAACATCAAAATAACATGAGTATTATAAAACCTAGAGCACCGTGTACATGGTACTCCAGGAGTATGATAAAAATTGCGTATAATAACATTTATTTCCCTGCCTTATAAAAAGTAGGAGATTGCGCTTATGAATAGTGCACGGACCTATATGCCCTTCAAAATGTTTGTTTACGTTCTTACCCCCATATATAATTTTTTTACATTTATATCATTCCACGTGTACAAATGTAATAATGAGTGTTGAGTTTTCCTTCTCCTTATATTTATGCACTTTATATTATTTATTTATATTATATGTAAATATATTATAGGTAAATTTAAACGCCATCTATATTGCAATATTGTATTGTTGAATAATTGCATAGATGTTTTGTAAAAAAAAAAAAAAAAAGTTGTAAACAACTAAAAAAGCCGTGCATGAAAAATGAAAGGTTCAACACTACGTGAAAAAATGAAATTGGCACCGGTTCAAACCCGGCCTAAGGCACCGGTTTGAACCGGTGCCAGAGTGGGGGGTGCCAATTACCCCCCTTTTTGGCACCGATTCAAAACTAGTGCCATAAACAGGTTTTGGCATCGGTTCACCGGTGCCAAAAATACTTTTAAAAAATATTATCCCTCCTTTCGGCACCGGTTAACCGGAGCCAAAAATGTCCAAATTTTTTTTTTGTTTTTTTTTTCACTTAACAATTAAATCAACTAAAAAAGATAACATCACAATATAAATGGAATTGGTTTCAATATAATCCAAAATTTACAACATATAATCAAATCCAAAATTACAATATAGATCAATTACAACTAACATATAAATAAATAAATAAAATTACATTATAAATCATAAAAAAATTACAATATACTCGTAAATCAAAAAGAAAATTACAATATAACATATCAATATTCTTGCATAATCTATACCTGCACCAATTAAACAGAAAAAAAATCAATTGGTAAAAATAAGCTTAAGAAAAAATTAAAAAAAAAACCCAGAAATTCAATCCAAACAATTCAAACCCAGAAAAAAAAGCATTAATTCAAACCAAGGAAAAAAAACAGAAATTGAAATCGAAATTAAAAAAATATCAAAATCGAAAAAAAAAAAACAAAAATTGAAATCGAAAAAAAAACCCAAATAATCGAAAAAAACAAAATCAAAATCGAAAAAAAACCCAATTAAAATTGAAACCCAAAAATTAAAATAAAAATTAAAACCCAAAAAACTAAAATCAAAAACAAAATCCCAGAAATCGAAAACAAAAACCAAAATCAAAAATTCAAAATTGAAACCCAAAAAACCAAAAATCAAAAACAAAATCCCAGAAATCGAAAAAAAAAAACCAAAATCGAAACTAAAAACCAAAATAAAAAAAACCAAATCCGAAAAAAAAAACCAAAATCGAAAAATTTGAATCGAAAAAAAAATAATTAAAATCGAAAAAAAAAACAGAACTTGAAAAAAAAAACCCAAAATTGTTGTTGATGTTGATGCCGGTGGGAATTGCGGCGGTGCTCGAACTTTGTGGTGTGGTGGCGGCTGTTGTTGTGGCGACTGTTGTTGCGGTGGCGGCTTTGGTTGCTGCAGATCTAAGGGGAGAGGAGATCGAAGGGAGATGAAAGAAGAACGAAGAGAGAGAGAGAGAGGAGATCGAAGGGAGATGAAAGAGGATGAAGATGGAGATGAAAGAAGAACGAAGAGAGAGAGAGGAGAGAGAAGGAGAGGAGAGGAAATGGGGAATGGAGGCGGAGAGAGGAAAGTTATTAGGGGTTTAGGGTTTTTGCTATGATCCGTTTTTTTTTTTTTTTTTTTTTAATGTTGCACTGGTTCAGTGGCACCGGTTCAAACCGGTGCCCTTTGTATTTTTGGCACCGGTTTGAGCTGAACCGGTGCCATTACTCTTGGTCTAAAATCCCGCCCATTTTAAGGGCGGTTTTTGCCACCGGTTTGGTCTGAACCGGTGCCATTTGGGGGTTGCCTTTTTATATTTTTCTACTAGTATTTTATAAAAGTGAAAAAAAAATTAAGTCAAGTATAATACTACGTACATGAATACTAAATAGTGCAAAAATCAAAGTGACACGCTATAAAAAAAAAAAAAAAAAAAAAAAAAAAAAAAAAAAAAAAAAGGAGTCTCTTATCTTTTTAAAATCCATATACTACCTCTGTTACATGTTATATGGAACGATTAGACATTTTCCCTCTCTACTTGCTTTATGTCAAATCATTGCAAATGACGGTACCATTTTGATTGGGAGCGCACGCATGGTATAATGTAATTTTCATGTATCAAATCAAACCTTTCACTGTACTCTTCTTTCTAGGGTTTCTTCTTCCCTCCTTTTTTTCCATCAAACCCAAAATTTCTTCACCAAAACCCTAGAAATCGAAATTCTCTGAACATAAAAAATGGTGGATTTTGCTAGAGTTCAGAAAGAGCTTCAAGAATGCAATAAAGATGTCAATTCTTCTGGCGTTAGCGTGAAGCCAAAAGCTGATTCTCTCTCTCATCTCATTGGTACTATTCCTGGTCCTGTTGATTCTCCTTACGAAGGTGGTACCTTCTTAATCGACGTCGTTTTACCTGGTAATTAAAGCATTGTTGTTGTTTGATTTTAATTTACTTTGATAATTTTGATATTTGAACTGTGTCAATTGGTGTTGTTAATGTTTAATTTGTCCTTTTGATTTCTATTGAATTCTGAAATTTGTTGAATTCTGAAATTTCTTCATTAATAAAATAGAGGCTTTTGTTTCATACATTTGATTGCTCCCGTAAATTTGAATTTTGCAAATTTGTTTTACTCCGTATTAGTTAGGATTATTATACATAATCTTGCTAAGTTTGGGGAATTCTTTGTGAAAATCATCTTGAGTAAGGAAGGAAAATGCCGAATCGCGGTAGTTTCTGTTTGCAATCAAGAATTATCCTTTCCTGTATTATATGAGTTGGAGTTTTGTAGTTATTCATTTGTAACTATGATTATTAATTGAAATGCAATGTTGAATGGTCAACTATTTGAATTTTCACTTGCGATATTCTGTGAATGGGTTGTTATATGATATTTATCTATTGCCTTTCTTTGATGGACGGTTGATCTGTTGCTTTCCCTCATTTCTCCCTGTTAAATTATTTTGCTCTTAAGGTATGTGTAACGATGTTTATTTACTTGACTGATAGTAGTAGTGCTGCTTTCCTTTTTTTTTTTTCAATCACAGATGGATACCCTTTTGAGCCACCCAAGATGAAATTCCTGACAAAAGTTTGGTAAGACATTTCTGTGCAGCCTTTTCACTTGTTGATTCATCTTGCTTTGTTTTGTTGAATTGCTGCATTGTCCAATAATGGCAATTGTATTTAATATGGAGGGCGGGGGGGGGGGGGATTCGCATTTATCATTATTTGCGAAGTAGTCAAATGTTTGGAAGTAAGATATATTGCATTAATCTGCACTTGTTAGCTTAAGTTGGCTTTTGCGTGATGAATGGGGTTCAAAATTTTCAAATGATGAATTTAGTTGGTTTGTTGCGCCAGTGCAAGTACAAATACTCTGTCTGATTTCTAGAATTTCTGTTGGTTAAATTTGGTGTAACATACCATCAGCAGTATTCTGCTTATGGTGCTCAATTGGCAGTGTATTTTACATATGATGAGAAAATTAGAATTATCACAGTTATCCCTGTCTGATGTGTCTGTGCTGATCCTTTGTGCTCTGATGCATATGTACTGCCAAATGAAAGTATATCGCCATTTTTAACTTTTAAGACTCTAGGATATTTTTCTTACAATCTATTTTTGTCTAATTTTCTGTTTGAGGAATTTCCAAACCTAATATGTGTAGCTTTTCAATTTATTTAGATTCATTTGTGGTAATTAAACTTTTGGGAAATTAGGTTCTGGTCTAATCATAACATCTTAGTGTGCTGCTGAGCAAGTGATTTTGCTGTTCATTTTTGAGGCTAATATCCATTAGATAGAAATTCTAAGGGCTGTATGTTTAGGAGAGATTTGGGGAAAAAAGAGAGTTTTGAGGCAAAAGAGAGGTTATCAAATCTCTAATGCGATTGTTTGGTTAAGAGAAGATTTCAGGAGGATTTCGAGTCCTAAATGCTAATTTTGAAAAAAGCTAATGATGGGAGCTTTTTGGTAAGAGAGGTCAGTGACTTTTCTATCTTAAAGTTGGTTAAATTTACTACCCATAACCAATTTTGCTCAAATTAATAATAAATTATGCATACACAATAAACGAGCTATATAACTTGTATTTATCAAACATACATCAGCTAGTCAAACTAGCTCATATATCAGCTAGTCAAACTAGCTCATATATCAGCTAATCAAACCTGCTCATACAAACCACAAACAACTAACCTCTTGTTGCCAAACAGGGTCTAAAGCTTTCTACTGCTAAGATATTTGTGGATTTAATCTCTTTTCCTTCTTTTGGCCATATATGTAGTTTGTACTCTTGGTAGGGGAGATTTGTGTTTAGCATGTGTTCCCCTTTAATGATTCTCACCCTTCTTTCCAATCCGTTCCAATCTTGGGATAATTATTTAGGAAAGACATCTGATTTTGATATTCGAAGGCACCCATCAAAATTAAAGTGGAAAATTTAACAATTTTATGGAGTATGGTAACTATTTGGAGTATAATCTTGCATACAAGCTGAGAGCTCGGTAATAAAGTGTCATACCTTTAGCCTTCCCCATCGCAATGACTTTTCTAAGGCAGCACCCTAAACCAAAAACTAAATTAGCTTATATACCATTGAAAATCAAACATTGATAACCATGTTAAGGATTACAAGAGTGATTAAATCTGCCAAACTGATTTATAATCTTAATCAATACTACAATGGAAGTACAACCTCATTGATCATTTCCTTATCCCCCTCAAAGCAGTTAGATGTTAAAGACCAATGCACAATTCATATAAAAGCTATAACGCCTATTTAATCTACAAATGTTGTTTGAAGGAACACCCAAAATTTAACCTAATGAATTTCTAACACATGTCAATAGCACAGTAACTGTTGAAGGTCCCAAAGAGCTTCACAACGAACCAAAAGGAGGTTCAAAACTCTAACTAATTCTATACATATTTAGTATTTCTAAAAATTCAATTGCCTTTCAAAGCGAGTCAACATAGAGATAGAATTAAGGGAAGGGAAGACTGAAAATATATGAAAGAAGGCCATAAAATTTACCTGTTGTTCGCTGATAGGCGAGGAAAGCCACAGCTACTATCAATGCGTAATTAAATCAAATCAATTTCTGCTTGATGACTGTAAGAGAAAAGTAAGAGGGAGCTTAATGATTGCAAAGACATCCTAGTCTATCAACCTCCCTTGTACACTTCTTTTCTCTGAACATGGAAGAAACTGTCAAGTAAGAAACATGATGTGATTATCTGCCCACAATATTATTTTGATTTTGGCTTTTGCTGGGTTGTCCTAGGGATTGTCAAGGATCACAAAATCATTCTACCACAACTGTAAATAAAATCGAATCATACACATTCTGCTTGCAAGAATATTTCCCATCTGTAAATTTTAAAGCTGTCTGACTACTGTGTTCTTTTTCAATAAAAAAGTAACAAAAAGCAATGTCAAGAAAACAAAGTCAATGCAACAACTTTTAATTTTAAGCCTCTTGATCAGAAATGTCTCCAAATCAATATCTACGGAGTCTTATTTTTATTAGGAATTTATGCATGCAAAATAGATTAAAGTGGAGTGAGAAAGTATCGTTTTAAGTGGTAACATCTAACATGAAAACTCTAAAGACAAGTGGAGAATATTCTTGTCGTCTTCTGCAGTCAAGAACTCAAGATCTGACGGAATTAGAAGGAAAAAAAAAGTAAATAAATGGTGATTCCATATCAAACTCTAAATTTCACATCATTCCAAATTTAATCTATATAACACAACCCAAAACAAATTCAATTCTAAATTTCAAACACAATAACTGGGTTATTACCTTTGTTATTTTAAAAATAAGGAAGAAGACAAGGAGGATTGTAAGGGAGAGATATTGTCTGTAAGAAAATGGTAGAAAAATGGAGGAAGAAGCAGCAGAATTAGAAAAAAAAGGGGGGGGGGGGGGGGAGGAGACGCAGTGCTTAACTGATAATGTTCATAACCTGCAATAAATTTCATGATATTTTTTCAATCAATTCACTGTAGTAGTGAACAATATGAGTTAGGCACTTTGAAGGGCTAGAGATGTTTGCAAAAGCCATAGAATCCAAATGCCTGTACCCTCATAATTTTCGTTTGGATGTCTGACTCTGAGGTTCTTAAGAGGGTGGAACCGTGGAAGTTTTAAGTGTTCAGGTAATTATTTTATCTAAACATGCACTGATAATAAATTTGCAAGTCTGAAGGTCTACCATGCTCAGTGTGTTTCTTATACACTGTTAAAGTGGTATGACAGGGAAATTATCTTCCGTTCTATTGTGAAATGGTCTTTTTCTTATTCCCACCTCCATATAAGAGCATTTCTAGATAAGATATGTTGGCTCTTAGGCAGCTTCATTTTCTTCTGATTTTGTGGTTTTCTTTCTGCTGCATAATGGGAGAATTTTCTGTAACATGTGATAAGATTATGGCTTAATTTGGGTGTTTCACTTTGGTCTCTTGGTTCGAGCCTCCTAGAGTCCTAGGCCTTATCAGGGCTATATATGATCATGTCTAGTGCAACGGTCATGCAATAGTGAATTGTGCACATTCCATTTTCTTTTTTTTTTGGGTGGGTGGTTGTTGGGGGGGGGGGGGGGTATACTTCTTATTTCATTTTTGGAAGTGTTTATATGTATTAAAAAAGTATGATTATGCACGACTCCCAGGGGATTACAAGCTTAATGTGTATTCATGCATTATATTGAAGGCATCCTAACATTAGCAGTCAGAGTGGGGCTATCTGCTTGGATATCTTGAAAGACCAATGGAGTCCTGCTCTTACTTTAAAGACAGCACTTGTCTCCATACAAGCATTACTTTCTGCAGCAGAGCCAGATGACCCTCAGGATGCTGTCGTTGCTCAACAGGTTGCTTTGCTGCTAAATTGCATGTTTTGTTTTTTTAATTTGATTTTCTCAAGTTTCAACTTTCGAGACCATCTCCTTACTTCCCCTTTTGTGCTTTGGGGAAGGGAATTTGGTGGTTTTACTATTAATCGCCAATAGCTAACCAGTTCATTTCATTAAACATGCATTTCATCATACTTATTTAATTCATGTGGAGCACCATGCAGTACCTTCGGGATTACCAGACCTTCGTAGGCACTGCTCGTTATTGGACTGAAGCTTTTGCCAAGACATCTTCCCATGGGATTGAGGAGAAGGTAGATAAATCATCCTTCTTAGCAGTGCCTCTAATACCTTTCATTTATTTGATCTCTTGTCAGTATGTCATTGATTGAACCACATATTTGTTCAAATATATGATGTCATAGGGAAGTTGAATATCATGCAGGTACAGAGGCTAGCTGAAATGGGCTTTCCTGAAGCATTGGTGAGGAGTACTTTGGAAGTTGTTGGTGGGGATGAAACTCTTGCCCTTGAAAAGCTTTGCTCGAGCTAGATTCATTGCTGAATTCTCTTTTTTGCTGCAAAAGCACTGTTTGAAGGTCTTGATTAAGCTGTATATGAACTGCTTGTTGGTCATAGTGCTTATATATCTATGCCATCTTTAGTCAACTCCTTGCTGAAATTTATATTTTGCTATTTTGTTGCTATTGATGCTAAGCTCCATCTCATGTAAAAGGAGTTACAAAACCTAGTTGTTGAATAGAATTGCTTAATGAATGAATGAGAAAGTCCGTTGGATTCTCCTCATCTCTATTTCTGCCTCTCTTTTATTGTGTTTGCGCACTGTTTCCTTACCTTTATGTGTTTACTACATCTGAATATTAAAATAAGAACTATTGAAGGTGTAAACAAAAAGTAGAGGCAGAATGAAGAGAATATTAGAGACGGCTCAGTTTACCTTTCACCTGTTCTGCATTTATGAATTATGATAGCTTAAGGAAGGCAAAAGGGGATCTGGTGGTTCTGTATTGTCTCAACCCACCCACCCCCCCTCCCTCTCTTTTCTAGAATCTGTATGGCTACACCTCTGTGAAATTTGACTTAAAATACTACGTATATTATTTGAAGATCTATGTCTTTGATTTTGTAATTTTGTTTGGAGTAGTGAACTGCTGGGCCAGTTTGGGACAAGATTAATTATATTGTTTGCTTGGACTACATAGTCTACATTTAGGTATGGTATGTGGTTATATTTTATAAGATAGTCTTCAATGGTTTGCGAATCAGTAATTCTTTTTGTTTGGAAAGGGGATTTGGGGTAGTTTGCTTGGGGGTAACGATTGCGTAGAAGACAATATGTTACCTTAGCTCAATTGAGAACGCATGTTTGCTATATATTGATATAATATCAAGTTTTTCGAAGTTCTGGTTTGTCGTTGAAGGATAAGAGTCTCATAATATTGGCGGAAATTATACAAGTGCTGGTTATTGTAATACACATGCAAGTGAGATGGAAAGAGGCTTTGAGTGTAAATTGTCGACGTATGGGATGAAGGATAGAAGGTGAGCAGCAGAATTTATAAATTGTGATTGAATTTGTGTGTTTTTTTTTTTTTTTTTTTTTTTGGGGGGGGGGGGGGGGGGGTGGGGGTTAAGTCTGGTAACACAGTCAGTGACTAAAATCAAAGGGAGGACAAGCACATTCTTTAGCATGAAAGACTTCTCTTTGAGGATAATGGCTGTCAGACAACTCAGCTTGGATAATATGTTGAGGATCCACCGTAATTGGAGTTTGAGGATCTTTCCAAAGTATTCAGTTTTTTAATTTTGATTTTACTCAGTTTGCTTATTTATTGAAAGTAGATATGGTATCCATTCTTGTTGAGTTCTGGTGTTTATAGTTGTGATGATCTTGGGTTATGTTTAAAGTCAGTGCCATACCTTCCAAGTTCTTGGCTACCATTTTTAATTGCTCAAGTCTTTGATTGTGGTTTTCAATTTCTCTGAGTTTGAGGTGTTGTGATTTTTTCCAATCTGACCTGATGTTATGAGCATACTTTTTATTATTACTTCTTTGGTCATGTAAATGAGTTTAAAGTAGTTTCTGGAAAAGGGTAATAAGTGTGGTCTGATATATTTTGTAGTCATCTTTAGGTTTGACATGAATTTTAAAGTTCATATTGTATCCTTTGAGATCTAATCTAGGCATCAATGTCGTCCTTTATTATGCAGCATGTGAAATTTGCTTTCCAATTTTTCATGGCACAGTGAAGAATGTTTTGCTGTTTGAGCGACTATGATGTAGTTATGCACTTAAAATAGTTGCTATATCTCGGTTCAGTGGCACGTCTCTTCAGTCAACAAGTGTTTCGTGAAATTTTAATTGATTTGTGTGACTAATACACTTCCTAATTACAGATGCGTTGGTTCAACTTACAAGCTTTACAAAGTCTCCAGACACCTATCATGGACTTCATTACCAAGTTACCAAAAGATTGTTCAGAGGTTGTCACTAAAAGATTGAAAAATACATCATTTGGATATTGATAGTTCTGGTCTCTTCTTTCTTGCACATTGAGATGTACAACCTTGAAGCTAGAGAGGTTTATCCACCTTCCATTTTCTTGTTACTAATGTAGATTTAGTTGCTACTATCATCCGTATGAGCAATTCGACTAAATTTTTATATCGTAGAATATTCTCTCTTTGAGTTTTTGTGGTTAATACTAAATATGCTTTCCTGGTGCTCTGAATTTCTCTTGATTCTTACCCTGCTTATATTAGCCTCTATGACGTCATTGCATCATAGATGTCAATGTCCAGGTAGAGCAACTCTGTGATTGGAATATACTACTTAGACTATCGCTTCATTCGCTTGTGATTTTATTTTTCTTTGGCATGTAAGAATTTGTTAGATTGCTATCCAATACTTCTAAAGTATAAGTCTTATATTTCTAATATTTTTTTTATAACATACTTCGTTAATGGTATAGGATGTGTATTGGCAAGTGTGAAACTCATATCGCCCATAGCGAAGTAAGGCCCTATTCTCATCGGATTATTTTTAGTTCAGTTCAGCTCACTTCTAATAAGTCCGGTTCAGTTCAGCTCAACTCTAATAATTTAAGTTCAGTTCAGCTCATCTATAATAAGTTAAGTTCAGCTCAGCTCCTAACTTCCTTCTCTCATAAAATATTTAATTTAGTTCAGCTAGTTCAACTCAGCTCCTAACTTCCTTCTCTCTTAAAATATTCAATTTAGTTAAGCTCTAATAAGCTCATTTTAGTTCAGTTTAGCTCATTTTAGTCAATGAGATCGGTTCCTAGTATGGTTTGATGAATGATACAAATTGTGTTGATCTTCCGTGTCAGAATTTTCCATGAATGATGATGGACTAAAACTTAAATTAGAATTACCTAACTATTTTGACAAGAATCCTATGTCTTGAATGGTAATTAGAAAGAATCTTGGATTTTCTCAGTATAGTCCATGCTGATTCTATCACGTGGGAGGACGAGGACATATCCTTCTCTTCCTCCACCATCATTTGTCCAAGCATCAGAGAGGTCAAGCTGCTTCTTGATTTTCGTGTACACCCCTCTATTTATGGTTTATTAAATTAATTGTTAAATAAAGTACTTCTTAATCATATTTATTAAACAATTTAAGGTTGGTGATTGATTTTGTTGGTACACCTCAAACTAAAGTTGACTTATGGATCAAGCCAGTGACGGACCTAGAAATTTAACAATGGGGGACAATTTCGATAATTCAACTAATATCAACCTATTTAAAAAAAAAAAAAAAAAAAAAAAAAAAAAAAAAAAAAAAAAAACGGGTACACAATACAAGTAATTTGGGTTTGGTTGGGAAATAGAAATAAGGGAGTAGTCGAGTGGTATAGTTGAAATAAAACACCAAAAAAAAAAGGAGTGATGTTACAAAGGGGATTCGAATGTCATATTATCTTGTGATGTTAATTTCTTAGCAAACATTTGCTGAAGATGCTCGTTGCAGTCTGTGACTCTTGGCCGCATGGGTGGTGGTTCGTGCCTCGTGGTTGGGAAATAGGAATAAGGGAGTAGTCGAGTGGTTTGGTTAAAATAAAGGAATTTTTTTTATTTTTACCACCTCCGAAAAACAACTTAATTGTTTTTACCACCTCCATAAAAAAAAGTTTTATTTTATCACCACATAAAAAAATGAAAATTGACTTTTACCACCAATCACCGCCAACTAACGGATTCTGTCGATCTAGGTAAACCTGAAATTGGGCCCCTTGACATATTGTTTCTAGCTCACTACCAACATAGCTAAGGCAAACTTCTTGTTTATTCTTACACTCAATTTTATATAACTATTTTCCCAGTTTTATTTTTTTCCTAAATTTTTTTCCTCTTTTTTTTTTCCGAAAGTGGTGGGACAATGGTCCCCCCTTGTTCCTTCATGGGTCCGCCCATGGATCAAGCATATAACTTATGACTAGTCGAAGTTTTAGGCCGGAACCTCATACAGGTTATCCCAATTTGGGTTTCTTTAGTGACTTTTGATCCTATAAGCCTTGTTTGGTTATTTCTAAACTAAGTAGATAATGTCGTGTAATAAGCATGATTAGTACACGAGCATTCTCGTATAGACGTATCTCAAAGATGGAAATGGTATACCTTTGTAGGATGCGAAAGAAAACCCAAATGGTAAGAGATGAAAAGAAAGAAGACTGAAGTAGATTTGATTGTACATTAGTGAGTTCTTTTATCGAAGAATGCTTATACTTTTTTATGGTAAAAGGGAACTCTGATGAGGTAGTGCAGAAAAAGTAGATACATATGGGTGAAATTATGTGGCCAACTAGCAGCAAGCAGTGGTACCATTAGACATTAGTAGTGTAAGTGCCTTTTGAGCTATAATATTAATTCAGAGGTTCGTGAGCTTGCCATTAAATAAAGAAGAGTCAGTACCTTGTGACTTGTGAGCTTCTCTTACGAGTGGTATGAGGATGTGCTGTGTATTTTACTCAGTAGTGTTTACTGACAATCTTTTGGGCAATCAAAGAACCCTATATGACCTTTTATTGGTTACGACCTTGCCACCTTGGTCTGGTTGTCATATTATTTATACTGATTATTACGGAGCAGTGATTACTCCGTAACTAAGCACATTATCATTTGGATCTTGTTAGATTGATAGATTCATATCTACATGTATTTTTAAATCTGAATTTTAATAAATTCTTTAAGTAGCTAGAGATGTTACAGAATAAGTGAACGGGAATTATAAGTTTTGATCTAAACTAATCTGAAAATTTGGTCTAAATTAATTTGATTTTGTCAAGAATAAGTAACAAGAGTGTGAAATCAGTTGGAAAACAACAACTCCAATGTTTACAGAATTACAGAGCATATAATTGAGTTTGAAAACTTGCTCTCGATTGCACAACTTGCACATGGAGATTAGATCACAACTTTAAACGAAAGAAAGTGAGGAGATTTTCTCTGATTTGTTCTCCGATTCTCGTACTAGTTTCGATTTAGACTTGGATTTTTTTATGTATACATGTATTTTTAATTTTTGTATTTCAGATTTTCATCTTTGTGGATTTGTTTTACGAGATTGAAGAATGGACAGGATTAAAGGGGAGTTGCATGATCATTGGTAATTCCTATTTTGTTCACTATGACTTGCTACTTTGTCATAGAATTTTTTTTTAATACTTCCTCCCCCCCCCCCCCCCCCCCTTTTTTTTTTTTTTTTTTTTTTTTTTTTTTACATCATACAAGTTGGGTACAATAATTTTGGTAGTGGGAAAAAAAGGAAGAGATAAAGGTAAAAATACAAAAGTATTCATTTGATATAAACCTGAACTAAAGAATAAGGCCCTGTTTGATTCACCTTAATTTTGCTAAACTGAAATTATTTTTACTGAACTGAACTTAATTTTACTGAACTGAAATTATTTTTACTGAACTTAAATTATTTTTACTGAACTGAAATTATTTTTGCCGATTTTCTATTATAATTCTTCTTTAAGAAAACTGAATTTTACTGAACTGAACTTATTTTTACTGAACTGAAATTATTTTTACTGAACTGAAATTAATTTTACTGAACTGAACTTATTTTTACTGAACTGAAATTATTTTTACTTAATATTATTTTTTTAAGGTGAAGAGAACAGAGCCTAAGTGTGAAAAAGGTAAGAGTATGTTGAACATAGATAATTTTTGTCCTAAAATAAAAATGGTGCAATATTTGTGAAATTTCTTTAAAAGACAAACTATACAATGTTAAAATAACAGAGAATATACAAAAAAAAAAAAAAATTAAGAACGGAGAATATATACGTAGTACAGTATATATTTTAAATTTTTGTATTATGGATTTTTTTTTTTTTTTTTTTTAATTTTGTGATGGTCGTGACTTATGGGAGATGGTGACTTGGTGAGGCTAAGTCCAATCCACTCACACCTTTTACATATACTAGGGCAGCTAACGTGCGCGCTATAGTTATTTTTTTTGAAAGCCGATTAGTGCATTTTATTATATCATAGTAAGCAAATCAGCAAAAACATACGACGAAACCTCGCTAGGAGCGTGGTTTTCCCAACATTGTTCACAACCAAACGGCACTAACCTAGCTAAGTGGTGGGCTACAAAATTCTCATCACGCTTAACATGAGACCAAAACATGGAAGAAAAATTAGAACTACAAAAAACGATATCCTCAACAATACTATCAATGGTAGAGAGAGTACAAGAATTCTTCTTCAGCTTTGTAATCAAAATCTCAGAGTCTGATTCAATGATTATGTCCTTATAGCCATACTCCTTTGCCTTCTTCAAACCAAATAGCGCAGCCTTCCCCTCAGCAACAAGTGGATCCCATCTCGCTTGTACTCGTCTTACACCAGCAAATAACACTCTGCTAGAGTGGTCACGGGCGACAGCCCCCAATCTAACCCAACCCTCATCCTTTGTAGAAGCATCAACATTGATCTTAATCACGTCAGGAGGAGGAGGAGACCACACCACCCTAATATGAGCATGGGAGTGCACCCTTTTCCCGTAAATTTTCTCAGTATAGTTGCTGAAATCCACCACCAACCTGCTATGCCTTTCCTTTCCAGAATAATGTTGTCTGGCTCACAGGTATTCTCAAAGACCCACTTGTTCCGTCTGCACCAAATGAACCAAGTGAGGAATAAGCTCCTTTAATAAATTTCCTCACTCAGTTTACCTGCCCATACTAACACAAGATCACCAAAATTTCCAGCAGACGACATATGTTCAAGAGCTTCAGAGCAGCCACTTTGATGCCAAAGAACAGTAGCACTGGGACAGGAGATTGTGGCATGAATAATAGACTCTTTCTCAAAACCACACCACGGACAAGAAGGATCCTCGAGAAGGTGTCTATGCTCAAGTACTCCGCGGGTTGGAAGCGAATTAAAACAACACTTCCATATGAAGTGACGAACCTTTGGAGTAACCTTCAATTTCCAGATTTCAGCCCAATAGTTCTCAAAATTCTCGAGCATAAAAGACATACCCAAAATGTAGGCTGATTTTACCTCGTAATTTCCGTCTTTAGACCATGTGTTAGAATCCAACTCCTTTTGATGTATTAGATTCCATTTAAGTGCTTTCCTAGAGTTTAGGTTATGTTTTCTTAGCTTGAGGTCCCATTATTGTGTTACTGTCAGATCAGTGTTCACTGGGGATTCTCCTTGTATGTCATTTAAAGCTCTTTAGAGGGCGAATGATTAATGAAATCTTAAAGCCTTCTACCAAGTGTTGCCTTGCTTTTATGCTTGTTTGTTGTTAGACCTTTATAGATATTGTGTCTTACTTGCATATTAGCTCCCCTCCAACCCAACTTGATGCGCTAAGGACTCGTGGTTCGGACCCGCTTGTGCCCGCTTTGAAGTATCGGCCATCACAAGCCCCGACCACCCGCACTCCGTCGCCCAAATAGACGTGAGTGCTCCTGAGATTCTATTGCCCGCTTGTGTTGCTTTGTGCTCACAAGCCCCTCTTCCGCTCAAGGCTAGCGTTCTTGCCGCCAAAAGGGTAGAGCGCGCCGCACGTTTCGGGGTCCAAACTCCCGGACCGTGACAGTTGGTATCAGAGCCGAGGCTCAAACCTCGTCGCAAGCAACCCGTGTAGGCACCAAGGAGGGCTACACGAAGATGGAATTCGTAGAAGAAAGGCTCGCTTGGCTCGAGGAGAAGGCGGACAAATGGGCCGAGCTCCAAGTCATTGTACACGAGCAAGCCGAGCAAATTGTGAAATTGATGGCTGACAGAGATGCCCTCCGCGAACAATTGCAATTTGTTCAAGGAAAAGCCGACGAAGCACTTGAGAAATGTGCTACCTTAACGCGCGCTGTGGGCAGAGACGCACTGGGTGTTGGTGCGGCGAAGATAAAGCCGCCCAAACCTCGCGACTACAGTGGCGCTAGAGATGCGAAAGAAGTTGATAACTTTCTCTTCGACATGGAGCAGTACTTCCGAATATGTCAACTAAGTGACGATCAGAAGGTGGATACTGCCATCATGTACTTGTCCGAAGATGCTAAGCTGTGGTGGCGCACCAAGCACGCAGACATCGAAGTAGGAAGGATCAAGATTGATACATGGGCGGAGTTCAAAGAGGAACTCAAAGAACAATTCTACCCCGTCAACACAGCGTTTGTTGCACGGATGAAGTTGCAAGAGTGCCGCCAGAAGGGTTCTCTTCGCAACTATGTTAAGGAATACTCGGCGATAATGTTGGACATCACAGACATGAATGAGAAAGATCGTGTGTTCAACTTTGTCAACGGGTAAAGGAATGGGCGCAGCGAGAGATTTTGAGGCAGAATATTGATACCCTCGCTGCTGCTATGTGTGCTGCTGAGAGATTGATGGACTACTCAGTCGGGATGGGTTGTCAATTCGAGAAGGATTCAAGTGGGACGTCAACACGCTCTAACAGTTCGTCTCCAAGCTCTCCAAAGGGTACAGAGAACGGCTCATGAGTATCGTCCAACACCATTAATACATATCATAGAAGAAGTGGAGGAGTTGATGCCAAGAGACAAACATCTACCCCCTCCCACAACTCAGGAAACTCGAGGGCCGGCGCATCCTCGGCAAACACAAGGGCAATAAACTGCATACTTTGTCGAGGTCCACACAAATGGTGGGATTGCGAGCATAAAGAAGAACTTGACAAGATCCAAAAGAGATTGTCATCCATGTCCGTTCAGGAGGCCACAAAAGAGACTAGCAGCGATGAGGAGCCCACATATAGGATGGGTTCCATACGACGCCTGAGTGCTATGAGAATGATAGCACCTCAAGAAGAACCAGAAGTCCGATATCTTTCGGCAATGCGAGTGATGGAGCCTGAGAAGAAGGCAACATCGAAGAAACAAGCTCGCACCAGAAACCCAGAGAAGCGGGAGATGAAACCCATGGAGTTGGCAACATCCCAGATACACACCCGCCAAAACCAAAATCAGTCACAAGGTTCGAAGCAAAGAGCGACGAGCCCAGAGACACCAAAGAGACACCAAAGAAGAACCTCCCAAGAGGGAGGAAAAACAGTGGTTGAGCAAACAACGCAGGGCGCATGCAAGGGATTACAAAGAAAATGGTCACCCAAGAGGCACCAGCCACAACTTGAAGCTCTCCACCACAGTCTCAAGGAAGCAGCTCCCCAACAGATGATGGTGGAAGCAGCTGTCCCCCTTAATTCAACAGATTCCACTCCCAGGAGGAAATTTAGAGATGAAGCTCTCAACAAGATGTTCGAGCCGAGCGACTCCAGAGACAAGCTCCTCGTCAACAAAGAAGATCCAGCTCAAGAGTCAGATAAGATTCCAGAAGATAGCCGCACCAACGGCGCATCCGAAAATTGAGATAGTTTAGGGTTTTCTAATTTTGATTGTAACTTTTGTAAGTCGACGAGGTCGTCGACGGCTTAAGTGGGGGAGGATGTTAGAATCCAACTCCTTTTGATGTATTAGATTCCATTTAAGTGCTTTCCTAGAGTTTAGGTTATGTTTTCTTAGCTTGAGGTCCCATTATTGTGTTACTGTCAGATCAGTGTTCACTAGGGATTCTCCTTGTATGTCATTTAAAGCTCTTTAGAGGGCGAATGATAAATGAAATCTTAAAGCCTTCTACCAAGTGTTGCCTTGCTTTTATGCTTGTTTGTTGTTAGACCTTTATAGATATTGTGTCTTACTTGCATATTAGCTCCCCTCCAACCCAACTTGATGCGCTAAGGACTCATGGTTCGGACCCGCTTGTGCCCACTTTGAAGTATCGGCCGTCACAAGCCCCGACCACCCGCACTCCGTCGCCCAGATAGACGTGAGTGCTCCTGAGATTCTATTGCCCGCTTGTGTTGCTTTGTGCTCACAAGCCCCTCTTCCGCTCAAGGCTAGCGTTCTTGCCGCCAAAAGGCTAGAGTCGCCACACGTTTCAGGGTCCAAACTCCCAGACCGTGACACCATGCCCGCATTAAAGAATCCTCGGGAAACCTTTCTCTGATGGGGATTGCAAGGATAAGTTGTTGATCACGATCATTAAAGACTTTTTCCACCATACCCAAGTCCCAATTTTTCTCGTCCATGTTGATCAAATCAGCCACATATGTACAGCCCTCTGCCCTGTTCTCACTAGTAGCAAACCGTCCCTCATCATCAAGAAGCCACGGATCTTCCAATATTTTGATCTTCCTGCCATTGCCAACCTTCCAAAGCATACCATCAAGAACAAAAGCCTTCGAACTCCACAAATTGCGTCAAGAATAGCTCGAACAAGTGCCCAAAGCCGATTCAAAAACTGAGCAATTTGGATAGTATTTGGCTTTAAAGACTCGACAGAGAAGAGAATCCCCTTGAGTTGCTAGTCTCCAAAGCTGTTTGCCCAACAATGCATCATTAAATACTCCCAAGTCCCTAAAACCCATGCCTCCCAGCCACTTGGGTTGACATAAATACGCCCAACTCTTCCAATGTATTTTCCTCTCCTTAACATTTGAGCCCCACCAAAATCGAGCCATAAGAGAGTGTATTTCGTGAATCAGAGATGATGGGAATTTATAAACTCCCATTAGATATGTTGGGATGGCTTGAATGACGGCTTTTAAAAGGACCTCTTTTCCCGCTCTAGAGAGTAACTTCTCCTTCCACCATTGAATTTTCTTCCAAATCTGGTCTTTCACAAAAGCAAAGACGGCTTTCTTTGACCTCCCCACCTCTATCGGTAACCCCAAATACTTCACATGATTATCTACCATTTCCATGCCAAGAGTCGAGCTAAGAGTAACTCTAGAAGTAAGATCAACCCCCTTACTAAAAGAAACCTCCGACTTTTCTAAATTTTAGTTATTAGCCATATTTTAGTAAGATCAAATATGCGCGCTATAGTTAGCCATATTCTGAATCTCTTTCGTTTTGGACTTACATTAAAATTTTAGTTATTAGCACTATAATGAGAGAAAATATATAAAGAAATATATTTAGGGGTATAAATGTCCACACATTATTTTTAATAGATAAAATAAAGAGGTAATTATCATTAATGAGGGCAAATAAGTAAATAAACATTTTAGATGGTATAATTGTCCAAACACTATTCATTTAAAAAAACTTGTACATAATTAATGAGGGTATATATGTAAATACACATTTTAAAGGACATAGTTGGCAAAAGACTATTCATAAGAGTAGTTTTGTACTCCGTATTTTTTATAAGGTAGGGATATGTAAATTTTGGGGGAATTAAACAATATTCAGGCTTTTTATTTTGCCTTAAAATTTCATATATTTAATTTTTTTTATACTTATTAATTAAGGACTTTTTCATGTAATTCCAAACTCCAAAGTGCTTCCACCGTGAATTTAAATTTGCATTACTTTGACCTTTTTTTTTTTAAGTTTTATTTCGAGACATAATTTTGACCATTAATATTTTTAATTATCTATTAATAAAATTGTAAATACGAAAAATTAAATTATGAAAACAGACATTATGACTAATCTAATGATATATTTCATAGTAACATCCTTAACATGTATTCATTTTATAATATTTTAAAAAATTATACTCTGCAATAAAAGTGTAAATAATGTATAAGTTAAAGTAGTGTAAATATTAAAAAATAGAGAGTGTAATAAGATTGTGTATTATATATGGAATATGAATTATATCCCTAAACAAAATGAGAAAAAGAAAAACTCACACTAGTTAATTTGGATTTGGTAGATATTATTCCAAATTACTGTGTGTTAATATTTTAATATGGGTACAATTTGAACTAATATTAGGTAAATTTGGATGAGTGTTGTCAGTTCAAGGCATATATAGGTGATAGGTCTAAAATTTGACTGCGGAATGGAATAAACGAAGCGTAGACTTCTTCTAATTGCGGAGTAATCGTATTTGATTGTTGATTTTATTGGTGGGAACAGTTGATATTCTTTGTGCATAGACTTTTTTTGACAACACAAACACAATTATAAAAGAAAACGAACCAACTTTGACTTCAAAATCATCACAAGGTCAAAACTCGTGCTATAATAATTGTTACATCAATGCCTAACATTAGCGTGCCTCTTACTTCAATAATCAAAACTGTTTATCATTTTTGTTAATTGATTGAGGAGTACTATGGTTATTATTCTTATTAGCTTATTATACTTAGTAATCTTGCACAAATCTATTTGGGGAAATTGACATGACATAGATAGGTAGGGGGTGAAACTACTTTAGTTTAAAACCAAACCAAACCGAAAACTAAACCGAATTAGAAATATGGTTCGGTTTTTTTCCCTTAAGTGGTTTGGTGCGATTTGCAAAATCAAGAAATCAAAATATTATGATTTGGTTTCAGTTTCAAAAATTAAAAAATCGAAAAACTAAAACCAAATCGAATTGTTGGCCCAAACCGCAAATTAACCCTAAACCCAACTCTAATTGTAGCCATAAGATATAAAGCAAAAAAAAAAAAAAAAAAAAAAAAAAAAAAACGTAATCTAACTTCCTCTCCTTTCCTCTTTTCTTCTGATCTTCTTTGCCCTTTCTCTCCCAGTCTCCTCTTCTCAAGTTCTCGGTTCTCACTCTCTTCTTTTCTCTTCTCTACTTCGTCCTTTCTCTCCCCTCTTCGATCTTTGCTCCGCTTTCACTCTCCTCTCCTTTTTGACTAGTAGTATTGAGGCAAACGACCAAAGACGACCGCCAATGTTCGCATTCAAAAGGTTTTTCATGTCAAATTCGATCATAAAAATATTAGATCTAGAGTTTTTATGGTCGAATTTGACCTTTAAAACCTAAATTCGAGGTTTTCGGTGGAATGTGAGGTATGTCCTCTTTTTCTTTCTTTTAATTTGGTTTGAGTTTTTTTTCCTACTTTATTTTTATGGTGGTGTGTGATTGAATTGCGGTGGTGGTATTTGGGTCGATCTAGGGTTAGGGTTTGGGTGGAAGGGATGAAGGATGGTGAAACAAGGTGGGTTGTGGTGGGTGCGAGTCTGGGTTAGGGGTGGTGAAATAAGGTTAAAAGTTGTTTAATTATGTTTGTATGGATTGGTTTGGTTTTGATTAGTGTGGTTTAGTTCAGTTTTTTTTTGCAAAATTTGATGTTTATGATGCTTGATAAGAAAATTCGTTGCGATTTGGGTTTTTTTCCGGTTTGGTTCGTTTTCAAAGCTAAAGTGGTGCGGTGCGGTGCGGTTTGTAAATTCCAAAATTCGAAATAAGGTGGTTTAGTTCGGTTTGGGCAACAAACCAAACCGAAAACCAAACTTTCACCTTGTAAATAGGAGTAATAAACAATTGAAGACTCCCTATAAAATTTAATATGTACTCGTATTTCATTTGTTTAATTTTTTTAATTAATGAATCGGAGGTTGTCTAACTCACTCTCTCACACACACACAAAAACAACCAATATCACTTGATGAGCAATCAAATTAGACCTGATCAATGGGCGGGTCGGGTTCGGGCCGGTCCGAGGCATAAAAAAATTAGTCCATTTTCTCGGGCCGGGTCGGGACAGGGCTAGCTTCGGGCCAAAATTTTCATGCCCAAACCCGCCCAAAATGGACGGGTTGTGCGAGCTTTTCGAGCCATTTTCGGGCCGGGCAAAAAAAATGAATTAAAATAGCTTAAATTGCATTCCCAAGCCCGCCCAAAAAAATAAAAAATTCGGGCCGGGCCAGCGGGTTGGGTTTGTTTTGACCAACTCTTAATCAAACCTTATTACTCTACCTTCACTACCAAGTAGTACTTGCTATAGTTGATATGGAGTAGGAGTTTTACCTCATAATTCAATCTCTATCAACTGTGATTTAAGGGGTGGGGATTTCCTTATCCTTATCCTTATCCTTCACCTTCTCCCCCTATTTCCTAGGTTAAGTATCGACGCATAACGCATTAACGCCTATATGGTTCAGAAACAAATAGGATGACATTATTGTGGATAATTGGGACATGAGAAAAAAGAGGTGGAAAATGCGTCCAGGTAACGTAGGAGGAATAGGTGACAGGTATTTTGGGGAAAAATATTCAACAACATAGTAATATAAAGAATTGCAAAAAGTATCACTACATGCATAATAGTACACAAAAAAAAATACTATTAAGACAACTTATTCTTTAATGGTACATTATACACGCATAATTGTACACAAAATGTACCATTGTATCATTAAGAGAGAGAAATATCAAATGAAAAAAATAAATAAAAATCTCATATTGCACTCCTATATGCATACGAAATAAATAGGCGCTGCTCCATTTCCTGAGTGTTTGACATGCGTAACTAAGCTAATTTCACTCATGTTATGTCCGCGAATTGATTTTTATTTCATGACAGTTCCTTTGCTTTTGAAAAATCAAATAATTTTGTGAATTGTTAAGATGTAGATCTAGGTTGCACGAGAATAGATAAAGATATGGGAAAGCATTAATCCCAAACTAGGAGACACACACATGGGTACGACATGTACAATTCATATATTCCCTTTGCCCCTTTTTATAATTCCTATTTGAAATTTTGACACTATTATAATGTCAAATAATCTTCCAAATTGCTCTTTATACTCCGTATATAAGACATAGCATAGTCATGTTGGGTTTTATTTGATTCGTCTCGATTAATAGATTATTAACATTCAATTGTTATAGGATTTTTTTTTACTAATAAACAACTAACGATATTAATGGTCAAAGTGTTACATTGACAAATGTGAAAGTCAAAATGAGAACTATAAAAAGGGGCGGAGGGGTCGCTCCTCATTAGGCCTTTTTCGAGCCAAGAGGTAAGAAAGGCGATGCTCTCTATTCACTGTTTAAAGTCTCCGGGTCCAGATGGTTTTATGCGGAATTTTTTCATCGACATTGGGAGACAGTGGGTGCAACAGTGGTTTAGGCGATACAATCCTTTTTTAACACCGGCTACTTGTTAAAGGAATTTAATGCCTCTATTTTGGTCATGATTCCAAAAGTGGAAGTTCCGGAAGTGGCGGCTCAGTTTAGGCCGATTAGTTTATGCAACACTGTCTACAAGTGCATAGCTAAGTGTATGGTAAACAGAATGAAGGGTCTCCTTCAAAGCCTTATTACGGAATCACAACATGCGTTGGTTTCAGGAAGGTATATGGAGGACAATATTCTCCTTAGTCATGAGCTTCTTCACTTTATCAACACTAGTAAGGGTGAGACTTATAAAGCGGCTATTAAGATTGATATGTCAAAGGCGTATGATAGAGTTAATTGGCTCTTTCTCTTGAAGGTCTTGGAGGCCTATGGTTTTCCGCCAAAGTGGGTGCAATGGATTTCTCAGTGTGTGTCAACGGTGTCGTACAGAACTCTGGTGAATGGACAAGTTTCAGAGATGTTCAAGCCTAGCTGTGGCTTAAGGCAAGGAGACCTGTTGTCTCCTTACCTTTTCTTGTTCTGCATGGATGTTCTTTCAAGGATGTTGATGATGGCGAAAAACCTGGGGCAGATTAAGGGCCTCAAGGTTACACTACTAGAAAATAGCTTAATTCCGACGGACTGCTTCCGACGGACCCGATATTCCGTCGGAAAAAGGGAAATTTACGATGGATTTTTTTTCGTCGGAAATTTCCGACGAATTCATCGATTCCGTCAGAATTTTTGTATTTTCCGACGGAATTTTCCGTCGGAAATTACCTTTTCCGACGGATTTATAGTCCGTCGTAAGTTTCCGATGGAATATTCCGTCGGAACATAATTTTTTTTAAAAAAAAAAAACCATTTCCGCTACAAAACCCTAAACAAACTTGAGAAGCGCCTCTTTTCTCTTCTCCTCTCCACTCTCTCTCTTCTCCGTTCCTCTGCTTCTCTCTCCTCTCGTTCTCCTCTTTGCTTCTCCCTCTTATCTTCTTCTCTCGATCTCCTCTCCTCCTCTCTGTCTTTCCTCTTCTCTCTGTTCTCTCTCCTCTCGTTCTCCCTCCTCTCATTCTCCGTACTTTCCCCTCTTTCGACCACCACACCACGGCATCAATAACAACACAACCACCGTCATCAAACACCACGGCATCAACAACAACACAACCACCGTCATCAAACACCACCGTCATCAACGACCAACACACAAACGACATCAACCAACTACTTGAAAGGTTTTTTAGGCCAAATTCGACCATGAAAAGTTTAGATCTACACTTTTCATGGCCGAATTTGGCCTTGTTAAACCGTTTTTGTGTTGAAATTCGAAGCATATTTCAATTTCAGGTATGTTTTATGTTTTAATTTTTCGATTTTTGTTTCCGATTTTTTTTTTTAAATATGGATTTCGGTGGTGGTGGTGGGTGTGGCTGATGTGCATGCGTTTAGCATTTTCAGTGGTTTGTGGTGGATGTGAGATCTGGGCTTAGGTGGGGTCGGGTTCGGTCGGGTCCGGGTTAGGGTTTGGGTGTTTAGGTGGGTGGATCTGGGTATGGGTGAGGGGTGGGGTATGGGTGTTTTGGTTAGAGTTCGGTCAGGGTGAGGGTAAAGTGGTGGTGGTGCTGTGGATAGGTTAGGGTGGTTGTGGTGGTGGTGCTGTGGATCTGGGTATGGGTGGGGGTGGTGCTGTGGATAGGTTAGGGTTAGGAAGTGGGTGTGGTTGGGGTTGACAGGGGTGTTTTGGGTGGTTGGAGGTTGTCGGTGGGTGGTTGATCTGGTGGTTGTGGGTGGTGGGGTGGTTCTGGACTGCTTATGTTGGGTTTTTCGTGGTTGGAGGTGGTGATACGCCGTACCCGTGGTGGCGCGGCGTATTTTTTTTTAAATTTCATAAAAGCAATTTCCGACGGAAATTCCGTCGGAAATTTTCGACGGAATTGAATCCGTCGGAATTTTACGACGGATTGTTGCAGTACCTAAAAATATTTTTCCGGCGGATAATTCCGTCGGAATAGTGTTTCCGACGGAATTTTCGTCGGAAAAGTTCATTTTTCCTACAACATATTTTCCGACAACCTCTTCCGACGGAATTCCGTCGGAAACCCTATTTCCGACGGATTTCAGGGTGTTTCCAACGGAATTTTTCCGTCGGAATTTAGCCTATTTCTAGTAGTGTTACTCGAGATCGTCGTCTATTTCGCACTTGTTTTTCTGACGATGCTATGATTTTTTTGCAGGTTACAAAGGAGTCTTATAAGAACCTAATGAATATTTTTGACAGGTTTGGTGATATCTTTTGCCATCGCTTAAATCTTGGCAAATCTTTTGTAAAGTTTAGTAAATTGGTGCCAGCTCACAAAGTGGAGAAATTCAAGGAGATTCTAAAGTTTGGTCAGGTCCAGAATTTGGGTCTCCCCCTAGGGGCTCCAATCGATCTTGCTCGAGGAAAAAAGGAGTCCTTTCAGTTTTTAGTAGATAAGGTGGTGCAGAGGGTTACGAGCTGGGGGTCGATGCGAATTTCCCAATCAGCAAAACTAATTTTGATTAATTCAGTGTTAATTAGCATTTCTTCTCATGTTATGAAATGTTTCAAGCTTCTGGGGTCAATTGTGAGTAAAATTGACTCCCTCATTGCCAGGTTCTTTTGGGCTAGAAGCGGGGAAAAAGGAATGCATTGGATTGGGAGGAATATCTTACACCTTCCGAAAGGTATGGGAGGGCTTGGTATTCGGTCTTTGGCAAACCTTAATGATGCTCTTCTTTTTAGGCAAGTGGCTAGGATGCACTGCAACCCTCAGCTTATGATAGCCTGCTCTTATTCTCCGGTGCATGCTTGCACAATGTGTGATGGAAGGCCTTCTGCCACCCTTAGGGTTAATGCTTCATGGGGGAGACGAGGCTTTCATAATGTGGCAAACAAGTTGGTTTCGGGCTTTGCTTGGAAGATTGGAAATGGAGAAAAGGTCAATTACGCAAGTGTGCGATGGGTGAAAGGTGCGGTGCCTGTCCTTAACTCCAATTAGGTTCAATTCTTCGTGGGATAGGGTCAGGGAAGGTCAGAGAGTTGATGACCCTCACCCCTGAGAGAGGTTGGGATGCGGAACTGGTTCTCTAAAAGTTCAAGTGGGGCTTAGCAAGGCAGATTTTGGAGATGGAGCTTCCTTCTAGGGAGAAAGAGGATTTTTTGTACTGACAAGGTCATAAATCAGGTATCTACACGGTTAAAACAGGTTATGCGTTCTTATGTCAACAGGAAAGGGAGATACATAATGTCTTGAGGGAGGATGATTTTTTCAAGCTGATTTGGAAATTACAGATCCCTCCAAACTGGAGCTTGTTTTTATGGAAGTTGATGTTGAATGGTTTAGCTATTAAAGCAAATCTGCGGCACAGGGGGATTCCTGTAGATGCGTTATGTGAGGTTTGTGTTGACTTTGATGAGGATTCTCAACACCTTTTTTGTTTATGTTCTTTGGCTAGGTATGCTTGGCTCAATTGCTCGTTGCATATCAGCTCTGAAATTGATGGGTCTACTCCTTTGCGACAATGGATCCAGAGATATATCCCGCTGTTTTATAGCGATGATGGAATTGTTAGTGACCGTATCAACACTTTTATAAGTGTTTTATGGGGTCTTTGGATGGTTAGTAATGGGAGAGTTTTCAGACATGAAAATGTTCATATGCCAGCTCTTATGCGACACCTCGAGAAGGGTACCAAGGATTTAACTATTTTCTTGAAATCGGATGAGTGGAGTCTGGGAATGATACAAGAGATGGGATCCACTGGGGGGGCCACCTCCGGGTTTTCAGAGAGCAACGATGGGTTGCAGAACTGTTAATCCAACTAATGATTTCGATAATACTCGGGAGGTTACAATCTTGTGTGACGGATCATGGTACAACGGTCGAGGAATGGAGGGTTTGGGTGGGCCTTTGCGCTTCTTGAGGGGATTATGAGGATGGAGGTGGAGGTTTTTGCAAAGCGGTTTCGGCCTTATATACCGAGCTTATGGCCTGTCTTGGAGGGATTAGTTGGGCAATTGCTAAAGGCTTTAGAAGAATTTGGGTCTACACGGACTCAAGTGAGGTGGTGGGCTTGATTCAGAATCCACAAAGAGGGGCTATGTGGTTTTGCTGGACTATTCAAGAGCTTCGACAACAGGGGAGCAATTGCAAAGCTATGTGGTTTGGAAGGTTAGCAAGGATCAACTCCGAAAGGCACATGTCTTGGCAAATGAGTGCAGGACTAATTTAAGCAGCTTTAGTGTTGGTTAATGTTTTTTTTCGTTCCTCGTTTAGTTTGCTATTGTCAAAAAAGGGGGGGGGGCGGAGGGAGTAATATTTTTTCAAAATATTGACAATTTATTCAATAAATACATCACTAAAAACTAAAAAGGATTAGTTATGAACTATCATAAATCCAACTTTTTTTTTAATAAGACCTAACTTTGAATAAGAAAAAAAAGATAAACTAGCAAAACAAATTTGATAAATAGGACCCATACTTAGAGTCATAAATCCAAATATTTTAAATTTTACAAACTAAATTATCATAAACTACTTGCACAATTTTTTTTAAAATAATAATAAAAAAATTACACAATTTATCTCTTGTCATTTTGTTTTCTTATCAGATTATCACACATTATCACATTAAATACTTAGTGAAAGTGAGAGATAGCTCATGTGGTTAGAGCTTCCATCCCGGTTTCAGGAAGGGTGTGTTCAATTCACCTAATTTTTATTTATCTGAACTAATCTGAACTTATTAGCCCATATTAGAACTTACTTTAGTTGTAAATTAAGCTTGGTAGCCCTGATTAACCCTTTTCACAACTTATGTGAAATTATTTTTCCTGAACTTATCTTATTAACCCTTATCTGAACTTATTAACCTTGAAATAAATGAAAATAAAGTGAACAGAACAGGGCCGAAATTCTACGATCGATTCTCACCCCCGCCCTTGTGGCTCTCTAAACACCAAAAAAAAAATTAAATACTTAGTACTTATTTAGTTCACACTTAATAACACTATAACCTTCTTTCTCTTACTTAACGCCTTGTTTGGATAGCAAAGAAGGAAGGAAAAGAAGGGGAGGGAAAATGGAGGAAGGAAAGGGAAAAGAAAGGGAGGGGGAGGTGAGCTCCATTTTCCCTCCAAATCTCTCCAATTTTGGAGAGATTATGGTTATTAAAGAGAGAGGGAAAATGGATCCCTCCCTCTTCTTCCCCTTCCTTCCCCCAATCTTTTACCCAAACAAGAGATTTTGTCCCCCTCCATTTCTCTTCTCTTCTTTTCCTTCCATTTCTTCTTATTCAAACTAACTGTAACTTTATTATTTATAAAGGTGAAGAAAAGAAGACCTAACTTTATTTCTGTTAGTTTAGTTTAATTAATTGGGCACATGTAATTTGTTTATAAGTTGACCTAACTTGAATATAATCAACAATAAAAATATTCCTCCAAATTGTTTGTAAGTGTCGTTTGGTTATCGTTCATTAATGAAATGTTTTTTTTCTTATCAAAAAATACATTGTTGGATTCGTCATAATGTATACTATCATAATATCAATCTTTGTTATACTTTAATAGGATTTAACATACTTTTGGGTGTTTTGGATGAACTAAACAACTTTAAAAAATGGGTAATGCTATATGTAGCCCTAAAGACCTATATATAAGCATTAAATATACTCTTGAAAATTGTAGTATAAAATTAAGAATTCATGACAAAAACACGCGTAAATAAGTGTACTAAATGTATATATTTTTATGATTTCCTAACTTTGCACGAGTTTTTAGTGTGTATTATTTAATGTTTATATGTAGCCCTAAGGCTATGTATATCATTTTTCTTAAAAAATATAATGAATTTTCAATCCATACTTTTGAAGTTCTTATTTTTATACTCCCCCGTCCCTTTATTACATTTCTGCTTTCCTTTTTCGGTATTTCAAAATTACATTCTTACTTTCCTTTTTTCGTAAGTAAATTGTTACCAAATATCCCAAATTATCCCTATTTTCTGTTTTGTAATTATTGTTTTCTTTATTTTCTCACTCTTATTTTCAGAATCCATGTGCATCAATTTAGATGAATATGATTCGTCTTTTTTTTCCATCAAAAAATGTTATTGGTTCTTTTTCTTTTCAAAGGATCGATGACATGTGCATCATTAAATAGTATTCAATCTTTGTTTTACTCAAAGACATCAATTAATGTCTTGTAATTTCCATTGCACTTTGTTTTATTCCAAGTTCCGGAGGGAGTACCATTTTATTTCATTTGTTTGAACTAAACGCCCCCTATAAAAAAACTTTGTACTTACGGAGTATTATTGACTTTTTATACCATTAATAGCATTGAGGTTTTTTTTTTTTTAATTTTTTTTTTAGGAAATAGCGTTGAGTTTTATTACCTTTGATTTATATATTAGGGAAAAAAAGTATTTAATATGGTATTTTAAAACTAATTTATTGATATTAATGCTATAACAATTAAAATGGCGATTCCTAAAAAAAAAAAAATTAAAATGACGAAATATTTAAATATTTAGAAATAAAAATGTCAAATCTAGTACTATTTCCGTTCCTTCGACTCACTGATTATTTATGTGATCAAAATAAAATAATTTTAACCACATTTTATCATTCATACAATCAAAATAGATTATTAAGTTTGATCTTATTAGATTCCCCTAATGTATGATTAATTTTTCAAATATCAACTTTTCAAAATTTTTACTTATACTTAGCAGAAGTTATTAATGGTCAAAGATGTTTATTGGAGACCGTGTAAATGCAAAGTGAGTCGAAATTTAAATAACGAGTGGAGTACTTTGTATTATGTATATATAGGGGACTAATTCAAAGAGCTGTAGGAAGTGTCTACCCTCACCTTCAAACATAGATATATTCTCCAATCTCTTTTTTTTTTGAGGAAGAAATATTCTACAAATTTTGGGTTTACTAATCTCCCATCTCCCATCTCCCATGACTTCTTAATTCGCTAAAATAAACATAGATTGTTCCAAAAACTTACCAAAGCATTATAATATAAATTTTGATTAATTTTTAAAATGAAACATTGGAAAGTTATATATACGTACTCCATAATTCAATATATATTCTTTTGGATTTTTTTTCTCTCCAAAGATATTTTTTTTTTTTTTTTTTTTCATTCATTCATTCAAACAAATTTGACATCGAAACTGAATAAGGGTTACATGAACTTCGATAATCGGATACCAAGATTGTTGTTGTTAATTTATGTAATGGAGGAATATATATGATGAGATAGTTTGAACGATTGAAAAGATAGAGTTATATTCTAAATTTGTGCACTTAGGAGTGAGGGTAAGGGCCTGTTCCGATTTAATGAAAACAATTAAAATGAACTGATTGAGGCTAAAGTGAACAGAACTGAATAGAGTTGAAATGAATTGTTTATGAGAGAAGGAAATTAGCAATTGAACTGAAGCTGAACAAAACAAACTCTAAATCTATTCTATTAACAATTAATAAAACAGAAGATGCTGATGTCACCACTGCCCACGTGTCGCTTTTTTGATAAAAATTTTCTACCTTAAATACAATGATGATGTCATCTTCTACTCTCTCTCTCTTTAATTTTTTTTTATTTTTTTTTATTTTTTTTGTAGAGCTATCCTATTTAACATTTTTGAAATTTAAATATTAGAAGTTTCTACCTTACAACTAAAACCTATCATTTTACTGTAGGAAATTGAAACAATTTTAAATAGCACACCAATAAATGACCTCCTACGTTAAAACTTTGAATATATCATAATTTTGATGTAAATAAAAGATTTTAAATTACAAAGTTTACGTAATTCTTATTTATAGTCGCGTTGGGTCTGCCGCTCAGTTGAAAGCCAGTTAACGGTCAATGTTAAAAATATGTTTTATATAAAACGTGCATCATATGAGTTCTAACCTAATGGTAAATATAATGACAAAATCAATTCCGGGTCATCTTCAATTTACTTGATCTTTTATGCCTTCAAATTTTCCAACCAAATGTGAATAATGCGATTTAATATTATTTATTGGTTGAATTAAATTTCCTAAAAAAGAATTGTCAATTGAAAATATCATTGGATTCGTATTGATATAAACTTTTCTGATAATTTTTTTTTATTTTTTATTTATTTATTATGAGTATAACTTTTTAAAATTATATATTCATAGCTTTTTAGTGATAAATGATTAAAAAAAATCTAATTTTTTTTTTGAAAGAAAAAAAAATCTAATCTTATTGTTTCCGAATTTAACAAATACGAATGTTTCAAAAAAAAAAAAGAATTTAACAAATACGAAGTATCAACTTAAATAACTTGAATTGAACCTAACCTAAATTACATTTTACTGAATCATTATTTAATTTCTTTTTCACCTGATTGATCAACTAAATTTATACTATACTAATTTCAAATTTGATTCTAAATCATTGGAGTGGAGTCAAATTTATCATCATACGAGTAATTCACAAAACCTTTGATCTCAACCAAAAAAGAGGGAAAATTATGACTCCGTGTGAGAACCCGAGGGCCCCAAGTTGAAATGTATAAACAAAACTTAAAAATAAACCCCTTTTTCTTCAACTTCAGTCCCTTTCCTCTCGTCAAACTCCCCTTTCTACTCTTCTCAACTACACAATTCCACCCTCCCAAAAAAAAAAAAAAAAAAAATAAATTCCACAACAAAAAAGAAATCAATAAAAAGTACCCTTTTTCATATTTCAATTTTCATTTTCATTTTCTCTCTCCTGAAAAAATTAGTTCTGCCATTGCAAAGCTGCAAAACTTTAGCTCAAACCCTCATAAATTTTCTCTCTCCTCCTTTCCATTGAAATGAAATCCAACCAATCACACAAATTTGCAGTAAATGTATTTGTCCCCTTTTAGATACCCCTCATTTACTCCTACCACCTCACTCCCTCACTCCTACTTCTACTTACACCTCTAACAA
Organism: Chenopodium quinoa; assembly: GCF_001683475.1. NCBI lineage: Eukaryota > Viridiplantae > Streptophyta > Magnoliopsida > Caryophyllales > Amaranthaceae > Chenopodium > Chenopodium quinoa. The sequence continues at coordinate 972,271 of NW_018744790.1, forward strand.
CAACAACAACCCACCTCCTCTTTTTTCTCTCTCCTCCTCGACCCGATTCGGCCCGACCCGACCCGTTTACCCGATGCGACGGCGGCGGCGCCTTTAAATGGGTTGTATCATTAGCCGGAGGCGACCCGCCGGACCTCCACCTCCGGCGCCGGAAAACCCAACTCATCGCCGCCGTGCTTCTTCCCTTTCCTTAGGAAGGGACTCTCTTTCTCCTAATACTAGTACTAGTAGTAAGCTTCCTCGTTATTCGTCTAACTTCTCTACGACTGAGCTCCGGCGCCACGTCATCGACCCTTATGGAGGTGGGCCCACTACCCATCATGGGTGGCCCACTTGGCTTGCTGACGCTGTTGGTGATGTCATTAATCGGTTCTCCCCTCGCCGTGCTAGTACCTTCCAAAAGCTCGATAAGGTTCGTCTCTAAAAGTCCTTCCTGTTTCGCCTTTTAAAGGAAATACGGAATACCCATTTGATTGATTGTTTGTTTTGTTTTTGTGGTTTTTAGATTGGGCAAGGAACGTATAGCAATGTATATAAAGCAAGAGATTTGGTAACAGGGAATATAGTGGCATTGAAGAAGGTTAGGTTTGATAATTTAGAGCCTGAAAGTGTAAAGTTTATGGCAAGAGAGATTATAGTATTGAGCAAACTTGATCATCCTAATGTTATTAAGCTTCAAGGTTTAGTTACTTCTCGAATGTCTTCGAGTTTATATTTGGTTTTTGATTACATGGAGCATGATCTTTCTGGCCTTTCTGCTTCACTTGGTGCTGGTAATAAGTTCACTGAGCCACAGGTACTTTAATTTTTCGATATTTTTTTACTGTTTTCGAGATTAATTGTTACGTTGATAGTGTAATTTGAACGGAAAAACTAAATCTGGGTGGTGGGTAGTATTTGATTTGTTTGGTTGTTTATTGTTTAATCTGAAGTTTTGTAATTTACTTGATTTGGGGTATTTTTAATTATTATTTGTGCTGCTTGTCATTTAGTTTCTTGGGTTCTTTCTTGATAGTAGTTTTGACAGTAGTAATTTAATGGAGAATCTTGAGCAATGGGGGGCCTCAAGTTCTGCAAAAATTTTTGTATCTAATTACAAATTGTGTGGTTATAAAACTAAATTGAGTTTGTCTTCTTATTACTTGGGAAAGTCTGAGTTATCCTGTCCCCTTTTATGCTGATAGAAAAAGCCAAGCAGCTGAGAGTGCAGGATGTGACTGTTTTACTAAGATTAGATGCCTGAGTTTTTGCAATAGCATTTGGACTGGGAGTTATTGTGGTTCATTGGACATTTATCGGTTTTTATCCGAATTTTTAAGTCCAGAGTACAATACTTGTTTGTCGCCCTTATGTTTGTTTTCCCTTACAAGCTTTGCTTATGTTTGTCTTCTTATTTGGATCTGTGATGCAAAACATTATTTTATCAGCTATAACAACATAGCATGTGCCCTGCTTTAGGTGGGGTTTGGAGAGGTTTAAATTTATGCGGCCTTACTGCTATCCATGTTTAAACTGATAGTGAGACTATGTTTGGTTGCAACACATTTCTGGCCATATAATTTTAAATTGTTGTGTCGGACTTCATCTGGCGATTGATACCCAGGAGCATATCAACCACATTAAATATCATGTTTTAGTGCTCTAGCCCTTGAATCAGAATATAATATTTGGTTGTTGTACTCTTAAATGTTTCTATAGATAAAAAAAAATCTCTGGATTTGGCAGTTTTCTTACTAAGTATCTTGAGAAGATTGTCTAAGCTCTTCCAGTCTTCCCCTCTTTTTTGCATGGAGTTGCATCAGAGAGATCTGTGGATGGATTAAGTTCCTAATAGGTCCATCGATTTAGTGTATATTGTATATGCTCTCAGAACTCTGACAAGAAGCTTAAGATTTGTCTAATATCAGACATTCCTGGGAAAAAAAGAAACCTTTAGTTTTTGTAGATGTTTTCAATGAAAGCAAACCTTGTTTCTTCCCTGCAAATCTCATCATTGTCTTTGAGCTGAAATTTAAGTAAAGCCAGCATTTTTGGAAATTATATTAGGCTTCAGCTAGATTTAGGGAAAATTACATGTTGATGGTCTGAGGTAGACATATCAGGATTACTTTGGGAGATTCACAGCAGCCCGTGGTTATTCATGAACAATGACATTCTGTCTAAAAAAGTTTAAATGGGTGGTGCTAATATGTGAGAAAGGGTGTGAAAGCCATTTTGGGACTTTGGAGATCCAGAACTAACCATCTTTCTTCATTCTCATGTAAATTATAAAGATACGAGTTCCATCTTTCTTCATCCTGAATGGGTCAATGTGATTTGACGAAGCTTGGAGTATGAAATAAAGAAATTGAAACTTTGGGGCTGTTTGGTTGGCCTCATTGGAAAGAAGGAATTGAGAAAGAGATAAGAAAGCTGGAAAGGAAAGTTTACAAAATCGCCCAATGCCCTATGCTGTTTGGTTGAATGAAGAAAGTGACCTGAAACCCTTTGTGACTGTATGTTACACAGATGCATATTCAAGCAGAATCAAACTCTCTTTCTTAACTTCCAGCCATTTCTTCTGACTGCCGGCATTTTACAAATAGTACAATCACCACTGCTCTTCACCAATAACCAAGCCACTGCTGGCAAGTTTGATAACGGGTTACAGTTGGCATGTGGCATCTTCCATTGCAACTGAAGGCACTGCCTTCCAACATTATAGAAGGATATGGATAATATGGTCAATTTGAACATCAAATCTCTAGATCCAGAGCATTCATGGTCAAAATACACCATTTAAATCTTTAATTAGAATGTTGATGTCTGTCTCTCCTTTTCTTTTTCTCTCTAATTTGTTGGTGATCAGGGTGGTTACGACTGTGAGTATGTGGCACATTGTTGGTGAATGTGAATCTTGTGATGGCCATGGGGTTTAGGATGTTAATTATCATGGTCATGCGGTATTAACTTGGTGTTTGAGGTGACTAGTGATGATAAAGTTATGGCGGTGCAAATGGTGGTGGTTGATACTTTGGTAGTGGTCAAGTTATGGAAGTGGCTGGTGGCCTTGGGTCAAACTGGTGGTTGGGTGATGGAGTTAATTGGTCAAAGATGGTCAAGGGGAGTCATGGTGTGGACTGTGGAGGAAGTTGGGGAAATTCTCAACTCCCAAGTTGGGTTGGAGAATCTGTGTAGAGCAATATTTGGAAACGCTGCAAGCAGAAGGGGAGAAAGAAATAAAAAAAATGTCAACTAAACAATCACCAAGGAAAAACAGGGTTAAATTTCCTTTCCCTTACCTTTCTGCCCCACCTTCCCAAGAATCCCAACCATATAGCCACTTAGTGTTTTAGTTATGTACAAATAGATATAGTTTGATGTAGTTCAATCTATATTATACTAACTTTTTTGAGTGTTATAAGTATGAAAATACTCCTAAGACACTTGTAATATTTTTGGGATCTAGGATTTCATCTGAAATTTTAGAATTGGAGCAAATGAAGTGTTTGGCAAACAAATGAATTTGTAATTAGAATTTATCCAGATCCACAATACTTTAACATTCTGTAGATTAGTAATTTTAAATTACTTTAGTAAAGTTGTCATTTCAAATTCTGAGCTACATCATATCGCTAACCTTTCCCCTTTTATTCTTCTGTCTTCTATTTGTTGTCTGAATAACAGCCACAGTAGCTATATGAGATGAACTTTTGAATTGTTTATGACAATGGTTACGGATTAATAAACTGATGGGTGTAAATATGGAGCTTGTGGTTTATGAGGAGATAATAATTTCTATGCTTAATCAATAAGGTTCGATCAATATTCCTCTTTCTCTCTTCTCTCTAATATTCATTTTCTCTCTCCTCCATCTGCCTCCTAAATGAAACTTCAAGTACAATATGATTTCAGAATTTCTGGAATTCAAACTTTATGATCCAAACACACAATTTGGATGTAAAATTCATCAATTACAATTCCACAATTGAATTCCAGTATTTGAAATGAATGCTGAGTTCCCAAATGCACTCTTATAGGGATTGCTGAATTCACCCTTTTTTTTTTTTTTTTTTTTTTGACAATCAATAAGAAAGAAATAAATTCAACTTATATTTGATACTTTCTCCTTAGGTAACCCAAATAATTTAGGGGTTTAACACTGAATAGGATTTCTGAATGAATAAGTTTTTTTATTGTATTCAAGAATTCGAGATGAATGTAAAAACCTTATGATTGGTGCCGGCTTAATATATTACGTTCTGTCGTTTGTTAACTGGTGCAGTATGACACCCCTTTGTGAGGCAGTGAGGCAGTAGATTTGCTGTTGAAATGGTACCTGCAGTTTACGACTTGTGAGAGAATCATTAATAAATGACTGAAGATTTGGTATAATCTGTGACTGGCTGCCTGCACATGCCACTGCAAGCTTATGATAGATAACGAAGTAAAGAATGAAATTAAGGCTGCCACCCTGACCAATGAGGCAAAAGCTTGCTTAAATCTTTCTTTAATAGATTTTTCCTCGGATATTATGTATAGCTGGATGTGTTAATAAAAGGATACTATTTCTTTTTCTTCTACACACTGATCCATTCCAATTCTGTTGTATCTCAATTTAATAACTTCATGCGCTAAATATGTTTTTGCTGCTCTGAGTTTCATTTATTAGCTGCCTGATTCAAATGATTAAGGCTGACTGATTAGTGATCACTGAATGATTTTTTAGGTAAAGTGTTTCATGAAGCAGCTAATATCTGGGCTTGAGCATTGCCACAACAATGGAATTCTGCACCGTGACATTAAAGGCTCCAATCTCTTAATTGACAATGAAGGAGTTCTTAAGATAGCTGATTTTGGATTAGCTACAATTTACAATCCTAGTCAAAAGCAACCTATGACCAGTCGAGTTGTCACCCTGTGGTATCGTCCTCCAGAACTGCTTCTTGGAGCCACAAATTATAGTGTTGGTGTTGACCTTTGGAGTGCTGGCTGCATTCTGGCAGAATTACTAGCTGGAAAGCCAATTATGCCAGGGCGGACCGAGGTGTTGCATTTCTCCAAGATCTCATGATTTGATTGACAATTTTTAAGCTTCATTCTTGCTATATGTCCTTTATCCTTGTCTGGGATACATTTCTCACCGTAGACCATGTTTTTTTCTAGGCTAAATGTTTTGAAGTTTTGTTCTAGACTTGTAATTCACATTTATATCTATTGTGTGGCCAGGTAGAGCAGCTTCACAAGATATTCAAGTTGTGCGGCTCTCCTTCTGAAGAGTACTGGAAAAAATATAAGCTACCAAATGCTACTCTTTTCAAGCCACAGCAGCCCTACAAGCGTTGTATTTCAGAGACCTTTAAAGAATTCCCCCCTTCTTCCCTCCCACTGGTTGATTCACTTCTTTCAATAGATCCTGAAGGACGAGGCACTGCTACTGACGCTTTAAATGGTGAAGTGAGTATTTTATTGGACACTGCATGTTTTGAACTGAAAAATTAAAGGCTCATCTTTGAACTCCTTGTGTCATGTATGATAATTTATATTATTCACTCGTCAACATGTGTCCACCTTCCACAAATAGAACAATCTCAGGCGTAAAAAGAGAAATGGAGATTTGAATAGCAGTTAGGCTGCTCAGCTTGATCTTATTGGCTGTTATTGCTTTTTAGTTTGATGATCTGATTTCACATACATACATTGGTTGTGCTATTTAGCTATTGCAAGTAAAGATGGTGTCTTCTTTTTACCCCCTCCCCCCTCCCCCCTCCCTAAATGAGATGAAAGAAAAGGTTGGTTTGATATGTAAGCTTACATAAATTAATTGGTTGCCTTCATGTATAGTTCTTCTCCTCTGAACCTCATGCTTGTGAGCCGTCTACTTTGCCAAAGTATCCTCCCAGCAAAGAGTTAGATGTAAAGCTACGGGATGAAGCTGCAAGAAGGTTTACACTACCTCCACTTTTATTGCACTTGTTTTATATTATTTCCCAAAAAAAAATAAAAAATAAAAATAATTGCACTTGTTTTATATTGTTATACTTTCACTAAATTTGCCAGTTATCTTCATAGTGCTTACTGTCAAATTGCCACCTTCATAATAGGCAAAGGGGCTTAAGTGGAAAATCTAGCATTGCTGATGGTGCCAAGAGAGTTAGAATACGTGACCGGGCTGGCTGTGCAATTCCTGCTCCAGAGGCAAATGCTGAGCTACAAACAAATTTGGATGTATGTTGAACAATCTTTATTTAATGTGTCTGTTTTTTCCCTTTTGCTTTTTCCACTGTATTTGGTAGCCTTTTTTGGGTTTCTTCACTGCTGCCTTCTACATTGCATGTCTCATCAGTAGTTTCAGGAATGTGCTGCAAATGATATCCAGTTTAAATCAGCTACTTTATATAAGGAAAACACTAAACAGAATTCGTAAAATTCAACTTTAATCACTAAAACTTAGTTTTGGACTTTTGGTTTGTCAAAATCTTTTCACTGAAATCCAGTTTTAATCAGTTTTAAATTCCATTAAATCAGTGAAATTCAGGTTAAGAGAACAATGCCTTTGAAGTTAAACTACTTGCATTGTTTATTATTGTTTAGTTTCAATGCAAAATTTTGATTGATTAATATCTTAAAAATGCTACAAGTTAAAAAGTATGAGAAGTTGATGTTCCTGTGCTAGTATTTATAGAGATGAATTTGTTTTCCTTGCGAGAAAAATACTACAGATATCTGTCTTGTTATGGGATGCAGCAACTAATTATCTACCTTTGAGTTTTCCAGAGGATGAGATTTGTGACACAAGCAAATGCAAAGAGCAAAAGTGAAAAGTTCCCTCCGCCCCATCAAGATGGAGCTGTTGGAGTTCCTCTGGATACTGCCAGTAACGGTCCTCTGTCCTTTGGCCCAACTGAGCATTCCTTTGATACATCACATTTGAAGCCTGCATTGTCAAAGTCAAGAAGTGTAACGCCTGCTGAGGGGACTTCAAGGAAGAAGAGAACCAGTAAAGATCAGGACTTGGCTTCGTCGTGGAAATTCTTCCATGCATGGAAACCATCAACCATTGGGCTGTCTATGGATCTAATGTTCAAGGGTAAAGGGTCAATGACACGGGTATCTAGCAGTAGAAAGTAAGCGCGCATATTCAACTTCTCCCTTACACAAACTGAAGGGACATTCTTCAATCGTAACTGTGGTCATAAAATTTTTACTTTTTTAAGTTATGGAGGTGTAGTATGGAACGCAACCGTGCTGGAAGTTTTTGTATACTAATACACAAGGTTAGTTGTACAGTTGGTCATAGCTAATGCTACCTATTTTGATGTGTCTGATATTGTCTATATGCTACGAAGTTTCTATTAGTGACTCATTCAAAATTAAAATTATTTACCCCTTCGTTTTAAAGCTACTTCAACCATCCAGTTTGCCACTACTAGCTCTTTTGCCTCAACAGATGAACTTTCTAATCTTACTTACAAATAACATTTTAAGGGAGTTTATGACGATGTATATATTTGATTCAATTCTAGCTAGGTTACGGCCTCATGGGTTCCACCCCCTATTCTTCAAACATTTTTGCTCACATTATTCTCATAGCTAGGTCGCAATACAATTTCAATAACGCATTAAAAGATTGAGTTAGTGTTCACTTCACCTAAATTTCACTAATGTTTTATATTGTATACACTTGGACCTTAGTCCTTCCCGTGAAATTTTTTCCATATTGATAGGATAATCTGTCATTTTTTTTTAAAAAAAAAAAAACATAATTTTTTACTAATTAATGATTAAAAATATCAATGATCAAACTTATGGATTTTTGAATACGCCCAAAAATGCGATTTTTTATTTTTATTATTTATTTATTTTTTTATGAAAGAGGGAGTACAAGTATCATAATCCGTATATGTATGGCCTCATGGCCCTCTGGCCTCATCTAGCCACGCTTACTAATTAAAGAGGGTAGCTGTGTAATTAATTAGACCTTGATTGGATGTATATGTCTACCCAGTACCCACCATTTTGCATGATTATATATTTTTTCTATCATTTTACTATCTTGGACTTGGATAATACATGCAAACACAAACTTTGAAAGTACTAGTAAATGGATACTGATTTATACGTAAATGGATACTAAGCTATCCGTAAACATCTATAATATTATTAAAACTGAAGACCTATTAAAAATTAATGCATGATTGATTTAGGTTTTGAACCATTAAATTTAAAACATTTACCATCAAACTATCAATGTCTAAAATAGATTAAAACTAAACATTGTAGCTTTCTAATTTGACCATAATCTTCTTATTTTACAATTTTGTATTAACTACTCAATATATTATTTCAATTAATAAGCAAATATAATTTTTTTTTTTTTTTAAATTTCAACTTTGGTTCTCATTGAAATTTTGTAACTGTTGATCGCCATCAAATATTCCCACTATAATTTCTTAGTTTCCTCTTCTAATGTCTAATCAAATCGACAATTTTTTTTCAAAAAAAAAAAAAAATTACTACTTGTATAATCAAAATACAAGCACTGTTTGAGTGAAATTTTTATATACACCCGAATGCTTGATCATCAATACAGAAGATTTGCGGTTTCATTCTAGTAAAAAGATATAAAATAAAAAATACTCGTATATAATAGTATTTTAAAATTATACTGTATGATGATCAATTGAGATTTTACATAATCATAAAATATAGCTAAAAGAGTTTGTGAATTGCAAATTGACGTCACTGATGACCATTTGAATGAAGATCTTAGTGAATTATTCTTATAATCTGGATTATATGGATAATAACTTTATTTTTTTGGATAGCATAAGGATGATAATACAGCTACGAAAAAATAAATGGATAAATAAAAAAAATCAAATTTGATATGATACATTGACAGATTAAGATATTAATCCTTGAGATAAACCCACAATCTCATAGGATAACTATCAAATGACAAAGATATCAAATTAACAAAAAATAATCATTTATAATTTTCCCTATATAAACCCTTCATCCATTAATCAAAATTCACAAGAATAAAAATCATTTATTATTGTGTGATTAAACCTAAAAAGAGAGAAATTCAGGATATAATGGGGAAAGGAGCAAGTGCTAGTGATGTTGCCTCTCTTTCAGAGAACAAGGCTGCTTGGTTATATGGAGTTAATGATCTTCGCATTCTTCCTTTTAACCTCCCTGCTCTCGGTAATTAACTTATACTCGTCTAGATTTAATTGTCACGTTAATAGTTTAATTTAAACTAGTTATGTATTTTAGCACGTGACAATTTTATATTACTTTATTTTGTTTGTGACAGGACCTCAAGATGTGAGAGTAAGAATGAAGGCTGTTGGGATTTGTGGTAGTGATGTGCACTACTTGAAGGTATTTTCATATGTTACATATACATTATGCAAATTATTAAATTAAATAATATTTTCATAATTAATTGTAATGCTAATTTGATTGTATTATGGTTAATTTGATTAGACAATGAGCTGTGGTGACTACCATGTGAAAGAGCCTATGGTGATCGGTCATGAATGTGCTGGGATCATTGAAGAAGTCGGTAGCGAGGTTACCTCACTCGTTCTGGGGGATCGAGTAGCTCTTGAGCCCGGGATTGGTTGCTGGAGGTGTGACCGGTGCAAAGAAGGGTCATACAATCTCTGCCCTGATATGCGCTTCTTTGCTACCCCTCCCATTCATGGATCTCTTGCTGATCAGGTTTATATCTAATTGATACATATGTTAATTATTGATTATTCATTATTATAAGGTCCACTAATATGGTATATGAAATTCATGAATGTTATGTGTATGTAGATTGTGCATCCTGCAGACTTATGTTTCAAGCTGCCTGAAAATGTCTCATTGGAGGAAGGTGCAATGTGTGAGCCATTGAGTGTTGGTGTGTATGGTTGTCGCCGTGCTAATGTTAGTGCTGAGACTACTGTCTTGATCATTGGTGCTGGACCTATTGGCCTTGTTGCCTTGCTATCAGCTCGTGCTTTTGGCGCGCCTAGGATTGTTGTGGCAGATGTGGATGATCATCGTCTCTCTGTTGCAATGAGCCTTGGTGCTGATGGAATTGTGAAAGTTTCATCAACTAAGGAGGTTTGATAATGCTTTACAAATTACCTATAAACTACTTGACAACTGTTATTTTTGAAACGAATATCTAATTTTTTTTTTTCCTTACAGTTTGTTTCAGCTGAGGTTGATGAGATTAAGAAAGTGATGGGAAAAGATATTGATGTAACTTTGGATTGTGCTGGTTTTGAGAAAACTGTCTCAACTGCTTTCGGTGCTACTCGTAATGGTGGTAAGGTTTGTTTGATTGGAATGGGTCATTGCAACATGACCGTTCCTCTTACCCCTGCTGCATCAAGGTAAACATAGATTATAAATTTTGATCAATCATGAAACATTGTGATATTAAAGTTATTTTTCAAGAAAGTTTATGTATCAATTTTGTTATGTTGTCTATATGACAGGGAGGTGGATGTGTTGGGAGTGTTTCGTTACAAGAATACTTGGCCACAATGCATTGACTTCATAAGCAGTGGGAAGATTGATGTGAAGCCTCTCATTACTCACCGATTTGGATTCACTCAAGAAGATGTCATGAAGGCTTTTGAAACAAGTGCTAAGGGTGGCAAAGCCATTAAGGTCATGTTCAACCTTTAAAGGGTTGACTATATATACTATATATATATATATATATATATATATATATATATATATATATATATATTATATATATATATATATATATATATTTTTTTATATATATATATATATATATATAAAAAAAAAAAAAAAAATAATATATATATATATATATATATATATATATATATATATACCATAGCATACAATATGTGTAAAGATCCCTAAGATTGCACATCTATATATAAATGCTATTATGCAATGAATTTCAAATTATAAATCTCTATTTCAAGTATTATAATTTTCGTTGATCAACAAATTATTAAAGGCTTGAGTATAGATTTTTGATCATTTGCTAGCTACTTGCAAGATAATTAACAATTTCATCATCTTTAAAACGGTGTTTTCCAATAGGCAGTGATCATTTGCACTTGTGCAAAGCAAATTTTCCCCTGTAACCTGAAGGTAGGTTTGGGGAGTGGGAATTTTCACTCTAAAATGCAATGGTGCACTATTGTATTTAATTTTCTTTGTACAAACTTATCAAAACTTATTTTTTTAGTTTGTGAGTATTATTTTTACTCAATTTTCTTTTATCAGAACGTAATTTTTGAGTTTGTATATGAAAATTAGTTGTTTTAATTGAGTACTAAGTAATAAGAATAGATCATTCAGAGTATGTACAATACAAAAATCCTAGGAAGGGCCTTCCCAATACCCAGAGCTCGAAAGCTTCTTACAGATGCTGACAGCTACAACTAGCACTGGCTGCAGCATGAGAGCTGAGAAACATATGCACTTGTTGTTCAGTACAAATTGAAGATATGTGGGGTGGGGCTGGTGGTATAGAGTTTAGCCTGGTGATCCGAAAACTTGATAAAATGATGTCTTAGCTATCGTACTGTAGTCATTGCTCTTGAAGGAGGCGCTACAATAGAGAATATCGTACTGTAGTCATTGCTGTTGGAGGCTCTACAACAGAGAATCTGTAAAAAAAGTTGTTGCATATACAGAAATAAGTAGACTACTTGATATGATATAAGGATTCGACATGAATAAATATTATTTATCATCGTATTAACTTTTATACCAATCTGTCATCTAATACAAATTTTTATACTAATTTGTTATATTTGACTTATTTTAATATGAATACATTAATTATCGGTTAGAATTTTTATACCAAAATGCCGCGAGGGAGATAATTTTTATACAAATGAACTCCGTAGCTAGTTGTCCCTTTGATTTGGGTAATAAATCAAACTTTGGGTCACTTAGGGCCTGTTCACATTTATTGAACTTAGCTGAATTGAACTAATTGGAGCTGAACTGAATTGAGCTGAACTGAATATTTTATGAGAGAGAGAAGTGAATTTAGCTGAATTGAACTAATTGGAGCTGAATTGAGCTGAACTGAATATTTTATGAGAGAGAGAAGTTACCTCTCAAGTGGTGAGACTCAAGTGAATATTTTTAAAAAATAGAGAGTATTTTTTGCAATGTATACCAATAAGTTAGTACGAAGTATTTAAACTTAGTAATTCCAAAAGAAAGTTGCTAAGTTTGGATACCCAACTTTGAGTCTCATTTGACAAAAAGTGTGGGCCCTTTGTCAATATTCTAATTTATATTTTGTAATTTATTTAAATTTTACTTTTTTTTTAAATATCACATATTTGATAATAAAAAAGAAATGAATTTGGTCAGCCATAATTAAAAGTGACATTTGTATATTTTAGAGAGTCGAAATTATGTTTTACATGAGTTGCTAAATTGAGAAGTGAGTATGATATAACCATTAGAGGTAAAAAAAACAACTCATTTTTTATTTAAATATTTAAATTTGAATCTCATCGTTGAAGATGGTCTTATAGATTAGTAACTTACGTAGTATAAAATAATTTGGCTCTTTCATATGAGGAGTACTAACTCTCCAACTCAGATCATCATCTCTTTTGCTTAATTATGAATTCAATTGCCGATATGAGAATTATGGAGAGGGAACTCTAACGGGTCGGCAGATTGCCGTAACATCCATTTGCCGCCGGAATTATTGTTGGAGATCTTGACATGGCTACCTTCAAAAACCCTTTTAAAACTCAGGTCTGTTTGTAGAACTTTCATTGATTCTTCCAATTTCATTCCTTTGCATCTGTACAACTAAAATTCCCAAAAATTTACTCATCATCTGATAGCTATTGAAAGATTTGTGGGTGTTTATGTTTTTTCACAATTCTTAGTAGTGACACATTGAATAAAGTTGCACATCTTGTTGAATTGCTTGAACCATATTCAATTTCTGGAAACTGTAATGGGTTGACTTTGTTGACATACAGTACAAATGCCGTTCGATTGTGGAACCTTCTATAAGAAAATCTTGTTTCTTCCCCGTTGTCCATTTGCGACTCGTTGGGGTAGAATTCGTCGTTGTTGTGTAACTTATGCTTTAGAATTTTGCCCTTCTAGTAATGATCATAAGGTGCTTGCCATTAAGACTAATATTAGTAAGTTTAGTGATGATAAGACCTATATAGTTGTTTACTCACGGGAACTTCTCTGATTCTCATATTGAGAAACGAAATTTGTTTCTCATGAGGGCATTTTCGTGAATAAATTAACAATTTTTTTTATTATTGTGGAATTCACAATTGAATAAAGTTGTTGGTTTATTTACGAAAATGTCATCTCACTATGAGAAACTGGGGCATCCTCTTTATGCACTTACTGATCACCTTTGGAGGGTTAAACACAATCCGGTGAGTGAGTCGAGTTGGGCTATACGAGGTTTAGGCGTTGTGGAGGGTTAGTTTGTTACAGAGGGGGGTAGTATATTGGATTGATAATGATTTATACAGAAAACCTGGAGCTAATAGGAAGCTCTACTTGTATGACTTTGATGTCGAATAATTTAGTGTTATGCAATTGCCCGATTCTGTGTAAGAAAGGACTGATAGGCTTATTTTTGCCCATGGCGAGTTTTTAGCAGTTTTATTGATGTCCTCTGAAAGTATCTGCATATGGGTTTTGAAAAAGGATGGTGGAGAGAATCCATGGAGGCTTTGGTTTTCAGGAGAGCCAAATTTAGGTGCTGTATATGGTAAAAATGGCTATATGTTTTTGTCGAACAACACTCTTGCTACAATGTCTTATGACTTTGCAAGCAACCAAATGCGAACTTTGGAAAAAAAAAAAAAATCATGAGTAGCTGGATTTCTTTCCAGACTTATGTCGAAAGCTTGGTTTTGCACAATGGTTTTAATGAGACTATCACATCATTCCTATGAAATTGATGAAGTGTTGATAATGGCTGATTCTGGAAGGTCACATGTAATACTTGCTCTTAATTATGTGATTTTTTTTTCCCACTTACATCTTCTAAAATATGTGAAATACACATTATGATATATTAATTGTCTTTTGTCGTGCTTTAAAATGCATTGTTCAGGAAGACTTGTTTTTTGTTGTTCTATATAGATATTTTTTGAACTTGTCCTTATATAGGATCATATAACCTTTTATCTCATTTACCTAACCATAAGTGAATGAGGTTGCATTCCCTTTACCTTTAAACACAAAACAATTTCTAATCCATCACCAGAGTTGAACAATGAATAATTACTCCCCTCAATAATGTGGTCTATCCTATATGCCCTTCCAAAATCTACTCATCGTCACAAAGTAAGTATTTAAGGTAATTTTGTTAATGAAAAAAAAAAAATCGGAATCACTTAAATAGAAATTATTTGGAATAGGTTATTTTTGTAAGAAACTACCTTATAAAGTTGAGATTTTGTGAAAATTACCTATTAAAAACATGTAGTTAACTACCTTATTAAACCCAAAATATTGTAAGTTGCTACGTTTGCCTGATATCCCTTGTTGACCTTTTTTGGCATTGAGCTACCTAAGTGACCTAATATATTTTTTATTTATTTATTTATTATTTTTTTTTGTTTTGGGTTTATTTACAGTGCTAACAGGTGTAATGATGTGACATAGGGTAAAATGGTAATTAGTTTTGTCATCATTTGTGTCTATCCATGTCTTGAAAATAAGGTTGGTGACTTGGTGTTAGTATTCTCAATGTAATTATGATCCGAATTAGTAGAATTGAACGTGGGAGGTTTGTGGTGAAAAATCAATGCCAAGTCTGAGTCAGTAAGAATACTAGTGAGATGTTAAGTAAGATACAAGTAAGAAGTTTGCTTTAGCACATTCTTGAGGCAGTGTTGGATCTTCACCTATAAGTGAAGCATCAGTCTTCACTGTGGAGTCTTGATCACCCATCTAACAAATAGTGCTTTAAAGTATTATGAGTGAATGAAAACCCCTGGTGTCTTAAGATAAACAGGTTTTATATAAGATCTTAATTATTTGCGGATTTAATCTTAAGCTTTGACTCTCTGTTGAAGGCTTTCAAGTTCTAAATATGATTATCTCCATACCAAAATGAGTAACGTGAAAATAGCAACACTTTACTACAATAAGCAGATCATAAACATTTAAAAAATAGTCTAGTAGTCACAACAAGGAACTGGAGAGGAAGCATTTGATGAATACTTTTTGGGAGAAATGTAAATCCATGAAGTTTTGGAGGGAGGTTTGGCAGGTTGCCAGTGTAATATTCTAGCTAAGTGTTTTTGTGTAAAACAGGAAGTTCTCTAGACTGTAATTGATTTCTTAGTTACATTCCTGTGCATTATAAGCGTAACGAAAACATTTGCAACACACATCTGCTAGCCATTGAATGTTTAAGCTGTGCATATGAAAGCTGCTCATATTCTGAATAATCTATAATTCATATTTTCATACTTTTTTGTTGGCATTGTTTTGGACTGATGCCTATATAGAAGCCCACCCGAGACTCTGAAAGGATGAGACAAGAGTGTAGATCCCCTGCATGAGAAAGTGCTTGTTACTTCCTCATTGTCTTTTCAATTCACTGGTATTCAGGTTATTATACAATTGTTCCTTTGGGGTTTCAGTTGTGTAAATGTAATTAATCTACTCAATAGTGATTTGTGGACCATCGAATTCTGATAGGATAAATCTTCTTGATTAGCATCTACAAAATGGAGGTGGGTACGTATTCTTACAATGCTGTGATGATACCTAATGTAATTTGAAACAAGGGACATATCTTTTTCTCCATTGACTTTGATGTCAAAGAATTAAGCTTTGTGAAACTGCCAGTTGGTGCAAAAGATATTAGAGTCAGGTCTAAAACTTCTTCCTCTGTGATTTATTAGTAGTTTTCACCGTGTCTTCTTAAGGAAGCTTCATACAGGTTGATAAAAGGAGGATGGAGAGGATCAATGGGGCTATGTCTATGTAGAGATTCTAGGTGATTGCTAGCTACTTTCTTCCATACATTTTTTTTTTTTTTTTTTTTTTGATAAAGCTTACAATATAGTGGAGTCATTTGGGGAAACAGAAATCTTTAGTAGATATCATTTCGTACTTGTGTGGATAGATTGGTGTTGCATAAAGTATATGAAAGGTAGACTTTGACATTTCTATGGTTAAACTTATAAGAATTGCAGATGCACTTAACTAGGTATCTCTTGCATTTCTCATTTTATAAAATTTTGCTAGCTTAACATGCTATAATTATACTTGCATTTATGTTTAGCTATTCATGACATACATTACTCAAGGATACTTAATGTTGTTATTCCTTCGGATTACATTACATTTTTGTCCCATACAATAAATTCTGACTCAAGTTATGTTCCCTGTGTTGTTTTTGCACATCCTCTTAATCGGGATTCAGCACTTTTTCATTTTCTAATCTGTTGGGTTTACACTTTTACGACTTATCCACTGAATGAAAATTTCTTTGGAATGTGTGATTTCTTCCCTATTTATTTATGAGATACAATTAAGGGAATGTGATTTGTTAGGCACAAATACACTATATATATGTATATATTCTTCGTTATTCGACTTGCTTTGTTGGTTTTCTCTAGTAAAATTTTAAGGTATAATGAATGCTACTCTTATACTAGATATGATTGCAAATCTGTATTTTCCTTGTGAGAAGGGTTTCCTACTGTTTTCTTTTTCTTTCCTATATAAAAAAGTATTGCAAATCTGCATGAGTATTAGCCTTGTATAGTAATTTGTTCAAGTGCCAATGTTATTGGTATAAGGATGAAGCTTTCTAATAGTTATGGACCTTATGGTTTGCTATCAGATTTTCTTTGTTACATTTGTACTTTAATATCTGCATTTTATCCAATTTAATTGTCATAGACTTTTTTTTCTGAACAAATTGTCATAGCCTTGTTACTGAATGGATTATTTGCTGATTTGCTCTTTAAAGAGATGCATACTAGTAGCGCCCGCTGCCTGAAGTTGCTAAATGCCCAGTTTATTTTCTGTTGCTACTGCCGCTCTACCATGGTGTAATATACTGGTGTGTCTAAGCTCACATGTGAAATCTTGAATGTATGCATAAAACTCATATGTAAGACTGTCATATTTTGGCTGATGAATGTATGGCCTGTATCAGTTCAGCCCAAGTACATGCAATTATGCTAGCCTGTTAATTAGTAAGTGCAAAATGTATGTCCTTAATGTACTTGTGTATTGTAATTTATAAGTACACTTCAAATTATATTGGTCCAATATGTTTTTAGGTATCAGACTATCAGGTTCTGTTATTCAGGGACTATTCCCCTTAGCTTTTGTTCAACTTATATGTTTTTAATGGCTTTTATGGTTTATAATTAAGAGGATTATGACATATGAGCTCTTGTTAGATTTGCATCCAATAAGTCATTACCAAATACAAAATATTCTGCATAAGATTATGCCATTGTGGGTTAGAAACCTAAGCTTAATCGGATTGATATTTCTCTCAATGGATTGCATGATTTCCATTATTTTTTTATTTTTTTATTTTTATTTTTTTCTTTTTTTAATTCTTTCTCTTGGATCATTTACATTAATAGTCCAACAAAATTAAAACTCCTTTGGACATTGGATTACATTATTTTGTCGTCCAAGGAGTCATTTGCTACCCCTGTATTTATTTTATTGTGCATTTTATACATTTTTAGTTGATTTAAGGAGCAGCCTTGCAGCATGGTTGTTCGGTTTGCAGATGAAAACCTGCTGCAGTCAGCACGTAATCAAGATATAGGGAATTGGTTGTCAGAGAGTAACTGAAGGGTACCATCAAGTATGATATTAACTTGCAAACTTTGGCATCAACTTATTTTGAGGTCATTAACCCGAAAGAAAGTGAACTGATGTGGGAGCATTAGACTTGGTTAATGTGGTAAAAATGTCATAAAGAGTCAGTTTCATGGATGATTCTAAAGCTTTTGTAAAAGGATTCTTGGATGGTCAACTCTCGGATTGACTATCCTATGTCTTGAGTAAGGTCTGATAGCTTGGAGAGTTGGGAGGTCTTTGGTCAAGTTTTAAAGCTGTCAATGTGCGACCACTTGGAGGAGAAAGTTGTGTTTAAGAGTTTTTAATGCATAGCCTATAACATAACTTATACAGAGTAATAAGCTAGAATTGTAGATCACTAAATTTACCTTAGCACAGCCATATCGTAAATTACTGTCACCCGTGCACATCAAGTCGTGCAAGAGGGTTTGTGTGTCTTTGTATTCTAGATTTATTTAGGGGTTTTAGAAGCAGTAGTCACCCTATAAGGTGATTGACTGATTGTTCTTTTCTATTTAGGGGTTTTAAAAGCAGTATGATAAATATGAAATATAAAGGTTTTCTGAAATTTTTGGCGAGCCTTGTAATTTTTTTTTTGTTTATTTATATACTCCGTATCTATTTTATTAAAGATATATCCATTTAATTTTTTTGGTAAGGAAGAAGAGTTTTAGGTAACCATATATTATGGGAAGCCTGATAAAAAGTTGATTATATTTTTTTGGCAAGCCTTGTAAATTGTGTGGAAGCTTGTCAATTTTTTTTTTTTTTTTTGGTTATAAAAGATCAAGTACAGTTACTTAGCCAATATGGAGTACTTTTTTAAACGAGGCTATAAGATTGCCAAGGTTATAGAGCTTTATTGCTACAAAAATTTTGCCAAATTTTCATTGTGAGAGAGGGTGATTGATGGATTTATCAGAGCACAATTACTTGCCATGGGACCTAATAATAGCGATACTGGCGATGGGATCTAAATTTTACTCTGTCTATGGTTGATGTTGGTGAGGCCGCCGTCCTACCTGTGCCCTCGAACTCCCTTGAGACTGTGGAACCCGTCTATTAGGAAGTCTTTGATTCTTCCCCTTTGCCCTTTGGTCTCCGCAAGATATGCTCCTTGTAATGATTACAAAGTGGTCGCTTTTAAAACGAAACATAATTTAAGGGTGTTACTAAATGTCACAAGGAAATTACTTAGGGCGCGGTATTAAATGACTCATCTACCCTTATAAATTCTATGTTTGACATTATTCAATTTTTCTCACCAATTATACTCCTTCCACCACCATCACCCTAAACACCATCACCACCACCACCCTAAGGTCACCAGAATCACCATCACCGTACACACATTACCACCACCACCCTAAGGTCGTCGGAATCATCCAATTTCTCACTATCTATCACACCAAATCAACCACTTATCATACCAAATCAACCGGAAAGGAAGGGGCTGACGACAATGGAATCGCGGCGTGGGAAGGGGGTTCGTTTGCCGGGAAACGCGGGGAAAACGCCGGCCAATTCGTCGGTAATTTTTTTTTATTTTCGCATAAAATTGCATAGTCGCGTGCTATATGCGACTCCACCATGGTACAGTCGCATATAGCATGCGATTACACCGTGGTGGAGTCGCATATGGCGTGCAACTATACCGTGGTACAGTCGCATATAGCATGCGACTCTACCACGCGACTCTACCATGGTGTAGTCGCATGCTATATGCGACTGTACCACGGTATAATCGCATGCTATATGCGACTACGCCGTGATGGAGTCGCATATAGCACGTAACTATAGTTTTTTTTTTTTGAATTTAAATTTCGAATTATGATTGTAATTTGTTTTTTTTTTAAATTTCGAATTATCATCCGTAAATTAATTTTGAATTGGTGATAAAATTAGTAATGTAATTTGAATTATGGTAATCTTATTTTATTATTTTTTTTTAAAAAAATTCGAATTAATATTTTTTTTAATTCGAATTAATATATTTTTTTAATTATGGTATTTTTTTTTTGAATTCGAATCAATATTTTATTTGATAATAAAATTTAAATATTGGTCATGTTTTACTTGATCCATGTTTATCTTTATTCGATAATCATCAATGTTTTTGTTTTGAATCAGTTTATCTTTATTCCTAAGAGATATATATATATGATTTAAGGGAGTAGTTATTATTATTATTATTATTATTTTAATTTAAAACAACAGTTTTAATTTAATAAAAAAAGCAGTTTTTTCCTTAAAAAAAAGTTATACTTAAAAGAGTCAAAGACTACGTAGTTATTATTATTTTTACGGGGCTCGCAATGATAGAACTGTCATACACGGATACAACTCTCCTCGTGGGCCAACTCCATAAACCATAACTGCACAATTCCAAAAATTTGCAATAGGGTACAAATCATCAGGCAAGTCCATGTAATGGTTCGCGCCACAATGTCCACCGGTCCAGGTGATACGATCAATTGCTTGATCCAAGCCTCCGTGATACAAATGTATTTACTCTGGTCGATTGGCCTTAACCTCGTTCACAATTAAATACCGAGCTTGTATCCAATTGTCTTGCCCACCTAATAAATTAAACAACAAAATTTTAAGTAAAATCACTGGAATATAATGTGACACTTACTTTATGCAAAGGCTTACCTAAGAAAAAGTCTGCAACACATCGAAATTCACAATTTCCGTCACCCATTACATTGTTCCAATCCTCCACAAATGGTTTGATGATATCGGGAAGCCCATAAAGGTAAGGAAAATCTGAAATGTCTCTTCCTCCTGATGAATAACGAATTATTAATTTTGTAGTTAACATAAACATCAAAGTATAGCAAAATAAACAAAAAATTACAAAAACATAGAGAACCCTTACCTCGACCTCCATTACGACCACCATCACCACGTCCCCCATTACGACTGCGACGCCCACGAGTACCACGTGTATACTCCCATGCACTACGATTACGTCGTGTACTATTTGATTGTGGTCTCCCTCTAGTAGTTGTGTTCCTAGGCGGCTCATTAACATCAAATTGATCGGAATGGAGATGTTCATCTATTAGGCGAGATACAGAACGCATGATTGCCGGGTCACTTCTACTCACCTCACGCACAAGACTCTCAAAAAATCGACTTTCCTGTGACTGATGATCGGGGTCATCTAATGGAGTCGGAACACTACCATCCTCACCAATCACTAGTGTCCTATAAAAGGGGTGCACTTGGTCTAAGTAGAAGTATGTCCCCGAATCAATGACACGACGTATATCACATGCACAAGGAATCTGATAAGTCGTCTTATAAACACATCCACACAGAACATTCACCTCATGACTTAACTCTGTCATTCTTTTCTTCTCATTCACCAACAACAACATACAATGGTGGGAGGTACGTCCATTAATATGTTGTAATGGCATAACATCATATATCCGCCCATGACTGCGTCGACTGCGCTCAAGTGATTGCTTAATCTGTGTGACCTGATCTTCAATTGCCTTGTTTACCTTGGCCCATACAGAATCGAGAGAACCAGTTGAAGTTTCCAACCACCCCTTCAAAGATGAATGTGCACTTTCCACTCTACAATTGGTGACATTGCCGAAGTGAAGCACACCATTGGTCCAAAATTTCACAAATTTCTCCTTATGATTGTTTAACCAAGTGTCCTTCACATAAGAAATCACAGCAGGAAATGGTACATACACTAGTAGAATAAATGTGATGGGAAGCGGTTATAGGCAAGCGGTTTACAAAATCCGCTTCCCATTAGATTAATAAAAAAAAAGAGGGAAGTGAAATGGCAAGCGGTTTTGGCGCGAACCGCTTTCCTTTTAATTAATGGCCAGAGGTTTGGCCTTGAACCGCTTACCATTAATTAAATTAACAAGCGGTTCAAGGCCGAACCGCTTACCATTTTTTTTAAAAAAAAGCGGGATATACACACCCTTTTCTCCTCCCTGCGAAATTTCACCACTTCACTTATTCGTTCTCACTTCACTCCTCCTCTCTGTCTCCCGCCTTCACTCATCCTCTCTGTCTCCCTCGTCCTCACCTCTCTTCTCACTTCTTCAAATTCCGGCCACCACCACCACCACTCCATTCATATTCATTTTTTTTTTATTTGGCTGCGTTTGGGGGTCGTGGGTCGAGGCTGGTGGTGGTGGTGGGTCGAGGCTGCTGCGGGTTGGTCGAGTTTGCTGGTGGTTGCTCGAGGCTACCGGTGTTTGGTGGTGGTGCATGTTTGAGGGTGTTGTTCAATCGAGCCCAAGCACGCATTCTTCAATCTTCAATCTTTGTCTTTCTCACTCTCAAATTAGGGTGAGTTCTTGCTAAATTTTAGCTTCATATGTATTAATTAGTATTAATTGTTTGGTATTCCAAAATTTCAAGTTAGGGTTTCAAGTAGTTAATCCAAGTTTCATATGTATATATATATATTGTTTGAATTTGAGTAGCTTTGAATGAAATTTATGAATAGAGTATATATTAGTTAACATTTTAGTTTGTCAAATGTGGTTAGTAAATTGCAATGTATGAATATAATGGATTGCTATATATATATATATATATAAGTAAACTTAGTTTGATTTTGTATGTATGTTAATTTAATTATTAGCCCTATTAAATGAATGAACTTGTTTATTGTTGAATGTCAAATAAATGAAAATAATAATTGAATGCTTGCATCATCATTTGCCTAGATACCCGTTCGAGTCTTTCTTAATAGGAGAAAGTCTTGAATAGTCCCCAGTTGGGACTGTTCTTGGACGTTTAATCTCACTTAGGTAGTGAATGTATGTCTCTTTTTCGATTTTAAGGAATATCCGGGCTTCTCATTTTCTCACCATGTTCTCTAGGTACATATGTAGGTAAGTTATTACCTACATCGTGTACTTGGAGAACTGGGGGGAAATGCTGCCGGATTTTCCTTAAAATTGAAAAGTTGACATACATTCACTAGTGAGATTAGACGTTCAAGGATGGGTTAGGTTGGAGTGATAAGGACCTTTTGGGAGCATTCATTTTTACGATATATGGATGATATATATGCTATGTACTTTGATTACATAATATATGTTACATTTATCATTGTTTGAAATGTGTTGGTATGTTTAAAGGCAATTTAAAGCGTCAATGGATCGCGGTTGGATGTATGGTAGACGTGATACATTGGAATTTTTTAATGGGGTTCAAGAGTTGTGCAAGAGTGCTTCACAGTATCAGCTTAGAACGGGTGTCAATTACCTTTATTGTCCTTGTGTCAATTGTAATAATGTCATAAGGGTCAATAGTGTGGATACCGTCATGGCTCATGTACAATGTCATGGGTTTAGGCCTTAATATCATGTTTGGGTTTGGCATGGTGAGAAGGGATCGTATAGGGAGAATGTTTTTGGCAATGAGACGCATGTTGAAAGTGCCGAGATTCATGTTGAAGAAGAAAATGGGAATGATGATGGTGGTGAAGGGGATGACACTAAGGATGGTGGTGGTGATGATCACTTGGATGAGATGATGCGTGATGTTGAAGGTGAATTTGGTGACCGCCCTGATGTATTTGAGTCATTATCAGAGGCTGCCAAAAAGCCTTTGTATCCCGGGTCCAAAAAATACACAAAACTCTCAGCCGTGCTTACACTATTTAACATTAACTCTAAGCATAACTGGAGTGACACTAGTTTCACTTCTTTGTTGACTGCGTTATGTGATATGTTGCCAGATGGGAATGAACTTCATAATTCCTACTATTATGCAAAGAAACTAATGTGTCCATTTGGTTTGGAGTATAAAAAGATATATGTATGTCCTAATGACTGTGTTCTGTATCGAAATGAATATGAAGAGTTGGAGGAGTGTCCACGTTGCGATAAGTCGCGTTACAAGCGATCAAGCTGCAATGCTGGTAGTAAAGGACCTCCTGCCAAGGTGTTGTGGTATCTTCCTATTATTCCAAGGTTAAAGCGTCTATTTTCAATACCAAAAGACGCCAAGAACCTGAGATGGCATGCTGAGGGAAGAAAGAAAAATGGTTTGTTGAAGCATCCTGCTGACTCTCCACAATGGAAGAACATCGATATGAAGTTTAAGGCATATGGTGGTGAAGTCAGAAATTTATGGCTTGGGTTGTGCACGGACGGTATGAATCCATTTGGCACTCTTAGTACTAAACACAGCACATGGCCGGTACTTTTAGTGATTTACAACTTGCCTCCATGGTTGTGTATGAAACGGAAATAGATAATGCTTTCACTTTTGATAACGGGGCCAAGGCAACCTGGAAACGACATTGATGTTTACCTTGAGCCCCTTATTGATGATTTGAGAAAGATGTGGGATGAAGGTGTTACCGTTTATGATGCCCATAAGAACGAGATGTTTCTTTTGCGTGCTGCCCTTATGTGGACCATCAATGATTTTCCTGCATATGGCAATCTGTCCGGGTACAAGAACAAAGGGCATAAAGCATGTCCCATTTGTATTAATGACACACCAAACGTGTACCTTGACCACTATGGCAAAGATGTGTACGTGAGGACCCGAAGATTTCTTAGGCGCGATCACCCGTATCGTAAGCAGAAAAAGGCTTTCGATAGGAAAGTTGAGGAGGGGGTTGCCTAGGCCATTGAGTGGAAAGGAGGTTTATGAGAGAGTGAAGGGTATTCCATGTGTTTTTGGTAAAACAACGAAACCAATTGACCCACACGCTCTCTTTAAAAAGGAATCAATCTTTTGGAAGCTTCAGTACTGGAAAGAACATGATGTTAGACATTGTCTCGATGTGATGCATATAGAGAAGAATGTTTGTGATGCAATTCTGGGGACAATTATGAACATTCCTGGAAAAACGAAGGATGTCAAGAGTGCGCGGTTAGATTTGCAAGAGTGGGGTGTTCGTCCGGAGTTGTGGGTTCAAGCTAAGGTAGGGATGGCGAAGGTTAAGGAAAAGGGAAACGAAGATGGTGGTCAAAACCGTAAGGGGAAGCGCAAGAAAAAGGCCGCGGGTATCGCAAAGAAGAAAGGTGATGGAAAAGGAAAGAACCAAAAGGTGTATTTACCTCCAGCTTGCTACACATTATCAAAGGAAGAAAAACAGAGGTTTTGTGCTTGTTTGTATGACATTAAGCTTCCATCTGGGTTCTCGACAAACATGAAAAGGTTTGTTTCCTTAAATAGAGAATTGAAGTTGACTAGTATGAAATCCCATGATTGTCACATGATGATGCAAGTTTTTCTACCGATTGCACTTCGTGGTATTTTACCAAAGCACGTGAGAGAAGTTATAACAAGCCTCTGTGGGCTTTTCAATAATATATGCAGCAAAGTTCTTGATCCCTTTACACTTGATGCTCTCCAGGCGACTGTTGTGGTAACTTTGTGCAAATTTGAGATGTTGTTCCCACCTTCACTTTTTGACATAATGGTGCATTTAATTCTGCATTTGCTTCGTGAGATTAAGTTATGCGGTCCAGTATTTATGAGGTGGTGCTACCCTTTTGAACGACACATGGCTACACTGCAAGATAAAGTAAGAAATCCTGCCCATCCGGAAGGCAGTATGATACAAGGAATTGTGTCCGAGGAGATTGGGAATTTCGTGGCAGAGTATGTTGCCGTTGCTGAACCTATTGGGCTTCCCACTTCCCGACATGAAGGGAGACTTGATGGTCATGGCACAATCGGGTCAAAAAGGATCTGGGCTGCTCGAGATCAAATCATGCAAGCTCACCTATTTGTGCTTCATCATATTGCGGAGGTTCACCCATATTTAGAAGTGCACATGGATAGTTTGCGTGTTGAATATCCATCAAAAGGGGAAAGAGACCTAATGCAGTTGCATAATAAGATGTTTGTGATGTGGTTCCATGATCGTGTGATGCGTCAATTGGATGAGACTGTGTCTGATACAATAAAGTGGCTAGCTTATGGTCCAAAGGAAGATGTTCATTCATTTGAGGGATATGATATAAATGGGTACACATTTTGGACTGAAAGTCGGGATCAGAAATCCTCATCGACTCAAAATAGTGGTGTCACTCTTGTGGCTTCATCAAGAGAGTTTGCAAGTGCGAAGGATACATCACCAGTTGACGCACTATTATCATACTATGGACGAATTCAGGAAATATGGGAACTAGATTACCGTGACTTCAAGGTTGGTCTATTCAAGTGTAAATGGGTCGATAATAATAGGCGCAACGTGAGAAATGATGACTTCACTCTTGTAGATCTTGGCCACTTGCGGGATAGTCTTGAACCATTCATCCTTGCATCTCAAGCTAAGCAAGTGTTCTATGTAACTGACCCGTCCGATCCAAGATGGTCCATCGTCCTGGCTGGCAAAAGGAGAATATTAGGGGTTGGAGAGGTTGAGGACGAGGAAGAATATGATGCATTTGATGATTCTCCCCCTTTCACTGCTCCTACACTTGATGTAGCAACTGATGTAGATGATGATAGATCTTATATTCGATCTGACCACAATGAGGAAATACACAAATGAGGTACTTTTATTAATGCAGTTTTATTTACTAAATATCTTATGCTCCAACAACTTTGTTTATTTCGGGAAGTGTTTTATTTTTTTGTACTTTCAACGTATAAGCATGTAATATGAACTAAATAAATGAATTGTTTAGAGGATTATATGTGAATTTGTTATGAAACCAAAGAAGTTGGGTAAGTGTTTGTCTTTCTTCGTGCCTCAGATTTGATTGCCATTACTGATGACTAACAACATGCTTTGCTTGTTTACTGTAGGTGTGCACATATCATGGATCCTGATGAGAACCTTCATTCCGATGAGGATATGGATGATGATGATGATGGTGACGAGTTGTATGATGTTAATAAGGAGACGGATATGGGGGAACCGGAAGACCAAGCTTATGACGAGTTCTAACATAAGCTTGATGAATTTGAGCGTATAGCTGAAACTGCCCCACCTATTGATGATAATGTGGTTACCGAAGTTGTAAGTGATTCACATTGTGAAACTCAAATGCAAAGGCAAGTGAAAAAAACCGGTGGTGGAGGAGGGGTAAAGCCACCGGTGAACAGAAAGAGTAGGGGTGCTACTAAAGCTTTCAAGAAACCCGGCGTTCCTATGGTGCTTGAGTTTGATGAGTTAGGTCAACCTACTGGCCAATGGCGCGACAAATTTTCTAGTCAAGTTGGCATTCTAACTCGTAAAATACCAATCACACTTGAGTTTGCCGATATACCTCACGGGTTGCTTCAAAAATTTTGGGACGATACTATGGTAAGTATTTATTTCAATCACACTTTTCTTATAAATTCATATATATCTTGCCAAAAAAAAAAATTGCATAAACCTCCCCCGTGCCTAACCCGAGGGCTGCAGCCGGCAGCTGCCCGGGGCTGCTGCCTCGGTGCTGTAGCTGCCCGGGGCTGCTGCAGCTGCCTCGGCTGCTGCCTGGGTGCTGCAGTTGCGGGGCTGCTTCCTTGGTGCTGCAGCTGCGGGGCTGCTTCCTGGGTGCTGCAGCTGCCTGGGCAGTAGCCTGGGTTGCTGCAGCTGCCTCGGCTGCTGCCTTGCCCGATTCCTGGGTTTTTTTTTTCCACTTTTTTTTCATTTTTTTTTCTCTTGCCTAACGTGGATGTTTGCGCCAATTACAGAGTATGTTCCATATTCCTGATGAGCCGACCAAGAGAAAAGTCTTTGAAGCTTTTGTACAAGAGAGATTCAAAAACTTCAAGAGTTACTTGAGGACGAGATGGATCCATAAGAGAAGAAAGAGAAGACCAAAGAAAAATGTGCCTGCAGATGGAGAAGAAGAGAAACCTGATAAGAAACCGTGTGATTTATATTCACAAATAACGGTGGATGATTGGGAGAAGTTTGTGGAAAAGTCTTCCACTAGGACCGCACTTGTATGTTTTTATTTATCAATAGAGTCGGCTACTCACATTTAGTTTCTTACAATGACTGATGCTAACATATATTTCTAAATGTGTAGGAAAAAGCGAACAAGCTAGAATCAATGCCGGAAATAAATTGTATAGCCATCATATGGGTTGTAAGACCTTTGCGGAGTCAAGACCAAAGTGGGTCAAAGCGGGTCTATACCCCAAATCCATAATGTCATCAACTGATAAACCACTTTCTTCCACGGTCACAACTTTGGTTAATCGTGCAATTGACTGGTGGTGTGCTATGCATGGGATGGACAAGGAAACCGGCAAGTATGTCATGCCACCGGATAAGAAAGTTGTAGCAGATGCAATTGTAAGCAAATTTTTCTACTTATTAATTATATTTCCTTGTCAAGTACATTGTACTTAGATCTGATAAATTTTTGTGTTGTTAAAGCTCAAGCATACTTCGGAAGTGATTGAAGGCAAGCTGACTCCAAGCATCGAACATGATCCTTTCACCTTAGCTTTGGGAAAACCATACCACCATGGGCGAGTAATTGGTTTTGGCGGGAAACAACTAGGGTGGGAGAAGGTGATGGGTTCAGAATACACCAAATCAGCATAAAGCAGATCAAGTGTTTATTCGCCACATCGGATTGATGAGAAGGAAAAGGAATCAATTAAGGTGGAGATACGCGCGGAGCTGCAAGAACAGATACAAAGTCAATTCAATGCCATTCCGAAGCACATGAACTTTCCGCCTTTTCCATTTCCCTCAAGTACCCCAGTAGACTCATGTAGTCACCCATGAGGCCCCGAGGACGATCCAGAAGTTAAGAGAGAGGTAATTTTAGTACAACTACGAATTACGTCATAAGAAGTTCGTCTAATGAGGTCGTTTGCATGTTTAATTATTTTACTTTTGCAGGATCCTAGTCTTATGGATGCAGAGTCACTTAAGAGAGCAAATCTGATGTCTGAACCTTTCCCAGATGTTAAGGTGAACTTCACTACGTAATTAGCTTTTCTTATGTTAGTCTTTCGTTTGTTATTTCTTAACTTATGTCCTAACTCCTAACCAAATATGTAGGAAGAGACGCCTTGTGAGCTTTTTCACCCCGGGGAAAACACCGGTGGACAGTTGCAGTTGGTGGGGTATGGTAGTGCACAACCTTTTGACAAGGTCCATTTTAAGTCTAATAATAGCACCCCATCTCGGTCGAGATCGATTCTATAGTTGTTGGGTTTGAGGACTTACCACTACCGGTGCCTAGAGAGGAATATGATTTTTTTAAGCTGCGTGACGCGACCGGGAGCTTTGTGCAATAGCCACGTGATCGGTTGAGGTTGGTAGGAGGGGTAAGTAAACACTACTTGTATGTAAATACTTGTATGTAACTAGATTACCATGTGCTTTGTGAAATGACCATGTTCTTTTATGCTACTATATTACTATGGAAATTCAGTCCGCTAAAAGGAAGAAGGTGGAGAAGCCAAAATCCAAGGAAGAAGGTCCTCCGAATATGGAACAAGGACAAATGTCGAAGAAGAGTTCGAGAGCTTCATGTACTCCACTCGTACAAGCCAATGTCCTTAGGTCGCTTTCGAAAGCATGTAATTTTCTTCACAACCGTGTTAGTGAGTTGCCTACGGGTACACACATTCAAGTGAACTTGCCTAAGGAATTGTTCCACTATGATGAGGATGCGCTCGCATACATTTCTAGAGAGGATGTGACGGAATTTCTAACCGGTTCCATGCTTAACATTTCCATCATTCAAACTTTCATGAGGTAAATTAACGAGACTATTTCTAAACATATTGTATTTTTGATATTTTCATACCAAAACAATGAAACTAGTAATTACTTGCACACATTACTTTCTTGAAGGTCACTACAGGAGCTCCTTGCTAGTAAACCCGATGGTGAAGCAGCAGTTGGGTGGTTATGCCCCGAGCAGACCTCCGTAACCAAATGCTTGCATAACCCACATGATGTGATAGATTACCTTGAGCGGGGTATTAGAGAATCAATGCGTGCGGGAAACAAGTTCTTATTAGCCCCTTGTTTTGAGGAGTAAGTTTAAATGTGTCACTCTTAATTTGTTTGTTAAGTATAGATGTTGACGCATAACAATTAATGGATTTATATTTGCTTTAATATACATGTAGTCTACATTGGAGCCTTATGGTGATTTGTGTTTCCAATAACACAATCTACTACTTTGACTCGGCTCGTATATGGCCACCAAGGAAGTTGCTAGTGAATAACCTATTGAATAGGTACATACCGCTTCCTATATATTGTTTTGTATCATCACCTAAGTGATTGAGTGGCTATGTTCCTAAATCGTTTGTTTTTTTATTTTTTTGAAGTGTTATGAAGAAGTTGAATTGTCGTTCGGTTGCGGGTCCCACGTGGAAATATGCGAAGGTAAAGCCTTGATATACTGATTTATTTAATAAAATTTCCTTGAGTTATGGCTATGCATGATTATTTTAACTTTGTGTCATGTTAGTGTGCGGAACAAGACAACGGCGTTGACTGTGCCCTCTATGTGATGAGGTTTATCCATGACATAGTCAATAGGTGCACTGAAGCCCAACACATTGAGGAGGTACTTATTTTTACTTTTTTCCGGTTCGATTTCGGGTAAAAGCCGTCCTAAAACTAAGTATAATGCTAATTTGCTATGATTCCAAACATTAGACACCTAAGACCAGTTGTAATTGACATGTTATGATAAAGAAATAGCTCATTAGATAAGAAATGTAGAAATCGGGCAAAGTAGAAGTCAAATAGGCGATTTTGGGTATAAGCCGTCCTAAAACTTAGTTGAATGCTAATTTGCTATGATTTCAAACATTAGACACCTAATACTAGTTGTAATTGACATGTTATGATAAAGAAATAGCTCATTAGATAAGAAATGTAGAAATCGGGCAAAGTAGAAGTCAAATAGGCGATTTTGGGTATAAGCCGTCCTAAAACTTAGTTGAATGCTAATTTGCTATGATTTAAAACATCAGACACCTAAGACTAGTAATAATTGACATGTTATGATAAAGAAATAGCTCATTAGATAAGAAATGCAGAAATCGGGCAAAGTAGAAGTCAAATAGGCGATTTTGGGTATAAGCCGTCCAAATACTTAGTAAAACCTTCTTCTGATGCGCTTACAGACCTTAGACAACCAAGAATACTTAATATGGGTCTGCTCTAAAGCCATTAGGTCATTTGATACAAAATGCAGAAAATGGGAAAGTGAGCACCTGAGGCAACTGCCTCGGGTTATGCCAGGCAGCTGCAAGCTGCCTACCACCAAACTGCAACAGCTGCCAGGCAGCCACAGCAGCAGCCTAGGCAGCTGCCCAGGCATCAGCTGCTGCAGCCTAGGCAGCTGCACAGGCAGCCGCAGCATCAGCTAGGCCGATGCACAAGCCACTGCAGCAGCAGCCTAAGAGCTGTACAGGCAGCTGCAGCAGCCACCAGGCAGCTGAAGCAGCCACCAGGAAGATGAAGCAGCTACCAGGCAGCTGCAACAGCCACCAGGCAGCTGAAGCAGCCACCAGGCAGCTGCAGAAGCCACCAGGCAGCTGCACAGGCAGCTGCAGCAGCCCAGGCAGCACCCAAGGTAGCTGCAGCCGTTCAAGAACCGAGCAGCTCATGCAATTTTGTGTAATTTTTGCGTACTTGCATTGTTAGTGTATTATGGGCAACAATGTTTGTGAAAAAAAAAATTCCAAACGGAAAAAAAATGTAAAAAACGGGCAAGTAGAAGTGGAATATGCGACTTTTGGTAAAACCCGTCGTAAAACTTAGTAGAATGCTAAGTTGCTATGATTTCAAACATTAGACACCTAATACTAGTTGTAATTGACATGTTATGATAGATAAATAGCTCATTAGATAAGAAATGTAGAAAACGGGCAAAGTAGTAGTGAAATAGGCGAGTTCGGGTAAAAGTCGTCCTAAAACTTAGTAAAATGCTAATTTGCTATGATTTCAAACATTAGACACCTAAGACTAGTTGTAATTAACATGTTATGATAGATAAATAGCTCTTTAGATAAGAAATGTAAAAAACGGGCAAAGTAGAGGTGAAATAGGCGATTTCGGGTAAAAGTCGTCCTAAAACTTAGTAGAATGCTAAGTTGCTATGATTTCAAACATTAGACACCTAAGACTAGTTGTAATTGACATGTTATGATAGATAAATAACTCATTAGATAAGAAATGTAGAAAACGGGGAAAGTAGTAGTGAAATAGGCGATTTCGGGTAAAAGCCGTCCTAAAACTTAGTAGAATGCTAATTTGCTATGATTTCAAACATTAGACACCTAAGACTAGTTGTAATTGACATGTTATGATAGATAAATAGCTAATTAGATAAAAAATGTAGTAAACGGAATAAGTAGTGGTGAAATAGGTGATTTCGGGTAAAAGCCGTCCTAAAACTTAGTAGAATGCTAATTTTCTATGATTTCAAACATTAGACACCTAATACTAGTTGTAATTGACATGTTATGATAGATAAATAGCTCATTAGATAAGAAATGTAAAAAACAGGCAAAGTAGTAATGAAATAGGCGATTTCGGGTAAAATCCGTCCTAAAACTTAGTAGAATGCTAAGTTGCTATGATTTCAAACATTAGAAACCTAAGACTAGTTGTAATTTACATGTTATGATAGATAAATAGCTCATTAGATAAGAAATGTAGAAAACGGGGAAAGTAGTGGTGAAATAGGCGATTTCGGATAAAACCGTCCTAAAAGTTAGTAGAATGCTAATTTGCTATGTTTTCAAACATTAGACTCCTAAGAATAGTTTTAATTGACATGTTATGATAGATAAATATTTCATTAGATAAGAAATGTAAAAAACGGGCAAAGTAGTAGTGAAATAGGCAATTTCGGGTAAAAGCCGTCCTAAAACTTAGTAGAATGCTAATTTGCTATGATTTCAAACCTTAGACACCTAAGACTAGTTTTAATTGACATGTTATGATAGATAAATAGCTCATTAGATAAGAAATGTGGAAAACGGGCAAAGTAGTAGTGAAATAGGCGATTTCGGGTAAAAGCCGTCCTAAAACTTAGTAGAATGCTAAGTTGCTATGATTTCAATCATTAGACACCTAAGACTAGTTGTAATTGACATGTTATGATAGATAAGTAGCTCATTAGATAAGAAATGTAGAAAACGGGCAAAGTAGTAGTGAAATAGGCGATTTCGGGTAAAAGCCGTCCTAAAACTTAGTAGAATGCTAATTTGCTATGATTTCAAACATTAGACAACTAAGAATAGTTGTAATTGACATGTTATGATAGATAAGTAGCTCATTAGATAAGAAATGTAGAAAACGGGCAAAGTAGTAGTGAAATAGGCGATTTCGGGTAAAAGCCGTCCTAAAACTTAGTAGAATGCTAATTTGCTATGATTTCAAACATTAGACACCTAATACTAGTTGTAATTGACATGTTATGATAGATAAATATCTCATTAGATAAGAAATGTAAAAAACAGGCAAAGTAGTAGTGAAATAGGCGATTTCGAGTAAAAGCCGTCCTAAAACTTAGTAGAATGCTAATTTGCTATGATTTCAAACCTTAGACACCTAATACTAGTTGTAATTGACATGTTATAATAGATAAATAGCTCATTAGATAAGAAATGTAGAAAACGGGCAAAGTAGTAGTGAAATAGGCGATTTTTGGTAAAAGCCGTCCTAAAACTTAGTAGAATGCTAAGTTGCTATGATTTCAAACATTAGACACCTAAGACTAGTTGTAATTGACATGTTATGATAGATAAATAGCTCATTAGATAAGAAATGTAGAAAACGGGCAAAGTAGTAGTGAAATAGGCGATTTCGGGTAAAAGCCGTCCTAAAACTTAGTAGAATGCTAAGTTACTATGATTTCAAACATTAGAAACCTAAGACTAGTTGTAATTGACATGTTTTGATAGATAAATAGCTCATTAGATAAGAAATGTAGAAAACGGGCAAAGTAGTAGTGAAATAGGCGATTTTTGATAAAAGCCGTCCTAAAACTTAGTAGAATGCTAAATCTGGCAAGTTAGAATGATGTTTTAAATATTTAACATATATACATTATTATTTTTAAATTATTAGTTTGAATTTTATGTAATATATGAATGATTATGTTTAATGTTTGGTATTTTTTTTCTTTTCAAAGGTTTGTAAGATTCAAAGGGAAGGCCCTTTGATAAAGGAAGAAGTTGATGAAATTCGCGACATGTGGGCTTTTTTTGTGACATTTGATGGCATCTAGGTAGAATATATAATATATATGTGTTAGTTAGATACTGAATGAGATTGATTTTTTTTTTTTTTAATTTATGAACAATTAATATTTAGTTACTATATCTTTTTTATTTTTATTAAATCCATATGTACATTATATTACTTATTTGTAATTAGTACTATACATTATTTATGAGTTTTATATATGTTATTATTATTATGCATTTTATTGTTATTGAATTATTATTATTCCAAAATTTGTAATATTTTTAATTAATTATTATTAATTATTAATATTAATTAATAATAATATTAATAATAATAATTTTTAAAATTACAGATTAATGTGCATATCAAAACAGGTCACTTGTAATATTATTATTATTAATTATTATATATACAAAAAAAAAAAACTAATGGGAAGCGGTTTGGCGCCAAAACCGCTTGCCATTTGCACTGGACATAATGTTACGTGTAGTGCAAATGGCAAGCGGTTTTGGCACCAAACCGCTTGCCATTCCCCCCAAATGGGAAGCGGTTCTGAACCGCTTGTCATTTACATGGCAATTGGGAAGCCCCCTAAACCCATGCGGTTCAGAACCGCTTCCCATTTGGGGGTTTGAACCGCTTCCCATAATGTTTTTTCTACTAGTGATAAGATCCCTCCATTTGCCGAACCGCTCTATTATAATCATCCAATGTGGTGGCATTGAGAATTGGATTCCACCTTGTCAACCTGAAAAATTTTCCTTGATCTTTATTATTCGTTATTTTCTTAACTCTATGCTCTACATCTTTGTTAATATGCCATGTGCATAGTAAATGAGCAGTGTCAGGAAATATTTCCCGAATAGGCGACATCAAACCCAACTCACAATCGGTTATAATAGCCGTAGGCGATACATCACTACCAACCAGCAACTTTAACTTATCTATCACCCATGCATAGCTCACAGCGCTCTCATCCTTCATAAAAGCATACCCGATCAAGAAATTCATGTTGCAAGGAGTAACACCAATGAGCTCCAAAAAAGGCATTTTTTATTTTTTTGTCTTGTAAGTTGAATCAATGCCAATGACCCACAGATACGTGCGTAAGAGCGCTAGAGAGGTAGGATGTGCCATAAATACATGAGTCAAAACATTCGTATCCGGGTCAACCAAGTTCCAATGTGTATACTGCGACTCGATACCAAGTTCAAGGAAATATGTAACAGCGCTCGACCATCAGCATCTTCAAGTCTCAACCGATCCCTAAAGTTGTAAATATGTCTACGATTGGGATGATCATCAGGAAACTGATTCCGTACAGCCGCTAAGATATTTAGTGGCTTCACTTTTGCATCGGTCAGGTCACGAACAAGTTGCTTCGCACCCGGACTAAGCTTACTCATTTGTCGATTGCCTTCTTCATAGACAATTAGCTCATGGTTGTGTTTTCCATATGCATCGGGACCCAAGACAATCTGCCATCCTTCATCATCAGAAATTTTATAACCCTTGATCAAAAACTTGCAACCGCAATGTTGAATTTTTGTGTTTAGTCGTTGAGCAACACTAAGATCTCTATTTTTCCCCCTATCTCTTGCACCACGATTGCATCTCAAATACAACCATCCGTTATGGTTGTAAGAAATCACAAGTTGAAATTTGAGTGTTAAAGAAAAATACTAAGTTAATTAAAATTAAATTTAACTAGAAATTAAATTAAATTCAATTGAAAACAAATATAAATTTTTTTTTTCAAATTTAAACTACTAATTTTTTTTATTAAGCCATAAAATTACTAATTAAATTAAGTGTATTTTGTTATTTTTAATAATTATCAAAAATTAATAAATATAAATTACACGGATTGCTTAATATATATATATTATATAATTATATAATTATATATATATATATATATATATATATATATATATATATATATATATATATATATATATATATATATATATATATATAAAGGTTCCCGGTCGCATGCTATATGGGACTATACCACGGTATAGTCGCATATAGCATGCGACTATACCATGGTATAGTCGCATATAGCATGCGACTACACCATGGTATAGTCGCATGCTATATGAGACTACGCCATGGTGTAGTCGCATGCTATATACGACTATACCACGGTATAGTCGCATATAGCATGCAACCGGGCACATCGGAAATTGAAAAAAAAGTCCGACATATACCTGACTCGACGGCGTCGTCGGTTCATCGTTACCGCCAAGTGCCTCCGATATGAACGCCGACCGTCGTCGACTCATTTTATATCTCGTGGGTGGTCAAGGTAAAGTCGTGGTGTATGATGGTCAAGGTGGAGTCGTGGTGGTGGACCAATAATCAAGGTGGAGTCGTGGTGGTCGACCAGTCAAGGTGGAGTCGTGGTGGTGGACCAGTCAAGGTGGAGTCCGGGTGGTGGACCAGTCGAGGTGAGTGATAGTATGGGTGGTGGAGCTAATGGTGAAGGTGGAGCAAAGGCAAAGTTAATAATGGTTGGATTGTTAGGTAATTTTTAAAATTGTAAGGGGCATGAAAGTCATTTAATACTATAACTTGAGTAATTTCATTGTGGCAAATAGCAATTCACTAATTTAAAGGCACTATTGGAAGACCAAAACAACTTCCGGGATCGTTGTGGCATGCTCATGTTTTTATAATAGGATTTTTTTTGTGAAAAAACTACCTTTTAAAAAAATTGCTGTAAATGACTACCTCTTTTTTGAATAATGTTGTAAATGACTACAATTTGCTGGAATCTGGCCGTTGACTCACTTTTCCGGCGTTGACCACCCACGTGCCGGTCACATGACCTTTATTTTATTTTTCTTTTTTTTCTATGCATGCACCACCAGCAATGCCGCCATCTTGACCACCGCCTCACCACCAAAACACCTTAACCCACCCCAAAACACCCTTACAACCGCCCCCACGTATCCCAAAACCAACCCAACCCCACTTGAAACCGCCTCCACCTCGGCAAATCAAACACAAACCCTCAATCGCTCCCCAATTCCGCGACCTTCAAACAGCAACACCATTAACTCCGTTACCCTGCCATCACTGCACCACCACTCTCCATCTTTACCTCTTGACGCTACCAATAATTACACCACCACACCCACCAAGCTACAAATAGCAGCCATACTAACCACCATCCCAACCACGATACACTAACAACAATAACGCAGCAATCAAATTAAAAAAATTAATGATTGTAAATACCAAACAATTGAGGAAAGGAAGGGAAGGGTTCTGGTTTTTTTCAAGGGGGTCGAAGGAGGGTGGGCGGGCGGGATTTCGAGGGTGAGAAATGCGTAGGTGGGATGAAATTTGACTGGAAATTGATAATTTATTTGAGGGGTGGCCGGAAATCAAGAATCAAGGGGAAGGGGAGGCGTTTCAATTCAGGGGAAACGATGAGCAGTAAAGGGAGGTTGGCAGGGAAAGGACTGCCGCGCCGGAAATAATGGAAGTGGGGGTAGGGATGGGAGTGGCCGGAAATTGATAATTCTGTTTGAGGGCTGCAAGAAGGGGTAAGGAGGGCTAGGGAAAAGGAGCATTGCGGGGGTGGGGGATGGTCGGAATTGGAAAAGGGAGGCGGAGGGGCAACCAGTGCAGCAGTCAGAAACTGGACAAGGGCGGGGGAGGTGACGGCGAGGGGGTAGGGGGTGGTGAAAAACTAGAAAAGGGAGGAGGAGAAGGGGGTGGGGGTGGTTGAAAACGGGAAAAGGCCGCCACGTGGGGTGGTCAACGCCGGGAAAGTAAGTCAACGGTCAGATTCCGGCAAGTGGTAGTCCTTTACAACATTTTTTTTAAAAAAGAGGTAGTCATTTACAACAATTTTTGTAAAAGGTAGTTTTTCACAAAAAGTTGTATATAAAAGGTAGTTTTTCACAAAAAAAATCCTTTATAATATGCAAAGGGGTGTTTTCTATCAAGGTGCTTTCTATTCGGTTGGAGTTCATTATTCATTTGGAGCTCTTTTTCGATTTGACTTTGATACTGAGGAAGATACCTCTTTGGAAATTCCGGATACTCGGATTGAACTAATTAAATGATTCGAGCTATGTTTTCATCCTCGGTTACTCAATGGCAGTTTGCAGTTTGTCTTTGCAAAGTACTCCCACTCGTATATGGATACAAGAAAAGGATGGTGCAAAGGAGGCATTGAGGCTTTGGTTTTCCGCAGATGGAAGTAAGGGTTGCTCTAAGATTTCTCCTACAATGATTCTTTATGTTTACAACAAAAACATAATGTTGATAAATAACTTCTTCAGCATGAGATCTTATAATTTTGCGAATCATCAAATACAAGACTTAAGTAATTCTTTACAAGGTAATTGTGCATATTTTGATACGTATGTGGAGAGCTTGGTGATGAGCAAAGGATCGAAAGGGAAGACTTTGACATCCCTTCCACAAAAAGAATTGGATGAATCAAGAAATGATTTTAATATAACCGATCCACAAAGAAGGAGAATCGTGTGAATCACTAACTTTATTTTGGTTAACATGTCCAAACATAGATTATATAGTTTATCTAACTACTACCTTCGTTTCTTATTATGTGCAACAAAGGAATATGTTATGTCACACAAATAATATCCCTTTGTTGCACATAATAAGAAACGGAGGTAGTATTTTATTGGTTAGTGTAGTTTAACAGAGCTACTTTCATTTTAGTTTAATTTTTTTTACACTGGATGACAAGATGTACTCCGTATGTCCTTGTTGAATTAAATTTAAACTATTGTTGCTCCTATTTTTCGTGTATATGCCTATATAGGAACGAACTGTGCAGTTGCTCGACCTTGTTCTTATTGCAAATTATCTATCTTTGCAGTATTGTACGTTGTAGCGGTTGCTATTTATCAATGTTCTTCAGCGTGGCTACGAACATGCTATGCTAATTGATGGTAAGTTAATGCATAGATCACTACTACTTAATGACTCTGCCTTTTCAATTAAGATCGATAAAGAGATGCATTATATAGAGTACCATTTTTAAGTGAAGTTTGAAGAGGTATTAAAAGAGTTAGAATCTTTGCTTTCTCATCATTATATATACAATATACAATATCATAAATAGCCTATATATAAGGAAAGTAGCTAGTTAAAAATATGCACAAGATAGTCTACTTTACTAACAATTGTTTTTCTTTTGGGGTACGGTTATCTGTGTGACTGTGTTATTTGATTGAGAAATAAGAAAATAAACCATTCGTTCAAATGTGTTCTCAAAACCATTCTAATTACCAACATAGCTTGCAATGGTCCTTCTTGGACCATTTAGTTATTATTTGAAAAGAGAGGAGATGTATACTTGAATGTATTTATATGATCCAATTCGATTGAATTAAGAAGGGTGGTAAGTGCTAGATTTTTGTTTTCAACAATTAAATATGTCAATTTCTAGCATTAGCTTACTACGGCAAACAGAAGTTGAACTTAATAAGTTTTTGATTTCTTAACAATAGCAGTAAATAATATTACTACTGTTTCGGGTGAAAACAATGGGACCTTGCCGAAGGTCCGCTGAAATGGAGAAGACTGGATTCGGTCCAAGTTACGTTGGGCCGAAGGTTTCCTGCACAGTAAACACACGTAAACTAGCCTCGGGGGTGTTGCCGAGGAAGGCCCCTCCGATGCTAAAGTCAGTACAATGTGTAAAAGGAAGACACTATGCAAGAGAGTTTGTAGCTTGAGGCTTTTATGGAATATATCTGAATGCAAGAATGAGCATATGAATTAGAATATGAATATATCAATATGATGGCTTTTATACCTCATCATACATGGAGAGGTTGGGCTTTAGCCCAATTGGCTTGCTTTGTGGGCTGACCTTTGACTTTTGCACAATTGGAGAGTTGAACCTTGACCTTGGGCTTTTAATTGGATCATTTAGTGCTTAGGCCCAATTTTGACTAAATTGGACCCAAACAACTTGCCCCCCAGACCCGATTTGGAAGGATGACGGGTCGGGTTTGATTTAATTCAGAAAAGGAGGGAAGTAAATGATTTAATTGATCCAAAAATTTGAATTTAAACCGTAATTAATGAGATAACAACGGTTAATGATTGCGGAAGTTGGACGGATAATGGGCAGTTTAATCGCAAGATCATGTGTTTAATGGTTACTTAGTGGGTATTTAAGAGAAATTAAAACACAGACTCCTCGTATCCCGTACCTGGAGATATAAACAAAGGCGCGTCATTCTCTTCACTTATTCACCAACACAAACCCAGAATTCTCAAGAGAGAAATCAAGAACCCGCATCAAAACTTCGCAAATTCCCCGAGCATTAAGCTTAGAAACTGAGACTTGCCACTACGAACTCGTAAATCGGCAACTTTCGCTTCAGATTAAGGTAAATTCCTTTGATTTCAGTTTATTTTTCTTCGAATTCGAACTCCTTCCCCTTTTCTTTCGACTTTTCTCTTCGAAATAATCAATGGCAAGAGGAGTTAGAGGTAGAGCCCGTGCTCCAAGAAGAGCAAGGCCGATTCCCGATCCTAGGAACAGGATTGGGACCTGGAATGGTCAAAGGCCGGAGTCTGACCCTGCTGAAGGGATTAGGGCGACTCCCCTTTCCTCGGCTCCTCCTCAAAGAACGGGTGAGCCGAGCGCTTCTGGACGGGATGATGAAGTTCCCGCTGTCCTTTGGGATATCCTCCCTGGGTTTTCAGAATGGGAGAATGCCGAAGTCGCTTCGGCTATGATAAAGAACCGCCCCTACTCATGGTGGGTAGAGAACGCCGATCAATATCGATTTGCCGAGCAAATTGAGTTGCATTACGGCATTTTTGAAGCTGATGGGTATTGGTGCCGAATGCCCTCGGCATCTGATAGAATCCATCGTCCACCCCCGGGGTATGTGGGGGTGTACACGAGACAGCTTCAGTACGGGCTGAGGTTCCCTTTGGACGTTTTCGTCCGAGACTTGCTGATCCATTACAACATCTCTCTATGTCAGCTAACCCCCACCAGCATCCGAAGGGTGATGACATACTTATGGGTCTGCAAGTTCTTCAAGTACGTGCCGAACCTGCACTGCTTCAAAAAGCTCCATCGGCTAGTGCCAAATATTCAAAGTGGGCACGGAAGCCATGGTTCTGGGTGGTACCGGATTGAGTCCCGGCCCCAATACTTGACCATGTGGCCAAACGACTCTTCAGACAAGGACTGGAGAGGTCAATGGATTTGGGTTAGGGCACCCACAGATCCGGGCCACCCTTGCGTCTTCAGCGCTCCCCGGTACCTAGCTGAGCCTGATCCCGAAATGGGAAGTCTAGGTCCCCCCGCAGATAACGGGGCGGATCCGAACCTGGATCAGCAACATATCTTCGGCAAGCTGCCGAACCGGGGGGGGGGGGGGAGTGGTCGAATGCAGCATATCCCGGAGACTTGGCTCCCCGATACGCATTACGTTTTCCAAGAGAACATGCTAGCAGCTGTTGGCCTCAGCCGAAAGTTTAAGGATGGTAAGCTTCTTCGGCTGGGGCCGAGGCTTTTTAACTACCTCTTTTTTCTTCTCTCGCTTTGCTTTTTTATGCTGTGCCGATCTATCTGAGCTAAACTTTCCCCTTTCCTTTTTTCAGAGCGGGACGAAACCAACGTTTGCATTAACTACGCTCGTCTTGGTGTCAACCGAGAGCGAGTTGTAACTGAACGGGCCCCGTCTATCACTGAGCCGAGGCATAGGGAAGTTCATCTAGACTCTTCCCACTTCCAAATTGAGGCTGTTGCTCTGTATCAGAGGCAGAAGCCTTGGTGGAAGAAGAGAGACCCTTGGTTTCAGCTGCTGAACGAAGAAGCTGAAGCTGCCCGCACAGCCGAAGAGGTTGCACGGGTACTCGAAGCTTGCGAAGGAGGAGAAGGGTCCTCCAGAGCTGCTGAAGCCGAAGCTGCAGCTAGAGCAGCTGAAGAAGACGAGGCTTTGCTGAAGACCTCGGTGAGTTTTCAGACAACTTTTTCTTTTTTCTTTTCTTTTTTTTTTTATTACTCACATTCTTCTTCCCCCCTGTCTGTTACAGTCTGAAGAGAGTAACAGACACAGAGAAGGCAAAGCTCCTGTTCGTCCCGAAGACCAAATACAAGAGTCTTCAGACTCAGATATGGACGAGCAGCCCCTTCTGAAAAGGCGCCGAAGGATGGCCATCATCGGCCCTCATGACTTTCAGCGGAGGCCGATGACCATCGGCGTCGCAATAAGGGAACCTGAGGAAGGCAACGGATCGCCGAGGGTTCCCCAGCCAACACCCCAATCACCTCAAAAGACCCCTCCGCCACCTCCTGAGATGGAGGTGGATCAGAGAACTCCCGAACCTAAGGGAGGGGTCCAAGAAGAAATCAAGAAGAGTGCTGCTGAGCACGAAAATAAGGATGCCGTGATGTCCAGTGCTGAGGGCTTCACGGCAGACATCGCAAGAGAGGTTGAGGCTTTCGTCCTCACCCCTGAAGAAGAGGAGGTCATAGTAATTGACTCCTCTGAGAAGGACGATGCTGAGACAACCAAAGCTAATCAAGCTCCATCGTCATCCTTCCCTTCTTTCCAGACTCTGCATTCTGGAGAAATGGGTTTCTCGGCCCCCCGAATTCCAATCCCAGACCACATCTGGGACCTCATATGGGGTCAAAACCGAGAAGGAGCTGCAGCCTACTTCGGCAATTTTGCTGGCATGTCCGAAGTAGACAGGGCAAGGATCTGAAGGCCACTGCTGGGATGGGCGAATCCAGCAGATCAGTTCCTGACCCAGCCAGGTCTAACCAACTGCTGATGATGCAGGTAATTTTCCTTGTCTTCATTTCCTCCGAAATTCAACTCTTTATATATATATTTTTTTATTTATTTATTTTTGTCTTCCTGTTTTCAGTTCGTGCACAATCAGACTCTCACTGTAGAGCTGATAGATACCCTACAAGATAGGGTAGACGCTACTGTGCACGACAAGAAGGTGGCTGAGGAGGAAGTAAAGCTTGCTAAGCTGAAGCAAGCAGCAGCTGAAGAGAAGCAGCAGGAGGTTGAGGAGTACGAGAAAAGAGCTGCTGAAGCCCTGAAAACCTTCTGCGATGCTATGGAGAAGGAAGTTTTTCCCCCACTGATGGAAGGGGAAAAATTCCTCCAGGAGCATATGGGAGTGGACGTCTCCAAATTCAAGGCTGCTGTTGAGAGCCGAATTCAGGAAGGAACTGCTGCACAAGCTGAAGTGCAGCAGCGTCTAGAGGCTCTTGAAGCCAGCCGAATGGCTGCTGAAGAGTTGCTCCTGGCCAAAGACGTCCAACTCTCAGAGGCTGCTGCTGCTGCTGAAGCCCAAGGAGCTAAATTCCAAGAGGCTGAGGATCAACTGCTGATCCAGAAAGTTGAAGTGGCCCAAGCTCAGACAAAGGCTTTCCAAATTCAGCAAGAGCTGAATGAGCTGAAAAGTTCCTCCTCCAAGGTCGCTGATGAGCTGAAGAAATCCAAGGAAGACTTGGAGGAGACCCAGAAGAAGCTGGCTGATGCTGAGGCTTTACTCAAAGTCCGTGTCTATACCCAAGAGGAATATGAGATGGGTTTCAGAAACGGATTCCGAGTATGCCGAAGAGTCTGCCTTCATGCTGAGCCGAAGCTGGATTGGTCTAAATGTGCTGAGTGGGTCCAGAATCCCGAAGACCCTCACATGAAGTATGCAACTCCAGCCGAAGCTGAAATTCTTAAGGCTGAGGAAGCCGAAGAGGAAGCTGAGAGACTGGAGTTGGAAGCTGAGCAGAGGGAAAGGGAGGCTCGGCAAAGTGCAAAGCCCGCTTCTTCTGCTGCTGGGGCTGAGGCCACCATGGGGCTCAACGCTGATCAGTCTGATCCTCAGGCTGAAGCATAGGAACTCGGGCAGTCGTCTTCAGAATCTTGCGGTTCATCATGTGCTTAACTTTAGGCTTGCCGCTTTCTGAGTTTTTTGCCTTGTTTTTTGCTTCAGCTTGCCTTGTCGTACAGCAGTTTTATTTTTTTTTGCTTATGTACGTATTTCGGCAGCTGTTATTTTCCGCTTGTGGGCGGCTGCCGATACTGAATTATTGAACTTGTAGCTCAATTTTTGAGCATTAAATATTAATCTGATGCTCTTTTCTTCAGTTGCTTTATTTTTGAATGCTTTACTGTTTCTTTTCTTCAATTCTGCCGAACATACTTGCACTGAGTGCTTCTTGCACCCCCAGAAATTGAAATATGACTTCAGCTGAATAAGCAATTTCTGCACTTCTTCAAAATGGGTATCCGAAACACAGGGCCAACTGAAGGCAATGCTTCTGGGATACAAGTCTTACTGAAGATTGACTTCATCTGAAAGTTGGATATCCGAAACACAGGGCCAACTGAAGGCAATGCTTTGGATATTTGCTTTCTGGGATACAAGGCTCAGTTAAGGCAATATCCCAGAATTGTCCATGGACTAACCTCTTTGGAACAAGTCTTACTGAAGTTTGACTTCAGCTGAAAGACCTGTTTTCTTAAAGTAGACGCATATCCGAAGCACAGGGCCAACTGAAGGCATTGTTTCGAATAATGGCTTTCTGGGATACAAGGCTCAGTTAAGGCAATATCCCAGAATTGTCCATGGACTAATGTCTTTGGAGAACAGGTCTTACTGAAGTTTGACTTCAGCTGAAAGACCAGTGTTCTTTAAAAAGACGAGTTCTGTCAGCCATCTGAAACCCAGTTACCCGAAGGCGAAGGTTTCAGACGAGGCTGATTTAAAAATTTTCAACTGTTGCTGTTATCCTTGATTTTCTGCCT
Organism: Chenopodium quinoa; assembly: GCF_001683475.1. NCBI lineage: Eukaryota > Viridiplantae > Streptophyta > Magnoliopsida > Caryophyllales > Amaranthaceae > Chenopodium > Chenopodium quinoa. The sequence continues at coordinate 1,017,049 of NW_018744790.1, forward strand.
ATCTTTGAAAAATGGATACCCGAAACACAGGGCCAACTTAAGGCAATGTTTCGGATAATGGCTCTCTGGGATACAAGGCTCAGTTAAGGCAATATCCCAGAATTGTCCATGGACTCATGTCTTTGGAGAACATGTCTTACTGAAGTTTGACTTCAGCTGAAAGACCGATGTTCTTTAAAAAGACAAGTTTTGTCAGCAATCTGAAACCCAGTTACCCGAAGGCGAAGGCTTCAGACGAGGCTGAATAAAAAACCCTTAAAGAGTAGATAGAACAAAGAAAATTTTGAAAGGATAAAAAGTTGTAAATATTTATATAAATGGCGGCTCCAAGGCCTTTCATTAGTTCAAAATGTACTTACAAAGATTGTTCTGCCCCGAAGGGTTTACACATGGTATTTTTTCAGTACATCAGCGTTCCAGTGATTCTTCAACTCAGTTCCATCCAACTGTCGAAGTTGGTATGTCCCTGGCTGAAGCTCATCATAAATTTCATAAGGTCCTTCCCATGTAGCTGAGAGTTTCCCATGGATTCGGCCTTTCTGAACTGCAGCAGCATTCCGAAGGACAAGGTCTCCAATTTTGAGAGGCCTTGCATGAACTCTTCGGTTATAAAATTTGCTGACTCTCTGCTTATAGGCGGCCATTTTATCTCGGGCTGAGCCTCTTACTTCGTCGAGGAAATCAAGAGATTCCCTCATCAGTCGCTCATTCTCAGCCGAGAAATGGTGCACTCGAAGGCTCTCAGAGCCAATTTCCACTGGAAGGACGGCTTCGGCACCATACACCAGTTCAAAAGGTGAGTGGCCCGTTGCCTCTTTTTCAGTTGTCCGAAGGGACCAAAGGGTTCCAGGGAGCTCCTCTAGCCATTTGGACTTTTGATCTTCCACCCTCTTCTTGAGGGCATTTAAGATCTGTTTATTTGCTGCTTCGGCTTGTCCGTTACTTTGTGGGTGGCATACTGCTGAATATGCCAGTTTGATGCCGAACTGATCTGTATATCGCTTCAGCGGTAAGTTATCAAATTGCCTCCCATGATCGAAGACAAATACTCTCGGGATGCCAAAGCGAGTGATGATATTCTGCCAGATAAATTTTCTGACAGTTTGCTCTGTAATGTTCGAGGCTGCTTCGGCCTCGATCCATTTACTGAAGTAGTCGACACCAACTATCAGCCATTTTTTCTGGTACACAGCCTCTGGAAATGGTCCCAGTATATCCAGTCCCCATTGGGCAAACGGGAGTGGATTAAGGATCGGCTGAAGATCCCTTGCTGGCTGATGGATAACTGGAGCATATTTTTGACATTTTTCGCATTTCCGAACCAGCTCCTTAGCATCTGCGATCATGGTGGGCCAGTAATATCCGGCCCTCAATGCCTTGTGGGCTAAGGTTCTTCCCCCAATGTGGTTCCCACAGATGCCGAGGTGAATCTCCCGTAGGATATAATCTGCATCTGTTGGTCCCATGCATTTCAGCAATGGGGCTGAGAAGGACTTTTTCAGAAGTTCCCCCCTGAAGACAATGAACCTAGAACTGGTTCTCTTCATCTTGGAGGCCAAAGCTTTATCCTCAGGAGTTTCTCCCCGAAGCTTGAAAGCTAAGATGGGTTCCATCCAACTAGGCTCTGGGTCAGCGCAGCACACTTTAGGTGCTTCGTCGACACTTCTCTCTCGACGCACTTCTACATATACAGACCTGTTCAGCTCGGTAAAAGATAAACTAGCAAGTTTGGAGAGTGCATCGGCTTGAGTATTCTGACCCCTTGGGATCAGCTGAACCTCAAAAGTTTTCAGCTCTGCAATGACTGATTTGATCTTGGCAAGATAAGCTATCATGGAGGGCTCTTTGGCCTCATAGCTGCCACTGATCTGATATGCAACTAGCTGAGAATCTGTTTTTAAGCAGACATGATCGGCTTCCAAGGAGATGCATAATTGTAGGCCGGCGATTGCTGCCTCATATTCGGCTTCATTGTTCGAGGCCTTAAAAGAAAATTTTAGTGCATACTCAAAGGATTTGCCTTCGGGAGAAGTTATCACTACTCCTGCCCCCGAACCGTTTTCGGTGGAAGACCCATCCGTAAACACGGTCCAGACTTTCTTTTCACTGTCCAGCGCTTCTTGGTATGAGCATTCGGCCAAGAAATCCGCTAGGGCTTGAGCCTTAATGGCAGCCCTAGGATGGTAGCTGATGCTGAATTCGGTGAGCTCAAAAGCCCACTTGGCTAGCCTACCGGATTTTTCAACCTTGCCGAGAACTTTTTCCAACGGCTGATCAGTTAAGACCACTATCTGATGGCAATCAAAGTAGGGCCTCAGCTTTCGAGCAGCTACTACTACCGCGAAAGCAACTTTCTCGAGTAGAGGATAGCGGGTCTCGGCATCCGTCAGTGTATGACTGACGAAATAGATCGGTTGTTGACTCTTACTCTCTTCCCTCACCAATACTGCGCTGATGGTGGCCGGGCTAACGGCCACATATAGGTATAAAGTTTCTCCTTCAGCTGGGCTAGCCAGCGTTGGGAGTCGAGCCAGATGCTCCCGAAGCTGTTGAAAGGCGTCTTTTTGCTCTTCCTCCCAAACAAGCTCTTTTGTTTTCGGGAGTTTCAGGGCTTTGAAGAAGGGTAACCCCTTATCCGAAGCTCTGGAAATGAACCTCGAGAGGGCTGCCATTCTTCCGGTGAGCCGCTGAACATCCCGCTTCGTTTTCGGCTCAGGAAGGTCGAGCGCCGCTTTGACTTTAGAGGGATTGGCATCAATCCCCCTTTTGCTGACCATGAAACCCAGGAATTTCCCTGACTTCACGCCGAAGACACACTTCTTCGGATTCAGCTTCATTTGATGCTTTCTCAAGGTGGCGAAAGTTTCAGCCAGGTCCTTTACATGGTCCTCTGGTTTTTTGCTTTTGACGATCGAATCGTCAACATAAACTTCCATGTTTCGGCCCTTTTGATCGGCGAAAACTTGATCCACCAGCCTTTGATAGGTTGCCCCCGCATTTTTCAATCCGAAGGGCATCATTTTGTAATTATATACCCCAGCGTTCGTGACGAATGCTGTCTTGGCTCGATCGTCGGGGTGCATAAAGATCTGATGATACCCCGAGAATGCGTCCATGAAGCTAAGCAAGGCATGGCCACTTGTCGAATCGACTAGCTGATCGATTCTCGGCAAGGGATAGAAATCCTTTGGACAAGCCTTATTTAGGTCCGTGAAGTCAACGCACATCCTCCAGGTACCATTGGGCTTCTGAACCATCACCACATTTGCCAGCCATTCCGGATATTGGCAAGGTTCAATGAACCCTGCCTCCAATAATTTTTTGACTTCGGCTGCGATGTCTCGGTTCTTATTGGCGGAGTAATTCCGCTTCTTTTGCTTAACTGGTCGACACGTTGGGTCAACATTAAGCTTATGGGAGATGAGGTCTGAACTTATCCCGGGCATATCAGCTGCCGAGAAAGCAAACACATCTCTGTTATCCCGAAGGAGCTGAATAAGTTCACAACGGGTGTTAGGATCAAGGTCCATCCCGATTGTTACACATTTCTCAGCATCTCCTTCGGCCAACTCAACTGTTTCAGTCTGTTGGTCCATGTCCATTGCCGATGGACTGGACTCTTCAGAATCTGGTCTGCTGCCAATGTCAGCAGGTGTCCCAGTCTTTGTGTTCTTCGGCTGGCTCTCTGAGTCTTGCGGCTCAGCTGAAGAGTCAACCTTTTCCCTTTCGGGCCCTTTTTCTCTGGGCACGGATCCTTGGGCCGAAGCACTTAGGCCTTTCGGCTTTTTTGTGCTTGGCTCTCTTTCTTTTCCTTTCCCCTCCTCATCCTTGTCGTCGTCTGGGCGACTACTGGATGGTTTGAGGTAGTTGCACCTTCGGGCGTCCTTTTGGTTGCCCTGTATCCTTTCGGGGAAGCCGGCGTCTGAGACGTAAATCATCAGCTGATGATAAGTTGAGACGACCCCTTGGATCTCGTGAATTATGGGTCTCCCCAAAATCACGTTGTACACTGAAGGAGCGTCGATGACCAAAAATTCAATCATGACGTTCCGGGCTGCCTCATCGCAACCGATGGTGATAGGAAGTGTCACCTTCCCATCTGGATAAGTTGAAGCCCCATTGAACCCGGATACCGGATAGGGTACCGGCGTAAGGTGCTTGGGCTTCAGCTTAATTTGATTGTAGGCCTTTCGGAACAGAATGTTTGCTCCACTGCCACCGTCAACAAGGACCTTACTGACGTCGTGATTGACCACCGTGGCGATGATCACCAACGGATCCTCATGAGGGAACGTGATCCCCCGGCAGTCGGCGGCTGTGAACGTCATGTTCGGCACCGGCGACTGGGGAGATTGAATGTCAGCGTTGTTCACCTGGTGAGTCAAAGCTCTAGGGTGGCGCTTGTGCTCCCTCCGCGAGTATATTCCTCCCGAGATAACATTGATCGGAGGGAATTTCCCCTCCGGCTTTTTACTGTTTTTCCTGGGGAAATCAAGGTCCTGCCGAGGGTCCTTTGCTGACCTCTCGGATTCTTTTTTCTCGCGGTGATCCGCGATGTATTTTTTCAAGTATCCCTTCCGGACCATGTCCTCTATCTGGTCCTTCAGTTGGATACACTCCTCAGTGTTGTGGCTCGAAGACTCGTGGAACTCACACCACTGACTTTTATTTTTTCGCTGATACCACTCTGGGAGTGGTCGCGGCTTTCGGTAACTCTGCTCTTCCTTCGTCACACTGTAAATTTTGGCGCGTGGAAGAGAGAGCGGAGTGTAGGACTCGTATCTGCCTGTGTATGAGGCTAATCTGTCCTTCTTTAGGTCGTTGGCCAAAGATGGCTCCGGAGCCTTTGATTTTCCCTTTGCCTTATGGCCTTGGCCTTCAGACAAGGGTATTTGCCTCTGTTTCCCTCCCCCGGATTGAGGTTAGGTTTTTGCTTTATTCCATTCTTCGGCTCGGATGAACTTATCCGAAGCACTAAGAGCTTCCTCCAAGGTCTGCGGGGTATGCATGACCATGAAGTCTAGGAACTTTCCTGGCTGAAGGCCATTCTGCATTGCAAAAACAGCTAACCCCTGGTCCAGCTGGGAGACGCTTGATGACTCGTTACTGAAACGGGTCAGGTAGTCTCGGAGGCTTTCGGTTTCCCCCTGTTGCAGACTCATGAGCTCTGCGGTAGTCTTCTCCCGGCGGTTTGCCGTGGAAAACTTGCTCCTGAACTTGGAGGACAGATCATCCCAACCTGTTATGGAGCCTTGCCTTACTCCCTTGGAGATCCACGCTTGCGCGACCCCCTTGAGAGTGGTTGGGAAATATTTGCACCAAGTCGCCTCGGATCTGGGGCAAAGATGCATATGAGTCTCATACGAGGCCACGTGGTCCTTCGGATCCGTGGTCCCGTCATATGTGATATGCGACGGTATTTTAACCGTGGGTACGCGCTCTTCCAGTATCCATTGCTCGAATGGTGAACTAGCGGGTAGCATAACGGCCTTGCCCTTGTTCCTGGCCGAAGGGACCGCGCTCCGCCCTCTTAGAGAGGTAGGAGTGGTTTTCGTCCCTGGCTGGGAAGTCTGGGCCTCGGCTGCAGGGAACGAGAGGCGACTACGCACGCTCAGTTCCTGGCCGCCGAGTCGGTCAAGGACGCTTCTGCGAACAGTCTCAGGTTCTCGGCGAGTAGATTCTGGCCGAGAAGCTGAGCTGCTGCTCTTATGCGCTTCTGGTCTTGAGGATGAGGATCCTTTAAATAATTGAGGGTTCTTTTTCCTCTGTTTTTCATTTTTCCAAGAATCCTCCTCCCACTCTTCCAGTTCCCGGAAGGAAGGAAGCTTCCCACCGTCATGGTCTAACTTCCTCCGCTGATGCCGGGTATGCGGAGGAGTTCGATCACGAGGCGGTGGCATATTCTGTGCCCTCATTGCCTCCATGAGTACTGCCAGCGCTCTTGCCACCTCTTCCGAACTGGGCCCCGTCAAAGGGGTCCTCGGCCGAGTGTGGGAATGAGGCCGCGCAGCCGATGGTTGGCTTTGGGACACTGAATATGTCCTATGATCAGACTGACCCCTGCTAGACCGAGAGTGGTCCGGCCTATATTGAGAGTCATGCATTACAGGAGATAGGGAATCCTCCTTGTATGATCCTCCCCCCGAGCCGGCACCCTTGGGAGAGTTCCGGTCCGGCGAGGGCGATGGTGTAGGGGTTTTAGGCTTTTCGCCCGCTCCTTGACGGAGGCTTTTGCTCTTGCGGTTCTTAGCCATGGCTGCTAAGATAATTGCAAGATGATCTTGGTTAGGAATTTGGCTTAAAGATTTTTGAAAGTCTTCCCCACAGACGGCGCCAAATTGTTTCGGGTGAAAACAATGGGACCTTGCCGAAGGTCCGCTGAAATGGAGAAGACTGGATTCGGTCCAAGTTACGTTGGGCCGAAGGTTTCCTGCACAGTAAACACACGTAAACTAGCCTCGGGGGTGTTGCCGAGGAAGGCCCCTCCGATGCTAAAGTCAGTACAATGTGTAAAAGGAAGACACTATGCAAGAGAGTTTGTAGCTTGAGGCTTTTATGGAATATATCTGAATGCAAGAATGAGCATATGAATTAGAATATGAATATATCAATATGATGGCTTTTATACCTCATCATACATGGAGAGGTTGGGCTTTAGCCCAATTGGCTTGCTTTGTGGGCTGACCTTTGACTTTTGCACAATTGGAGAGTTGAACCTTGACCTTGGGCTTTTAATTGGATCATTTAGTGCTTAGGCCCAATTTTGACTAAATTGGACCCAAACAACTACAATTTTATAAAAGTTTTGTACAACTTAAAAGTTGATTAATAAACACAAGCTTAAGACGAAATTGGATTTTCAAATTCAATCTAATCTTCCATAAGTTTAGTAATTGTACTAAGGATGTATAATTAATGTTAAATCAAATTAGCTGTTGTCTAACAAGATCTCTGTAGGTCTTCTTGTTGTAAACGTTACCCTCGGCATCTTCGTATTCTTCAACATCAGGCTGCCATAAGAAAGACTCTTGCCTGTGTTGAATCTGCCGCCACAGCTCCTTGGCATCATCGATTCGAGTGATCTCATGAAAGCTCTTGGTGTTAGGGATACCCAACCAATGCATACCATGTTGGTGACGCGCTTCATGGAAGTGCTTTTCAAAGGCCCTTCGGCCCTTGTAGGTGTAGTTCCCGCATATTTCGCAATTGAATTCTTGATGAAGACTGTGAAGCTTGTAGAGCCAATACGGTATAGGCTTCCCATCCGAACTTATTGGCAATTTGAGCGGATTATTATTGTTTCTTTTGTCGTCCTCTTCTCCATTGCTTTCTATGTCGAGTGCAACTATCTCATTATCAGCTTCACGATCACAAACGAGTTCATCAAAACTCATTCCCTGCCTGTTCTTTATGCGTTCCCTAGTCCGCTTAAGAGTCTCTTTTAGAATTTCACACAGCTTGTTAACTTTCGCTTCAATGAGCGCAATTTCTTTACAACAATCAAGTTCATCATCGCCTTTTTCCTTCTTTAAGTGCTTTCGATCCATCCTTTCGAGGGGGATATTCTTCACAAGGAGAAGCCTCTCTGCCCTTCGATGCATAGTACCCCCAGACTTAAGCCCCAATGCGTTTAACGCCTCGTTAAGTTTCATCGATCCTAACTCAATTAAACTCTCGACAGTGCTATGTTCATCGAGCCACTCGTTCACATCATCGATACTCCTTGTCCTAGGCCGTTTTTTCCCTCTATCAACCGTCCAACTCTCCTCAAATTCAGACTCAAGATTCTTGAAAATCCTGTCCAAGAACATCAAAGGCTTTGCTCGTTCCAAGAACGAAATCAAGTACTTAAGAACACTTTCGATGTACTCCTTGTACTGTCGAGAAGCCTTGTATTTTGCAGGAATCAAATCAATCGCAGGAAAGTTATCAATATAATCAGCATATGAAGTAAAGTACAAACCAAATTTAGAATTGATAAACATGTTATAAATTTCATTCAAATCTAAATACCTTCCGAATCCCTGTTCGCCACTGAAGGAAATATTTGGGGACTGTAACTCAGCTAGCATCTTCTCGTAATGCTCTCCATCACGGACAACCTTGGAAGGCAGCTCGGGGTTTCGCCGGCTAGACTCTCGTACCGTGTTTAGCATCTCGTTGAACACCTCAAACACCATCCTTTTGCTCTCCATGTTAAACGTACTCTCTACAAATTAAAGAAGGAATAAAGTGGTTAGCGTTTGTAAATTGCAATTAGATTATTCTATTTATAATACACTATGCAGATGACTATGTATGACTAGGAATATTCCTAAAACTACCATATATTCACACGCCTTACAAGCGTGTATAACAAGCATAAAACAGGAAGGTTAAGATACTTTACATAAATACTCCGTTTATCTTAATGGTATTTTAATTCTTATTTTATTTTATTTTTATCTCTTTTCCTTTTAAAATTTTGGAAAGTTTTGTCTATGGATGACTTTATTAAACTTGAGGAAAAATTCCAACTATTATGTACAAATGCAAACACTAATAAGTAGAAAAATGTAGGAAAACTTTAGAGTGTTTAATTAGTGATGAGTTTAATTGTATTTTAATATGAGTATGTAATTTCTAATAGATACATATTACAAGTACAGTATAAGTGTTTTTTAAGGATCAATAAAATTTATGTTAGAAAAATGATAACTTTTTTAATAGTAAGGTAACCTTAAATACTTTATGATATTTTTAATGCGTCTTATAATAAAAGTCTGCCTTAATCAAGAATTTGTGCACTGAATAGGTTGTCAAATTGGTCTAAACTGATTATTAAGAGCTAGGCCAATAAGGGTAGCAACTGTCACCATATTTACCTAAGTTGAGAAAATAGAGATCAAATAAAATTAAATTAGGCCTTTAAAGTTAAAAGTCAGTTGATGAAGATGACGATAGTATTTAACAACAAAAAAAAAAAAAAGAAAAAAAAAAGAAAGATGACGTTAATATATATGTACAGATGTACTGTTTCACAAGGACAAGCTAGATGTGTGATACCACCAATTACACTAATACTAGGAAGAAGTAGATATACGAGATCTTCTAAATATGATTTAACAATGGAATTGTGCTAATACTCACGCTTCCTATGAGTATTATTGATATGATCAACAAGCGCGAGGAAAAAGTTGATAAAACTCTAATAAGATCTATTAAATATTATTAAAAAACTATATGCTGACATTATTAAAGGACACATGTCAATTTTTTATGAAAAATTTTCCCGGCTAAACTATTTTTGACATAATCCTTTTTTTTCCCTTCAAATTTACATGATTAAATAAATACAATATTTCTTTCAAAATAAATTAATGAAATTATGATTACATTATTTTTCAAATAAAGAATATTAACAACTATTTTAAATAAATAATAGCTATATAATCCGTGCAACGCACGAAACTAAACTAGTTATAAAACTAAACATATAATTTAGATATCTAAATTAAGAAGTCAAGTCATTCACAAAAGACTAGTTGCGCAAGGAAGTTAGCTAGCATACTTCCTCTCTTACTTCCTCGTAAAAAATTTACTTGTTAGTCTAACTGTTGGGAAAATATCTGTTAAAGTCAAGAACAAAGACAAGCAATATGTTACAATCAATCAAGATCCGACCTCCTTTTGTTGTGCCGTGGTTTGGAACCCACTGCCTTAGAAGCGAAATACGCCACTACCGGTACAAATCTCAAGGGGTAGGTTTGTGTTTAGTGTTTAGGGTTTCAAGGAGTGAATAATCAATAATTATTTTTTGGTTAGTATATATATGTATATATACACGTGAGGAGATTAAAAGAAAAAGGAAACAAAGCACTCAAAACCGTCTCTCTTCACTCGACAAAACCCGCGTCCGCAGCCTCGAACCTGCGCCCACAGGAAAAACCCACGGGTCTATCCCGCGGCCTCTTATGGAAACTCAAACAAACTGCCCACCCGCGGGAAAACCCGCGGCCGTAGCCTGCGCCCAAGCAACCACGAGACAGAGCTCTATAACTCACATATAACCAAGTTTGGGTTTTGACGCTTAACGATGAGGTAATGGAGGAAGGAATTAACAAGATTGAACATGGATAAAGCACAAAGGATCACAAACCAAAGTATTCGAATGCATTACTAGATTTCAAGGACAAAGAGACCCCCACTTAGGTACCCTTTGCCAACATATTCCCCATTGCGGGTTAGTACAAGTTTATTAGCATCAAAGACTAACTTAACTCCTACTTTGTTAAGAAAAGCACCATAAATAAGGTTCCTGCGAAGAGAAGGAACATATAGTACATTGTGCAGGGCCAGAGTCTTGCCTAAAGTCAGCTTAAGTATCACCTTTCCTTTCCCTAGCACCTCAGAACTGCTGAGTTCCCCAGGAAGACTTGTTCACCTTCTTTGGCTTCCTCCATAGTAGCGAACAGATCCTTGTTGGCACAAAAGTATTTGGAGGCTCCTGTGTCAAAAATCCGCTCTGAGTTATTTTCTACCAAGTTGACCTCAGATACTACCACAACAATAACATCGTCATCCTCATCCTCAGCTAGATGAGCTTGATTCTTAAATTTTCCTTTCTTCCCACCATTATTTTTCTGATCCATCTTGCCTTTAACCTTGCAGTTCAAAGCGAAGTGACCCAATTTGTCACAGTTCTAGCATTTGGTCTTGGACTTGTCAATCTTGCTTCTAGGCTTGAGTTTATTGTAGATTCTAGATTTTCCCTTGCCATCACGATTGTCAGGTTTCCTTTCATTGTCAGAATTGAGTTCTACCAGATTTGCTTTCACAGCCAATTCATTTTTTCGGCTTGGGGATTGAATCCTTAAGGCAATTTGCCTCTTCAATTTTCATATGACTCACCAACTCTTCGAGAGTTAGATCTTTTTTCTTATGCTTGAGGTGATTTCTATAATCAGACCAAGATTCAGGTAATTTCTCAATTAACATATTTGCCTGCAGGATCTCACACATCTTCATACCTTGAACAAGAATTTCAGCAACATAATTTTCATACACATGGACTTGCTCCATGATAGGTTTCGTATTAACCAACTTAAAATTCAACCAGTTTCCAGTCACATATTTCTTTTTCCCGGCATCATCAGCCCCATATTTCTTTTCCAAAGACACCCAAATCTCCTTGGCAGATTTGAATTTAATATACAAATCAAAGATGTTATTTTTCATGTGGTTCAGAAGATGACCCCTAACAAGCTTTTTATCACGTTCAAATTTCTTGATTTCAGATTCATTAGCAATAACAGAGGAAGTAGTCTGAATAGGGATAAATTCTTTATTCCCAGCGACAGGGGTACTAGGAATATCAATCACAGCATTGGTCTGAGGGATAGGTTTTGGGGAATCATTAAACAAGATATAATCAACTTCTACTTGTTCAAAAGCAATCAACATTCTTTGTGACCATCTCTTATAATTAATTCCATCAAGAGACTCAGCCTTAGATAGATCTAGGTATAAACGAGATTGAGAATTTCTATTCATGATATCAATAGATCTAATAATAAATATTTCGCTTCTAAATTGTTGGAAAAATACTTGTTGAAGTCAAGAACAAAGACAAGCAATATGTTACAATCAATCAAGATCCGACCTCCTTCTGTTGTGCCGTGGTTTGGAATCCACTGCCTTAGAAGCGAAATACGCCACCACTGGTACAGATTTCCTAGTGACGCATGCCCCCCAAGTTTTACACAACGACCTCCGCAATTCGTGTACCCAAATTCGAAGGTTGGAATTGCTCAAGAACTGTTCAAATCTCAAAGGGTAGGTTTGTGTTTAGTGTTTAGGGTTTCAAGGAGTGTATAATCAATAATGATTTTTGGTTAGTATATATATGTATATATACACGTGAGGAGATTAAAATAAAAAGGAAACAAAGCACTCAAAACCGCCTCTCTTCACTCGATAAAACCCGCGCCCGCAACCCCGAACTCGCGCCCGCAGGAAAAACCCGCGGGTCTGTCCCGCGACCTCTTATGGAAGCTCAAAAAAACTGCCCACCTGCGGGAAAACTCGCGCCGCAGCCTTCCCCCAAGCAACCACGAGACAGAGCTCTATAACTCACATATAACCAAGTTCGGGTTTTGACGCTAAACGATGAGGTAATGGAGGAAGGCATTAACAAGATTGAACATGGATAAAGCACAAAGGATCACAAACCAAAGTATTCGGATGCATTACTAGATTTCAACACTAACTACTATCATGTACTCGTACAAAACATTTGTAAAGTTCACATGTGTAAATTATACTCATAATCTTCCAAAAATTGCCAAGCCACAGAATCCAAATCTGTTTCGTTGTCATGAGAAGGATATGATGTCAAAATCGATCTGACCGCCAAATCCTTTGTGCAACACCAAACACTCTTCATAAGCATTTAGAGTTATTTCATTATTACGGGGTGGTCTCATCAAAATTTGCTCTTGCTGAGTAGAAAATGTGTATGAAAACACTATCTTGGTGCCATGAAATATAAATGTATAAGTGTCTTGTTTGTTATAAAAAATCCTAGAATGTTCCAAATTCCTAATTCCGTCTAATAAATCCTCATTAATAGTTGAGTCTCTTGAAAGCCATGGCCTCCACGACGACTTCTTTTTGCTATCCTTATCCAAAACCTATACACAAAAACTGTTATGGGTAAAAATCTGTGAGCCTCAGTCAACGACATTCAACTAGGGTCAAGCGAAGAAGACTAGAAGTGTGACGATGTAGACACCTAAAAAAATCTCCCTAAAACCAAACCCGATGATGAACAACCTTTCACCGCCATTATTGGTCAGGTTGAGTATTTAATCTTGAACTGCTTAAATCCATATTTCCATTTCCTAAACCAACCCAATTCCTAGCCCATTTCCCCAAACCATAACTTATTGTCCTCTTTTTGTGCCTTTAAACTAAATTAATTCATTTCGTGTCCTTTAAAATCATTCATTTCGTGTCCTTTTTATAAAAACGTTTATATCAGTTTATTTTGGTCCATAATCTGGTTCCAATTATTGATTATTTGGATGGGGTTTAAAAAGAGATTTCCAACGATATATTATAAGCCCAAATCCGAGTTATAACGAATAAGTTATGGCAAAAATATTAAACTGAGCCCAACCGAACCTAAGCCCACCTTACCTACGACCCAATGATCACGTGGAGGGTCCAAATGATTTAATCCAATTCCTAAACCAATTAGGATTAATTAGAAACTTCTAAAAGTTTCTAAAAGATCCTAATTATCCTTTTTGAAAAGATAAGATTAAAGACTTTGAAATTGAATAAAAAACTCCTTTTTTTTTAAAGTCCTAATTTTATTCGGATTGAAAGACATTCAAAGATAGACAGATATTATTTTCTTTCCTCATAGTTTTTATCCAAATTTTAAATTTTTGGATAGCCCTTGAAATTATCTTTCCAATGATATATTATAATATCAATTCCGAGCTATAATGGAAAAGATATGAATGAAATATCAAACTCTATCCAAAACTGACACCGTCTCACTATTTCGGCCATATCTTTTATTCTATAATTTTAATCTGATTTTAATTGGGTTAGAAAGTATACTTCAAGATCTTTCCAACGATAACTTATTCATCTTATTCCGATTTCTAAATCAAAAGATATGATAAAAACAAAAACCGCAAAAACTGCAGTCTATCGAGTTTTATTCCGATTTAATTCGGATCTTATCTTAATTCTTCGACCCTTCTTTTTTTTCCTATAAATAGAGGTCATATCACCCCTTTTCCAATCATAAACAAGAATTATCATCAAATCCTTCTCTCTCCCATATTCTAAGCCTTAAACATATATTCCTAACTACATTATTACTTCCCTTAAGCACTCCAAGGAGTCTATACTAAACCTGAGGTTCCGTCCTTAAACCTAGACGTGAAAGGTATAAATAGCTAAGGGTTTGGACCAAATCAACTCTACTTTTTAATTTAATTTTTATTTAATTTATATTTTAATTGAAGTTACTAACAATTTATTCATGATGTAGCAATTTAAAGGAACGTGCGGAATGTGGGTAATTAATTAATTTAATAACTCTTATTTTATTTTAATATTGCTAGTATCATGATTAGGGTTATTTTATATTTGATTTGACTAACGCTATTATTGTTAAATTGCTTCCAATATTAATGTTTATTCTATTGTTATTATGATCACTATATTGCATGTTTAAAGGGAATATGTAATTGAAAATGACGCCTAATAAGATAATTTGGACAACCGGTTTAGGTTCCTTTTAATCTTGTTATTAAATCAAGTGATCACTAATATTTTAGAATAATGTGTTGCATTAATATTAAACCAATTTAGCAAAATAATAATTTGGAGCAAATTGAATCTTTGTTTGCATGCCTTTGAGATCGCAGGAATCACTTTTCACTATAAGAATCGAGTAGAGGACATACGGGCGAATGTGACTCCATGACTCACTTCGTACCATCATCCCTGATCCTCCTTTCGTGGATCCGGACCATATGGAGTTAGTAATCTTATGGATTATGAATGGGGTGTAACCTTCACGGGTCAATCATTGTTGCCTATCGTTGTCCCTTTATCGTGGTTGCCTTTTATGATTCGTGAACGGTTTACAGGTTCCTTAAAAACTTGTTGGCGGCTCCTTACTTTCCTTGTCCCTAATCGTATACGTCAATTCCTGCTTCCTAAGAGCGCCAAGCATATTTACCACATGCTTTTACGTAGGCGCACTTCGAGCGACGCCTACGGACGAAGACTAATTGGCCTCGACGATCGAAATAAGCATCAACTGCCTTCCGACTTTTTAGGAGAAGATAAGCATGAGTGACCAAGTCCACACGACAGCTGTGTCAAGCCGTTAGAAGAGTAGGCAAGGCGAAGATAATGACGGGGTGGCTTCCAAAGATTTAGGGGCACCGTTAAACACCTTGCAACGACTAATTAAAAACCCTAATCAGCATCTATATAAGGAAGGAAGATCGTCCATCAAAGACATCTAAGCCTAGTGACAAGCGCACTTTAGGGCGCGCTTTAGAGCATATTTTAGGATGATTTTGGATGTATTTGGGGCCGCTTTGGCCGATTATTACCTTGTTATGCTTACGTTCCCCATATTACGTGCTTCACGGGTTTTCGGTTTGTTTTTGATGTGTTTTCAGGTAATATCAACCGAGTTTAATCGGATCCCGAGCCCTTGATGCGTAACCGAGCTAGCCTTGACCGGAGTCCGAGGAGTTAAGGAAGTTCAAGTGTCGTGCATTGATTACATAGCACAGGCAGCACGACCGTGTTACCATAGGCACACCCGTGCTGGCCTATAAGCAAGCAACCCCAGGCAAGGCAGCACGGCCGTGCAAGCCAATAGCACGGTCGTGTCAGTATCCACGCACCCGCACGGACGTGCAGGCCATTAGCACGGCCGTGCCAGATGTTGCCCGTGCCCGTGTCAGCTTCAGTATGAGCCCCGTGCTAGAGCATATTCAGCACGGCCGTGTCATTTTTAGCACGGCCGTGCCAGGAAGCTGCACGGCCGTGCCATATATAGCACGTCCGTGCCAATTTGAAGAAGAAATCTGGTTTACTTACTGACAAGCTAGCACGGCCGTGCCAAATACAGCACGGCCGTGCTGATCCAGGGTTAACTGCGCGCTTGACTTCTCCGCATTAGAAGACGTATATAAGGCCCAACTTTAAGAGGATTCCTAAGACAGTTTTAGAGATAGTTTTTGAGAGCCTTTGTAGAGAGTTATTGGAGAACGTTCTTAGTATTAGAGATTCATTAGTTTTCTTAGAGATATTTCTAGAGATTTTAGTTTTCTTGGATTGATTTGAAGCAAGATTTGCGAAGATTCTTTGTATTATTCATTGACGAGGGATATCAAAGTTCTGAACTTTTCTATTGATTCGCATCAATACAATTGGTATTATTCATTCTTGTTTATTAATCAAGCTTTATTATTCCTTAATCAGAATTCATGTTTATATCTATTATGCTTTTGGAATTCATTATTGCTTTGATTATGAATATGTGTGAGTAGTCTCCTAGCTAGGGTTTCGGGATGAAACCCGGCCTAGGTAATCTATGTAATTGAGGATTGATTTTGATAAACGGATTGTGATTAAATTGATTATATGCGATTGCATGTTAATTCATTATAATAGGAGTAGCTAACCTAGAATCTTGAATTTGATTGCATGATATTCTTGATTTGAACAAGAGATTGTGAATTGAGTATTTCATTATTGAATGTGGTTTGATTATGTATCGAGTAATGTTAAGTGCATGAGAAATCCAAGCTTAGTATTGCCCGTTGTCTTCCTATCACATGATATTGATCAGACTTATAGTCTTTGCATATCCCGTTTGTCTCTGTGATTCCTTGTTGCTTAGTTACCAATGGTTAGGCGGATTCCTGTTCTCCCTAGTGTCTTAGTTTATTGATTTATTCCATCTTATTAGTAGTATTTTAGAACACCATTTTCCATTGATTTCGAACTAGCTTAGGTTTAAGATTGATTTGCAATTACTCTCGTTCCTCGTGGACCGAACCTTTATTTGCCATTGTACTTGGTTATAGGGTGTTCGTATAAGTATTGTTTGATTGAGAGTTAGATTGTAGCGACCGATTTAACCCTCGTCAAAATGGCGCCGTTGCCGGGGAGCGGTGTTTGTTAATTGCTTTTTGATTTCTTGAGTCTAGTTCATCATAAAAAAAAAAGCACAAAAAGATTTTTCCCTTTTGGCTACACTTGTAGCCCTGCTATTTAATTGGTTTGGTTAGTGTGTATGCGCAGGTCTAAACAGAGAGAATTAATACCCTTCGATCCAGAAATCGAAAGAACTTTGAAGAGCAATCGTAAATCTCAATTGACGTCATCAAACTCTCAAGGAAAGGAACACAACACACAACAGGTTCCAATGGAAGACATACCGCGCCAACCTAATCGGCCAGCACCACGACCCCTTAAGGAGTTGGGAACTCCTGGGGCGTATAGAGCTTCAAGTGGGATTGCTCCACCCACTACTGAGGCCAATGATTTCGAGATCCGGCCAGCTATGATCACCCTCATCGAGAGAAGGCAGTTTAGTGGTGCCAAGCATGAGAGCCCTTTGGCTCATTTGAACGAATTTGAGAAGTACTGCAATACCATCAAGGTTAATGGGGTGAATCAAGAGTTCGTGAGATTGAAGCTTTTCCCCTTTTCACTTATTGGGAGAGCTCTCGAATGGTTAGAGAAGGAGGTGAAGCCGAACTCTCTACACACTTGGGATGATGTCACGACAGCATTTTTGGGAAGATTCTATTCTCAAAAGAAGACGGTCGATGCTAGAGCCTTGATTCAAGGGTTTCGGCAAAGGAGTGGGGAGTCGATCTATGAAGCATGGGAAAGGTACAAGGAGTACCAAAGGGAGTGCCCACACCACGAAATCCCAACATATCAAGTTTTGCAGATTTTCTATGGAGGATTGAGTCCTCAAGGGAAGACCAGTTTGGATGCGGGAGCAGGTGGCCCAATAATGAACAAAACTGAAGAGCAAGTCATAGATATTATCGAAGATGTGGTACGACACCACATGGATTGGCAAGACGGCGAGCGAGATGTTGTGAACAAGAGTGGAGGAGCGGTCTATTCAGTGGACCACCTCAATGCCATTAGCAACCTGACATCACAAATTACGAACCTCGGGAAGGAGATGTCAGTGTTTAAAGCCAAGCTCAATTCCGTGCCATTGCAAGATATTCCCTCCAAGTCTAAGGGGAGAGGTATGAATCCTAATCCTTCCGTTTCTAATATGCCTGTAGGATGTATTTTCTGTGAAAACTGTGGGTCTTATGATCATTATACTAATGCTTGTAATTTTGATCCCTCATATGATCCTAATAATAATGATGGTAATAGATATAATAATGAACAGGTCAATGCTATGTCTTATGATAACGGACCTAGGAATGACAATAATAAATATCTGCCACCTAATCAAAGAGGGAACAATTATAATCAGGGAGGTAATGATTTTGATTATCAAAACCGGTGGGGAAATAGGGGCCAAAGGGACCAAAATTCCCAAGGACCCTATAATCAACATGGTGGTTTTGGAAATCAAAACCAATACCAACAGGATAATCAAATGAATCATAATTCCCAAGGGCAATTCAATCAAGGGGGAAACGGCATTAATAACAGGGGAAACTGGAATAATAATAAGGGATACTCTAATCAAAATCCCCAACAATCTAATGTGCGTGGTTCCCGAGCTACAAATGATAATTATTATGCTCATGGACCACCACAGAGATCTAGCTTGGAGGAAATGATGGAGTCCCAGGCCAAAATGTTCAACACTTTTATGTCCACCACTGATAAAAAGTTAAGTGAAGTGATGACACATAATAAGATGCTTGAAACCCAGATTTCTCAGTTGGCTAGTGCTATAAAAGATGGGGTTGGAGTTTCAAAACTACCGCCTCAAGGTATTGACCCTAAAAACTCTGTAAATGCTATCACCACTAGGAGTGGAAAGACATTGAGGGGGAGCGATAAAGTAGTACCCCCTAGGAGTCAACCTGTGACTCCACCTATCACTGATAATGTTGTAGGAAGTGAGGATGAGAGGACCAGAGAAAAAGATAAAATTAATGAGGTCCCAAAGGAACAGGTGGGAGCACAAACCAATGAACCCGACCTATTACATAGACTCCCCTACCCCCAAAAATATGTGAGACATAAGCTAGATGCCCAATTCGGGAAGTTTTTAGAGACCTTGAGAGAAGTCCACCTTTCTATACCATTCACTGATGCTATCAAGCAAATGCCTAACTATGCTAGGTTTTAAAAGATATATTGAGTGGTAGAAGAAACTGTGAAGGGGTAGAAACTGTTAACCTCACTGAACACTGTAGTGCTATAATAATGAACAAAATGCCTCCTAAGTTAGGAGATCCGGGTAGCTTTTCAATCCCTTGTGCTATAAACAAAATGAATATTGATAATGCTTTGTGTGATCTTGGAGCTAGTGTTAGTCTCATGCCATATTCTGTTTATCAACGATTAAATATAGGAGAACTTCTTCCCACTAACATATCCCTTCAATTAGCCGATCGATCGATCAAATTTCCAAAGGGTAAAGTGGAAGATGTTCCCCTAAGGGTGGGGAAGTTTGTCATACCTGTTGACTTTGTGGTCCTAGATATGGATGAGGATGTTCATATACCTATAATTCTAGGATGTCCTTTCCTAGCTACTTCGGGGGCCCTTATTGATGTAAAGGGTGCCAAGATTTCATTGAAAGTAGGAAAGGAGGTTTTAGATTTTGATTTAAATAAAACTATGAAATATCCTTGTTCTAATTCTGATAATTGCATGATGGTTGACACTGTTGATTCCATTGTCTCTGATACGCGTAACGAATTATTCTATACTAATCATGATTTTGAGTTGAATGAGAACAAGGAAAACAGGGACATGGAGGAGAAATTTCTAGATGCATTAGATGTGGCCACTGCAAAGGAGGCTAATGAAGCACCAAAGGTAAAGCTTAAACCCCTTCCAACACATCAAGGAAGGGTTTCCCTTGTGTTTGTAGTACCTAAGAAAGGGGCGGTGACTATTGTCAAGAATAAAAATGGTGAGCTTATCTCCACTGCAATGGCAAGTATTGATTATGGGTAACCTGTAATCCATGTGTTGCGTCAAGCTAATGACGTTAAAGAAGCGCTTCCGGGAGGCAACCCGAGACCCAGTCAATGAGGTACTTTTCTCTTTCCCTTTTTGCCTTCTAGGTAGTCTCTCGATGCTTGACATTGAGGACAATGTCTATGCTAGCTTGGGGGGGTGAATGGTTTCCTTGTTGATTTTCCCTTGTTTTTCTTCATATTCCTATAAAAAAATAAAAAAAAAACGAGTTTCTTTTGGTTTCGTTTTGGTATGTTTCTATCTAACCTGTGCAAATATGAAGACTCATGGAGGTAGCATTAGGAGCTTCGCCGCATCTCATGTTGTCTTAGTGTGTTTTCAAGAAGCATCTGGTTATGTTAAGCTTGAACCAAGTAGTATCACTAGCTTTGTTATGTTAATTAACAAGTTTTATTCCTATTTTGAAATCAGCAGGCAGTTCGACAAGCGACTTGTATAGGATCGTCCAAGGTCCCAAGGAAAGTATCAGGACTTATTGGTCCTGTTTCAACAAAGGGAAGGTGTCAATAAAGAATGTCGACAATCGGACTGCCATCGAAGCCTTCCTCCGTGGACTGCATACAGATTCAGATCTGTACAAAGATATGGTCAAATATCCCTGCTCAACATTTGAAGAGGTCCGGACGAGAGCTGTTTCCCAGATGCGTTTCGACAAAGACATCACCAATCGAAGCTCCAGACAGAATGTCAAATGCTTGACTGATCGTAAAGCCGCAAGCACCCCACGAGGGTCATGGCGACATCGGCTCTATGAAACAACAGGTAGATCACGTTCTGTTAATAGTGTGCAGGTGGAGCAGATTCTCGAAGCGCTGCAATATCAAAAATATTCGAGTATGGGTTTGAAGTGAACATTGTAGCGGTGGTGAAGGAGCTAGAGCCCCTGGGTGGCAAGGTTCGATGATCGATGAAGAGCAATAAGCCGGATTCAGAAAAGGATATGAGCAAGTGGTGCGAGTTCCATAGTGACCATGGTCACAAGACGGAAGATTGTTATGCCTTGTGCAGAGAAGTGACGTTCCAGCTGAAGAGGGGAAACCTCAAGCATTTGCTCGGAAAGAAGAAAAGTGACGTGCCTAGCAATGCCAAAGCTGCGACACCAAGTAGGCCCCCAAATCCACCTGTCCCTGAGGGAGTAATTAATGTAATTTCTGGTGGTTCATATATTTGTGGACTAACCTATTCTGTAGCCAAAAGAATTGCAAAGTTGTCGGCAGAAAATGCAGATGTCCTGGAAGAATTAAGATATCCTCTAGAAAAGAAGCTGGAAGCTATGGCCATTACTTTCGATGATGATGGCATCAACAACATCAACAAAGAGCATGAAGATTCCTTGGTGACTTCTCTGGTGGTCGGGAATTGTCTACTTCGAAGGGTGCTGGTCGACGGAGGTAGCTCCGCCAATGTTCTATTCAGGAGGACCATGGATGGACCATGGATAGCGACGTGGTCAGAAGGTCAACGATTTTGGTTGGCTTCAATGGTGAGACTATGTCGACTCTCGGAGATATAACCCTTCCAACCTTTGCCGGCGGCTTAAACCCCCAAACCAAATTCAATGTCATCGACTGCCCCTCGGCCTATAATGCCATCATGGGTAGACCATGGATCCACAAATTTAAAGCCATTCCTTCCACATATCATCAATCAATTAAATTTCCGACCCCATGAGGAATCCAAGAAATCAAAGGAGAACCCCGTGAAGCAAAGCACTGCTACAAAACAACCCTAAAATCAACCATGAGAACCGCATAGCAACTACAGCAAGGCCCCTTACAAGACAAACCCAACGACCTCAAAATTGATGAAATACCCTTAGACCTTGAAAAACCAGATCAAACCGTCCGTGTCGGAGCCAACTTAGCACCCGAACTTAAAAAGACCATTCTAGCCTTTCTCCGAGAGAATAAAGACTGTATTTCCTAGTCTCATGAATATATGAATGGCATAGATCGATCCAAGCATCATTTTGTACAAGCTGAACGTCGATCTCAATCATAAGCCAGTAAAGCAGAAGCGTCAGAAGTTTGCTCCGGAGCGAAATAAGATCATCAATATAATGACGAAGTGCAGCAGCTGATCGAAACAGGTAAATAAGAGAAGTCAAATATCCAGATTGGCTCGCTAATTATTGTCGTCGTTAGCAAGAAAAATGGTAAATGGAGAGTATGTATCGACTTCACCGATCATAATAAAGCGTGCCCAAAGGATTCGTTCCTGTTGCCGCACATCGACGCCATGGTAGATCAACAACAAGTAATGAGCTCCTAACATTCATGGACGCATATTCCGGATATAATCAAATCCTAATGCCTCCCGATGATCAAGAGAAGACAACCTTCATGACTGACAAAGGTATATATTGCTATAAAGTTATGCCTTTTGGACTAAAAAATGCAAGTTCGACGTACCAAAGACTAGTCAACAGAATGTTCAAGGACCAGCTAGGGGACACGATGGAAGTGTATATCAACAACATGCTAGTGAAATCTAAGAAATCAGAGGATCACGTCGATCATCTCCGATAGACATTCGAGGTATTGCGGAAATATGGTATGAAACTTAACCCTACTAAATGTTCTTTTGGAGTATCTGCTGGAAAATTTTTGGGCTATGTAGTAACGCAAAGGGGAATTGAAGCCAGTCTCCACTAAGTCAGGGCCCTAATAAACATTCAATCCCCCGGAAACGTTAAAGAAACCCAAAAATTGACATAAAGAGTGGCAGCGTTAAATCGCTTCATTTCTCGATCGTCAGACAAATGCCATCTTTTTTATAATGTTTTAAGAAAACACAAAGGCTTCGAATGGATTGACGATCATGAAAAAGCGTTGCAAGATTTAAAGAAATATCTGATGACGCCACCCCTCCTGTCGAAACCCAAAACTAACGAACCTTTGCAGCTTTATATTGCCGTTAGTGATGTCGCTGTCAGTGCATTTCTTACAAGAGAAGACGATGACGCTGGGCAACTTCCGGTTTACTATGTAAGTAAAACCCTGCTCCCAGCCAAGGTATTATACACATCTTTGGAAAAACTAGCTCTTTCTTTAATTACTGCCGTCAAGAAATTGAGGCATTATTTCGACACCCACCACGTAGTGGTATGACTAATTATCCACCCAAGTCTGTTTTGAGAAAACCAGATCTAACAAGTCGATTAGGCAAATAGATTATTTCTCACTAAGCACGATGGACATCGAGTACCAACTAGAAAAGTGATTAAATCACAAGCTCAAGAAGATTTTGTGGTAGACTTCAGCCCCGACTTACAGGCCATAGCCGAGAAAGAAGAAGAGATCAACAACGTTAGAAAAGAAAATAAATGGATCCTGTTTGTCGATGGTTCGTCCAATTAGCAAGGAGCTGGCTTGGGAATGGTGCTGAAATCGCCACAAGGGGGCATGATAGTAAGATCTATATCTTGTGATTTTAAAGCAACTAACAATGAAGCAGAATATGAAGCTTTGATTGCAGGAATGATCGTCGCCAAAGAGTTAGGTGCAACAGCCTTGGATGTGTACAGTGATTCCCTCCTCATCATCAGCCAAATAACAGGTGAATTTGCTGCAAAAGATTCCAAAATGACAACCTACCTTGAAGTAGCCAAAGAAAAAGCCAAATACTTTGACCCATTTACAATCCAACAAAGTCCTCGAGACCAAAACGCCCAAGCCGACACTCTTACTAACCTAGCCTCTACTCTAAAAAAGACCACCCTCACGAATATCCTTTTAGTACACCTACAAAAGCCATCTGTATCCACAAAATAAATCCTCCCTGTCGACGACGTTAATGACGATGACGATTGGACCAAGCCCCTTATAGACTACCTCACCTATGATACCCTTCCTAGTGACAAAGCAGAAGCTCGAAAGCCAAAATATAAAGCCTCTAGATATCATATCGTCGACGGAGTTCTGTTCCACAAGTCTGCGTTAAGGTTATCACAAAGGTGCATCCAAAAGCATGAACAAAAGTCTATCCATAGCCATCTACACGATCGATGGTGAATGCCGCAGTCATGTCGGAGGCAGAGGACTAGCTAAAATTGCAAAAAGGCAAGGATACTTTTGGCCAACAATCCATGAAGACGCCATGCAGTACGTGGTCAAGTACGATAGCTGCCAACAGGTTGCCAACACCGTCTATAATCCCTCAGAAACCTTGTCTCCATGGCCTTTCATGAGATGGGTAATGGACATCGTCGGGAAATTACCCGCGGCACCAGGACAAAGAGTTTATATGTTAGCATTAACTGATTATTTTTCTAAATGGATTGAAGCAATTGCTTTGAAACAGGTGACGAATTAGGAAGTTATTTCGTTTGTATGGACTAACATTATTTGCAGGTTTGGCATTCCATCAGTGATTGTCTATGACAACGGATCACAGTTCATTAGCGACAAAACTCGTTCATTTTGCAGGAAATTCCGCATAGAGTTAAGGACGTCGACGCTAAGGTATCCTCAAGCCAATGGACAAGTTGAGTCCAGCAACAAAGTGGTTATGAATGCCATCAAGAAAAGACTAAAAGAAGCAAAAGGCAAATGGGCCAACGAGCTCCCAGCAGTCTTGTGGGCCAATTGGACGACGTCGAGGGATATAACGGGGCAAACTCCCTTCTCCCTCATCTATGGCTGCGAAGCTGTCCTCCTAGTAGAAGTTGACTTCCCGACGTCTCGTTTCGGCCTCATGACGGAAGACAGAAACCAGGATAAAAAGGAAGATAGCTTGGACGCAAATGAAGAACTAACGGAAACAACATTAATAAGGATGGCAGCACAACAATAAATCGTCGCAATAAGCTTAAACAAAAATTTTAAGGCAAAGACATTCCAGGTAGGTTACTGGGTGTTAAGGAAGGCGTTTCAGAACACAAAGAATCCTGCAGACGGAAAGTTTTCCCCCCATGGGAAGGGCCATACGAGATCACCCAAGTCAACGGGAATAGTGCTTATCGACTGACCGACCAACAAGGTAACCCCGTTCTAAGAAGTTGGAACGCAACTAATCTCCGAAAGTATTATTTCTAGTCAATTGTCAAAAGTGTTTGTTGACGAAAAGGTTATACCCTAGCAAACTACGAATTGATTCCTTTAGATTAGAATTTTTTATTTTATTTTATTTCTTCGATTAAGTGTACTGACTCAAGCATCGGAGGGCCATTGGCACGTGGTACTCTAACCATGTTGGTTTTGCAAATAACCGATCGATAAAGTACACAAATCAACATACACGACGACAAGTACAAAGAAGTTAACTGACAAAAGAAAACAACAGACGTCAGCTACACTGACATCCTGGAAAAAGGGTGAGGAAAGCTGTCGTCCAAAAGATAACATTCGAAGCATGATGAAGCCCAAGGCAAATCTGACCTTAGCGTCTGACGCAAAACACCCAATACCTAAACCATGAACTAGTCTTCTATGTTCAGCGTCGACGCTGGGACGCAAGGATCATTGGAAAACAACGCAATGAAAGGCCTTAAAACACAAAGCCCCGACGAAAGCATTATACAATTAGAGCAAATAATTAAAGAAAAAACTTTTGTACCTATGCCTCTTTTAAAGATTAATAAAAGCTTCTTAATTTTAAGTTTTGACGAATTTTTCTAAACAATTGGCACGCCACCTTTTTCCATTTTGTTTTATTTAACCTTTTACTTTGTCTCTTTCGGAGTTGTTTTCTAAACGCTTTTGGATTCAGCGACAGAACAATGGCAACGGAAAGCGAAATACCATAAAATAACAACGTCAAAGCAGCACGAATTTGTTCAAAAGAAACCACTTGCCCTCAAGTGGAACAGAGTACAAACACAAAAAACAAAACAAAGCATAGTTATCCAACACAAGCAAACTTTTCCAAAATACACAAAGAAAATAAAACATCACAGACGATGGCCTTCAAGCATCGACATCAGCTTCGTTGACGACGTTCGCGGCACGAACATTGTCGTCGACGCCTTCGTTTGTCAAAGGTAATACTTCAACATCCTCCTCAAGTTGATTCCTGACGACAGTAGGTTGGACTTCGACGACGGTGACAGCCAAAGGGGCAGTGACTGACGAAGCCAGCCCGGAGTCTACAATCGAAGCTACTGTGGCATCGTCTCCTAGTTCGTCGAGGGTTTCGCCATTAGCCAAGAAACGGTTGATCGCTTCCTGAGGACGCCACTCCGAAGCTTTTCCATCCAAATACTACTTCATCAATTTAGCCCTAACCTTAATCTCCAACTCCACATTGTCATTTAAAGCATCTTCTAAATCCTGCTTCTCTGACAACAGCTCCTCTTGTGCCTTCGACAAAGTCTCCTCTTTAGCCTTGATCACAGTGATCTTGTCTACTAATTTTCGAGCCTGCTCTTTCAGTTGCTTGTTCAGATTATCCAACTGCTGAGCTTGTTTATCCACCTTCTTAGATTTCTCCCCCAACTGACCCTCTAGCTTATCTACCTTCTTCTTCACATCGTCAAGCTCCATCTTGGTCATTTGAAACGTCCTCACTGCATTTTTATGTTTTGAATTAGCGTCCTTCGCAGTATTATCTAGCCTTTTCATTTCCTTAGCCAATCCGATCACCCTTTCCCTCAAAACCAACGAGTTCTGCAGACACTGAACAAACACCCCCCATGTCAAAAATCCGCAAACGAATTACCATAAGTGGAAAACCAAGACGAAATAGAAATCACTTACATAGAGATGAGTAGTAGCAGCTTCTGAGGCTATCTCCAAAGCGGAAGTCCCAGCCAAGCTTTCTCTGGATCCGGGAAATAGAAGTTGATCCAGTTGTGGAAACAGAGAATGACGCTTCTCCCTATACAGACTAAGGAAATCTGCTGGAAAGCTTGCTTCGACGACAGGAATCGCAAGGGCATCGTCAACGTTTTGTTGCTTGCGTGGTGGAGATGGCGACAAAGTGACCGTCACCGACGCATCGTCGACCTTATGAGGTGACGAAGCGTTAAGATGCTCCGTCTTGTCGATCGATGGTGGCGAAGTCAGTTCTTTAGGAGCCAAGCCATGTTTCCTCCTCATCCTAAGGTCTTGTTTGGCTTGAGAAAATCCACGACCATTACAAACTCCTTGAGTTGCTGAGTCTAACAAAGCAAACGACGACGTTAGAAAACGAGTTAGCAAAAAGCAAACGATGATATTAGCAAAGACAATGACTTACGAGTAGACATTGTATCCTCGGAATCTTCAATTCTCTGAGAACCAAATGGTGAATCTTTGTGCTTATGCCCTGACAACTCGCTCACCAGTTGTTTCGTCTTGACGAAAGTTCGCCTTTTGCTTTCGATTTTGAGGAATCGGTGAACCTTGATCTTTGACAACTCCGACGTTTCCAGGAAATTAAAAGCAAGATATGTGCAAACAAAAGCAATATCAAACATTTAGAAAACCACAGCCTTATCGAACCAAGTTCTACAGAAATTTGCTTACCATCCTCTGGCCACCCTTCCTTCAACCATGCACCTTCGTCACCTAGCAAAGTCCTAAATGAAATAGTTGGCCCAACACCTGTCGTTAACATCGGTATTTAACACCAATGGTTCCCCTTTCTTAAAAAGACTCACAAATCGATCCTTCCTTATTTTCACATAATAAGCTTCTACCAAATCCTCCAAGGTAAAAGGAGTCTCCCAATCCTTAGTAACCTCCTCAATAATCGATAAAATTCTCCACCCTGATGGCATGAGTTGACCCGGACTTAACCCTAACAATTCAAAAAACGACCTAGTTAAAGATATAAAAGGAAATGTTGTCTTCGTCTCCAAGAATGGGTACCTAAAAAACACAATGAAATCTGTGGGACAATCCTCTACCTTCTTGACCTTCCCTGGAATATGAGCAAAAGTACTCTCAGGGAAACCAGCCACCCACACTAGCTTGTCTTTCAATGTCGGTGTAATTAAAAATTCCGCTTTAGTTCCCATCCCTTATCTGAATCAATTGACCCCATATTTTCAACAATTCGGAGTGAAAACCTAGTTCTATTCTTGGGAATTCTACTAGACATTTACTAAAATCGAATTACAAAAGAAAGAAAATAAAGCAATTACTTGGAAATTGAGGTTAACAAGAATTTAAGATCAAAGGTCGCCGCCGTTCGCTGCCTTCGAAACCACCAAAGAATTTGGAGCGAAGAAGAGAGAGAGGAGTAGAAAGGAGAACAATAATTTTGGGAAGCGGGAAACGTGTAGCAGTAATAAAGAGGAGAAGTGAAGGCTAGAAAAGAAGTGGGCAAGTGAAATAACTCCTTCTGGAGAACGTGCCAGCCAGAGCAAAGATGGAAATGCCCTCAAGTGTTTTAAATTTTGTAATTATCTTTTTAATTCTTTGTCTTTTCTTTTTGTTTATTTTTAAATTGCCAAACATGTTTATGGATATCCATATTTAGCATTTAGGGGCAAATTGTTATGGGTAAAAAACTATGAACCTCAGTCAACGACAGTCAACTAGGGTCAAGCGACGAAGACTAATTGGCCTCGACGATCGAAATAAGCATCAACTGCCTTCCGACTTTTTAGGAGAAGATAAGCATGAGTGACCAAGTCCACACAACAGCTGTGTCAAGCCGTTAGAAGAGTAGGCAGGGCGAAGATAATGACGAGGTGGCTTCCAAATATTTAGGGGCACCGTTAATCACCTTGCAATGGCTAATTAGAAACCCTAATTGGCATCTATATAAGGAAGGAAGATCGTCCATCAAAGACATCTAAGCCTAGCAACCGAACATAATCCATATCTACATTAATTGTAACCCAAACTCTTTGATATTTTTCGCATAGTGAAAGTTTGGTAGATCCTCATTCTACCTGCGGTTTTTACCTTCATTGGGTTTTTCGCATCAACAATTCCTTGTGTCGATTCTTTATTTTTGCATTTACTTTATTCACGGTATTTAGTTGTTCCATAGCCTAGATTTTGATACTCAATCCCACCTAACGAAATTAGCATAAACAAAAACATTTAGAAGACACTCTCAAAACAAGACTCACAATGAAGGAAAAATAAACCTAGCGATTTTTCCTTGCATGACCTCCACCGGCAACTCCACATAGCTAAAATCCTCGGAATCAGAATGAAAAGACACTAGATGAGTCTTTGTAATCCGATAACAAGCCCCTTGATAGAATACACGGCCGGTTGGCTCTGGTGGGCAAAGACGAACATCATTCTTATTTATTACAAAGCCCCAGCTATGACTTCGAGACGAGTAAACTGTAATTGAAACATAACTTTCTCCATTAAAAGGTTTCCATCGATTACATCTAAACCAATCCACCGTAAAATTATTGTCTCCATCAGATGAAGGATATCCCAGTATATATGTTTCTAATTGAAACCGATGATCAATTTTAAAAGAACATGGGGGAATTAACAAGGACTTTCGAATAGAAGGGTTCCATACTCTCAAAATATTTAAGCCAGGATGATACAATAACATGGCCGACCCTTACCCGGTGCAGCCTAAGCGGGTGTACAGGGCCCAAAATCTGAAGAGACCCAGATTACCTTTAAATGGTAATATACTTTTCTAGCGTGTATCATGTATTTATATGTGGTTATTTAGGTCAACAATTATGAGCTTATTATTTGTCTTTGGAGGCTTATTAAGGTTTGATTCCTAATTGAGCTAGGCATGGGTCGTGCTGGCCGGCGAGCAGCACGGGCACGACACAAGATTGGCATGGCATGACACGAGTCGGCCATTGGCACGACACAATACGATGACCGAGGAGAGGAACGTGCCGTGAGCACAATTTCGTAATTTCAGCACGAGCAGTGCACGAACCCGTCGGTCCCCATGGTACTTTGGCCTGCCAACACGACCTACCAGGCACGGCACGCGGCATGCCAGGCACGACCTATAATAAATTATCAATTATTGTATTATTGATTTATCGTATCGGCGTATAATAAAATAAGTTATTCAACAAATCTTGTGTTATCGCACTCGTAATTTTATTTAATTATATGCATTTAATGCTTTTTGCTAAATAATACTTCCTCCGTCCCAAATTACTTACAACTTTTTGACTTTTTACACTATTCACATATCTTCCTTTGACCATTTGTTTTAGCTATTATATGAAAGTCATTAAAATCTTGTAAGATGTTGTTGGGTCTATTTTATTGTATAATTTCTTAGTATAAACTTTTTATAACTTTTATAAATATATAATAAAAGATATCGACAGTCAAACATAACATGTGCATCGACAAGCGTGTCCAGTCAAAATGTTACAAGTAAAATGGGACAGAAGGAGTAATAAAGATGTTTGATTCGTCAAAGATTGTTGTGGAAACCAGAGATTAGGTTCGAGGATTTATATTAGCTTCAAATTCTTGTAATTATTTTCCTTATATAAAAAAATTCTTATGTTAGTTGAATTTTACAAAAACATTATTGAGTAAAAAAATTTATCACATATATATAAATTATATATTATCTTTGCTATTTTATATGAATCATACATCTCTCTACTTTGTTAAATTTTCTATGCCGTTCTGAAATTTGATATGTTCTGCTGATTATCGCCTCTGCCTAGAAGCTCAAAAGAATAGGGCTTGAGTCAGAAGAGCAAGACTCAATAGAGCAAATTTCAGCACAATAGCTCAAAAGAACAGGGTCTAAAGTTATCAGCATATTCTTTCTGTACCTACGTGTTATAGGATTTATTAATCACAAATTTTTACATGTAGGTAGTTGGTTACATCTTGTGGCCGGGGTTATTTATGGGGTTTAGTCAGGAGTTACTTGAGTTGTACGGTTAGGGGTTACTCGAGGGGTTACTCGGTCAGGGTTATTTGAAGGGTTACTTGATCAGGGATTTTTGGTCAAGGGTTACTCAGTTAGCTTAGGATTACTCGGTCAGGGATTACTTGAGAGGATACTCGGTCAGAAGTTATTCTTGTGTGTTGTGTTAGCTGGCCACACGGCCAGCCACACAAGAAAGGCTCCCTTAATTAATAACTTATGGAGTTTGGCCTAGGAATGTTGCATGCTTTATTGTAATTAATTTTATTAGTTATCCATTTTATAGCAATACAGGAAAGGCTCCCATAGCTCAAACAATAGTATGTATGGAGTAGCATTTTGCAACCCCAACATGTACACTAATAATTGATGAACCACGAAAACAATGAAGATTAAAAATATGGAGCGAGCTTTTAACAACACCAACAAGATTTCTCACGAACACGACCACAAAAACGAAAACGTGGACCAAAACAAAGGAATCGTAGTTTTAAATCGATAGTTTTTTCTCCATGGATTGATTAACCCTTCCGTGACAAGGACACCGTAACATTGATGAACACATTCTTCTCTTTGGTCATCGCGACTTGGACAATTTCCATGTATCTCTTGAACAACTCTTCAATTATGGCTTCTCCAAAATGATTTACGAGTAAGGGCTCGGCCACGGATCTCATGCATTTAACAAAGTCATAGTGAGTAAACGCCGTCGTAGGTAAATCATTCTTATAGTAATGTTCGTTTGCTTCCCAACTTATTTCGGAAACATCAACTTGATTAAGTATACAAGATCCTTCTTTCTCCATTATAAATCATATTTCTTCTGCTGATGGAGTGTATTGAGGTATATTGAATGTATGTAGCTTTTCTTCCTCTATGAAACCCTGCGCAAATTCAATTTATAATCAAAATATACAAAGTACAATATTAGTCCACCAATTGATCAAGACCTTTTTTTATCAACCTAAGAATAAAAAATAATTAAAAAAAAGGGGGTTTTCTAATAAGCTATATTCCCAAGTTCTTCGGTTTCTAAGCTGTACCCATGTTTTTTTAAATTTATAAGTTGTGTCCTTCAACTCACAAAATTTTATCAATAATACCCTTTGACAGCCATGTCCGGAAAGTTAAGTTATTTTATCAACAGTGGTGTCGTGGCGGTATTAATTTGACATGTGTCCCGTGTTTAATACTTAAAAAAATTTTAAAAATTAGAAAATAAAATATTAAAAAAAGATTATTGTTAACGTCAAAGGTTATTGTTAATAAAAATTAGTGAGGTTGAGGGCACAACTTAGACGTTTGAAAAAGCATAGACACAACTTAGAAACCAAAGAAGTTTGGAGCATAATTTCGAAAAAAAAAAAAATCATCTGTTTAAATTTAGTTGTCACATTTTCGGGATATTACCTCAAGAACCATATCGTTGAGGACAGTAGCAAGAAGCTCCCATTCGTAACTGGATTCCTTGCTATATTTCTCAATTGTCGCCCTTCCTAATATCGTAAGGACCATAATTCCTCCGGGTACTACTTCTTTGGACCAACACCGTAGGAACATCAAAAAGTCCTTTTCAAATTGGTCATAGTAAGCTTCTGTCACATTTGGAGGGCTTGTACTTGCTATGTAGATATTTTCCTTATCGTCTTCTATTCCTGTTGGTACCTGTTGCACCAATTCAAAAGCCATTATTCTCATCAATTCAAGCACATGCTAAATTATTTTGACCATTCAAACCATGGAGGTCATTTACCTTTGTGGATACGTCAATTATATAATTCATCAGAATCGTTAAAATTGCAATAGTTTGATTGACACGTACATCTCCACATATCTTAAATGATGCTACCCTTTTAAGTAGAGATATCTTTAAGAAAGATTCCATAAGAGGGAGATTTCTATATATTTAAATGATTCATAATATAGAAAGGGATTTTCTAATTTGTTTCCATGAACATACGACAAGATAGAATAATAATTTATATATGTATGCCAACAAATACTCCGCATAATGAGAACATTTTCATAGTTACATTAACTAAATTTTAATATCTGGGTTCACCATTTTCTTATTTAAATTACATTTTTTTCATTTGACTTTTTTTCTATAAATTTTATAATTTATTATATGTGTCGTCCATGGGACTCATTAGACAAACCTTTATGGATTATAGATGTACTGTGACCGGTATTTCATTTTATATAATTAAAGGGTGTTTGGTAGCTACAGAATTTATAAGGCCAAATTAGCTAATTTAAAGTGGATTGATCACTACAATAAGCTAATTGGATTGTTCGATATCCTAGCAAGCTAATTAAAAGAGTTGATTCCACCAAATAAGCTCATTGTCAATAACGGGTTGTAGCAGCTTTTTCATGAGCTTTTTCAAGTTTTTTTTATTTAAGATGAAATGATAATTATATCTTTACCTTTTACGTGTACAAATAAAGACAAACTCGAATATTAAAATCTTTTTGAAGATATGTAAAGATTGAAAAATCACCTGAGAAAGCCACATGAGGCTATAAGAAGAATGAACAAAATGCAAGTGATTGGAAGGAAATAGTCTTCCATAGAAAGAGCCAGGAACACCATTAACAAAACAATGCCCAAAATTATTACTCCCAATTTGCTTCTTAAGGCTACCCTCAAAGCTTGCTATTGACCTAAAGATTGTGTTAAAATCATTGCCTGGAAGATCATTCAAGTAAACTTGATACTCAAGGCTCCCGTTTCCGAGCTCTTGACGAGCATTTTCGATTGTTTCTATGAGCTCGCGACCACTCCCAAGATGTTGAGCGCGGCGGAGGAACAGCCCAAGTCAGCTATGCATAAGGTTGTTGGTCGCTCCTTGAAATAGAACTCCTTTATGGCTTTTTCTTTTATGGATTTTGTCAATAATAGCACCTGTTTCTGTTGCATGTAAATTGGAATAACATGTTGGTTGATTACTAAATCCTTATTTGCTTGTAGAATCTAGATAGAAAAAAATAATGCCACAATAATTTTAATGTGAGCTACTATATGTCTATACTAATCAAGCATTATTCGTGTTTAATGGTGTAACATAAATCCAAATTTGTAGCTTTTATCATTTTTAAATCGATTTTTCTAAGGAGTGTACTTATATAATGGATATCATATTCCAAAAATATTACTAATAAACACTATTAATGGATCGGATCGGATGATATGTTCTTGATTAAACTTGATCTAATTGTGCATGCATGTACGTTGACATTCAATTGAAATCACTAAGTTGAGCGCTTCTATTTTATGTGCTATGTAGTAATTTGCATTGTCATGCAACAATGTGTCACCTCTCTTAATTATTAAGTTTAAATTTAAATTCATACTCCCTTCATAATTCATATAATTATTAATACGTACAATAGATAAATTAATAGTGAAAGTCGTCTTTATACATATATAGTACATGTCATATACGGAGAACATAATTCTTTTATTCTCTTTTGTTCAATTCACATATTATAGAATTGTACATACATAAAATAAAATGAACAAAAGGGTGAAACAAAAATAAAAGAAAACCAACAGTTATAAATTAAACCTATTGTAAGTCATTTTTATTGAGATCGTCTATAAAATCTACCTGAATGTAGGACGTTTTTACGTAACTAGTTTCATCACACCCCTCCTTCATTCGAAGAACTTGCTTTACCTCAATTGCCATCACCAAAATTTGATCACACTATATCTCTCACTCCTCCCTTGCTTGGTTTGATTTCTAATATTTCTTTATAATTAAGTAAAAAAACCTTTGATGCAATAAGGTAGGCTTGTAATTCCCTATTTATAGAAAAATAAAAAGTAGTTAATACTTGCATTGAGTTCATCGCACCACTCAGCTCCACATAAGCACCATAATAAAGTAAGACTAAAAGCCGAAGTCTAGTTAAATAATCTTATTGTGTTCTCATTTACTGATAGAGTATAAAACATATTCATGAGCCTCAACCATCAGTTTAAGCTTTTGGTTGAGTTGGTCCTTTAACATGGTATCAGAGCCAACGTGACATAAAGGTCACGGGTTCGAATCTCATCCACCCCTCCTTCAAAGTAGAATTAATTCGCGCCAGGTATGGGTGGGCCTGTGTTGCATCCACATTTCAAGCCCAAAGGGCCTTTCATGTGAGGAGGAGTGATAGAGTATAAAGCTGATGGTTGAGGCCCAGGAATATGTTTTATACTCTATCATTTACGTATAGACGCTATAATTGTAAAAAAAGCAAGGTACAATATCTTTCAATGTGCTAGAACGTAGTTTATGGAACACTTCATATATGTAGTTATACAGTATTTGTATAAGAGGCGGGGCTATAAATTTTAACATTGAAAATGCATGGCTAAGTGCAATGTTGTTAAATTGGGCCTTAACATCATTTCTTTAAGGAAAAATATTTTCTATATTATAAATTTTATGATAAAATTGAGGAATAGATTAGATTATGAATTAACAAATTTTCTCCTTAATTTGTATAAATAAACTAGCTTAAGTCCCGTGCCATATTTACTAATTCGGCCTCGACTGGTGCCTTCTTCGAGGAACTAGGATTGCGGGGAGCTGTTTTATTTTGTTTTTTGCTTTCGTTTTCGTTGTCTCTGTTTGTTTTTTTATTTCGTGTGCTGCTTTTTGTTTTCTGTAGTTTACTTTCTGGTTGCTTTGTAGTTCTCTTTGGGGATTGCCCCTCTTCTTCACCACAAAAAAGAAAAAAAAAAAAACACTAATTTTCATAACAAATTATATTAGTTCAACAATAATTTTGTACCTAAAATAATATATTTTAGTCGTTGTTAATGGTAACATTGGATTAATTTTCTTTAATGAATAAGATTTTGTTGGTTGTTAAAATAGTAGGACAAAATTACTTGATTTAAATTAAATAAAAGGAGGGAAAAAAAAAGTTGGACTAAAAATTTTCCATCACACATGACAAGTATTGTGCCAATATTTGCTTTTAGTATATGTTTATAGATAGATTTCAAAAATTAAAATCCTTTTATATCAGTTTTAATTGGGGCCCTATACGATTGACCACCAAGCACATACTCAAAACCACCCCTAATTTGTACAATTTTAGTACTATGATGATTATTATGTAATAAATTATAACTATTCAATCTTTCAAAAAAAAAATATATAACTATTCAAAAAAACAAAATGTGATAAATTATAAAGAAAAACATTTAAAGAGAATCTCAAAGACATCTAGACAGCTTAGTCACTAAATAGAGTTAGAATGCTTTGTTTGAATCAAATTAAAACGTGTTAATTTGACAGGCAGGTAGGGACGTAAGGTTGTGTCACAGCCTCACAGGTCTATTGAGTTCTGTTAATAAAGTCCAAGTTGTGAATGAATTAAAGTTGATTATTTGAATTTTTTTTTTGTTGATTTTGACTCCCTCCATTTTTTTTAAATGCATCATTTTGATTTTTGCGCTATTTACATACTATGGTTGACTAAATTTTTTCACCTCTGTAAAATAAATAAATGTTTCTCCATATTATATAATATATCATTAGATTTGTCATAATGTCTAGTTTCATAATAAAATTTAGTTATAATATTTACTAATTAACAATTAAAAATATTAATGGTTATATATATATATATATATATATATATATATATAGGAAGTACTTTTTAAAGTCTAACCATTCTAATAGTATTTCCTCAATATTAAAAATAAAAATAAAAAACTTTTTTTTTTTTTGAAACCTACCTTTTTTTTTTTTTTGAATAGTTTTGAAACCTACCTTAATCATTGTTAAATCCTAAAAGAGTAATCAATTTGTATATCAACTATGACACGGATAACAATTCAATGAATTCATCATCAAATCCAACACGCTCTTGATACACTCATGGTTAATGTCACGCTCTTAACACGGAAAGTTTTAAGGTCATACTTTCGAAATCAACATCACATTGGTTAACCCTAATAGTTGCTATTTGTTAGCAAACATGTAGGATGAGAAATGTACCACTACATGTATAATAGGTGACAAGTGGTAAGTATTTTGGAGCGAGAAAAATATTCAACCTATAGGATAGTAAAAAGTACCACTACATGCATAATAGTACACAAAAATACTATTAAAACAATTCATACTTTAATGCTACATTATACACGCATAATGGTATATTATAATGTACCACTGTAGAGTCAACTTTTTTCCAAAAAAAAAAAAAATTATCAAATTTACATTTTTGCCCTCCTATATGCTTTGTAAATACAAAGCAGCTATGCGCTGTATTACTAAGTAACTTAGCATTGAGATATTAAAAGTAATACCATGGTGTGCACCTAGTTGATTTGTGTAGTTTATGAAGTTCGGATTATGTTTAGATCAATCCTGTGTATGGAAAAGTTTCCATTTTAGAAGTTTATCGAAATAATTAGAAAATTTTGCCAATAACTATTATTTAAATGACCACTTTTGAGAAAACTAACATTTTAAATTTTCTTTTAAAAAAATCTACCATAAAGTGACAAAAACTTTGAGTAACACTACCACGTTTAATTTTCTAGCAAAAAAATTTGGTTGAGAGAGCCTTGTTTATAAAATTTCAATCAATTGTGGTGTAGAAAACAAGAGATTTCCGTAGTCAAACATAATTATAGGTCAATTATCTTAAATTTTGCATTATAGATGATTTAATTTCTCAATTAAATCTTAAAATTAGGGGTGTTTGGTTCAAGAAATGGAAATAGAGTGGAAAGTAAACACATAAGACAGGGGAAAGGAATCATTTAAGTATTACCTTTTCATTTAATTTGTTTGGTTTAACCATAAAAAGGGTATTTGTTAATAGGAGGGTAAGAGTATTTGTTACCTCAACTTTTTGAGAAGTAACAAATGAGGGGTAACCATTACCCTTAGGTAATGCTAATTGTTAAGGCGAATTGGATGGTTTCACCCACCCAATTGGACTCCCGGATGGTATTAGAGATCATGGTAAACATTTCGGCAATTTTTATTTCCGGGCCAAAAAAATTCAAAAAAATTCATAAATTGAAGGCTAATATCTATGCTTTTTGAGAAATTTTGGAGTCTTCGGGGCTCAGTGTCGAAAACTCTTGAAATTCTAGGTAATACATCTCGGGGCTATATAATATCGTTTGGAACCATATATGATCATTATTTGTTGTCATAAATGTTTGTGTTAGCCTTGAATTAATGACATCAGTGCAAGTTGTAAATCGGTAAACATTTTGATAACAGTATCGGTTTAATCGAATCTGTTTCCAATCAGAAAAATACACTAACTGTAGACACCCATTTGTGTCTCCCCAAACCCAAACCCAGTGATGAGTACCTTTCGCGTCGAATCATAATCGAATGAAGTGAAAATGTGGAAAGTCTAGCGTTGCGGATAGTTTTAATTTCTTTTCTTTTCTTTCTGTTTTTGAAAACTTATTTTAAGAAAACAGCCAATCCAGTTTGGTTGGTCCATGATATGGGTTCAATAATAGTGTATTTGGATGGGGCTTGCAAAGACCTTTCCAACGATATATTATAAGCCCAATTCTGATGAATAATGAGGAAGTTATTGCCAAAATACTAAACTGGGCCCGATTTGGTTTTTATATGCGGCCCAATGATCTAGAGGAGGGCCTATTATTAATTATCATTCCTAAAGCTATTAGGATTTATTATAGTCTTCTAGAGTACTCTAGAAGGGGTTCTTTTAAATCCTAATGGAGTTAGGATTGATAATTATGTTTTAAAGAGTTTGAAATTGAATAAAACTACTCCTTTTAAGAATCCTTGTTTTGTACGAAGTGGAATATATTCAGATTTTATTTTCGTGCCTCATAATATTTATCCAAATTTTATATGGTTGGATAGATCTTTAAATTATCTTTCCAATGATATATTTTAATATTAAATCCGAGTTATAACGAAAAAGATATGAATGAGACATGAAACTTTATCCAAAACTGATACCCTTCCACTATTTTGGCCATATCTTTTTATCTACAAACTATTTCAACCTGATTCTAATTGGGTTGGAAAGTAGACTTTAAGATCTTTCCAACGACATATTATATGCCTGATTTGGACTTACGGATCAAAAGATATGATAAAACCAAAAACGCGTTAAAAACAGGCCTGGCGCCAATGGTCAATGCCTGGCGCCAACCTCGTTTTGCGTGCGCCAAACTCTATTTTGTTAATTTTATCTTTTCGGCTGATTTTCTCTATAAATAACGTATTAAAAAACTCCGTTTTCATTCACCAACTCTCATCAAGATTTTCTTGATTATTCCCTCTCTCTTTCTCTTTTCTAAACTTTGTTTTCAAATACAAAATTCCGCATTCGCAAGACTTAGATACACCTAGCCATATTCGAAGTTGCCTTCGCCCTAGACGTGAAAGGTTTTAATTTCTGAGGGTTTGGTCCCAAATCTCTCTTTCAATTATTTAATTTAATTGTTTTGATTATTATTTTCCTTGAAGTTACTAACGTGTGTATTTTGTAATTAGAAAGAGGTACGAGGCATCAAAGTAAGTACTTTAATGTTTTTATTGATGTTATGATGTAGAAATCATGTTTACATTGTTATTATGATATTCCTAGTATCATGTCTAGGGTAATTTTAATATTAAATATGATTGTTACGATGCTTCCTATATTCTTCCTA
Organism: Chenopodium quinoa; assembly: GCF_001683475.1. NCBI lineage: Eukaryota > Viridiplantae > Streptophyta > Magnoliopsida > Caryophyllales > Amaranthaceae > Chenopodium > Chenopodium quinoa. The sequence continues at coordinate 1,056,224 of NW_018744790.1, forward strand.
ATATTTATGATTGTTAGTATCATGTTAGGGCTAAAGCTTTGATTTTTATTGCTTAGTGACATGCTAGGGTTTGTTATTAATCTTGTTAGTATCATGCCTAGGATCTTGCTATTATTATTATGCTTTAATATTAACATGAACATGATTATGATTATAATTGTTTTGATTTATGATGATATTATTATTTTGATTATTTTATTTATGATGGTATTATAATTATTATTCATGATTGATTATTTATTATGTTGCTTGACATTTATTGTTATTGCTTAATCACGCCTTTTATGCATGTTTAAAGGGAATTGGTACTTGTAATCACGCTTAATGAGATAATTAATAATCTTGTTAGGTTAATTGTGATTATAATTCAAGTGATCGCCAATAATAGATTTATTTGTGCATTAAATTCAACCAACATAGATTAAACAGGTTTAGGGGTAATCCTATTGATTGCATGTTAGTCAGAAAGCGCACATGAATACGATCAGAATAAAGTAGAGGCCTATTATTAGGGCAGGTTCAATCTCTTTTAGGTTGGATTTGTACCTTCATCCCCGGACCCTTATTTGGTTCCTGACCTTATGGAGTTGACGATCTCTTGGATCGTTAAGGGGTGTAAACTTCATCCTATGAACGGTTTAAAAGTTCCTTAAAAAACTTGTTGGCGACTCTTTTTCTCTATCTTCTTCCCTTTTGGACGCCACCGTACTTTAGTGTATGATCACAGTGGGGTTCAAGCTAGTGGGATTTTTAAAGATTAAAATTATTCCCTACACTAACCAAACGCCCCCTTAAGGTTTATGGTCAAAAAATTGAATGAAGGGCTTTATAAAATTGGAGGATTTGGGGAAATTAAAGTGTATTATCCAATTTAGGGTTAATGTAGAGCAATATTTCCATTTAATAATATGCCCTCAAAACGGAGATTCTTGCCGAAAACAATAAATGTGGTAGTGCTACTAAAACTTTTTGTGTTTTTGTGGTAGTTTTTAAAAAAAATAAAAAAAAAAAATAAAAATTAAATGGTAGTTCTTAAAAGTGGTCATTTAAATGCTAGTTTTTGACAAAATTTTCAAATAACTAACATGTGGCAACATTTGAATTTGTACTGAGGTTAGTTGTACTAAGGAGAGCGACGTATCCAAGAATTTCTAAGAGTGGCTTCAAAATCGTGAAAAAAATGAAAATATTTTAATTAATGATTTAATATATAAGTTCAAATTTCAGATTGCACTTAGATAAAAAAAATTAAAAAAAGAAAGGAAAAAAAAAACCTACATATAAAGCATTTTTCATATATTGGAATTGTGTCAAATTGTCAATACATCACTACTAAGAGCTTGTTCACAATTACTTAAATTCAGTTCAGTTCAGTTCAGTTCAGCTCCTAATTTTCCTTTCTCATAAAATATCCATTTCAACTCAGTTCAGTTCAATTCAGTTTTGTTTAGCTCCAATCAATTTAGTTTAGTTCAGCTCCAATCATTTCAGTTCAGCTACTAAGGGAGCGTTCTATTCACCTGATTTTTACTTATCTGAACTTATCTGATTTTATCTAAACTAATCATAACTTATCTGAACTTATCTGATCTTATTTGAACTTATAAGCCTCTATTAGATCTTATTTTAGTTATAAATTAAACTTGGGTAGCCTTGATTAACCCTTATCACAACTTATTTGAACTTATCTTAACTTATTTTTCTTGAACTTATTAACCCTTATCAGAACTTATTAACCCTTATCTGAACTTATCTAAACTTAATTATTAACCCTAAAATAAGTGGAAATAAGGTGAACAATGAAGGAATTATGTATTCGATAAGTGTAATTATCAGATATATCAAGGATCACTATTATAGAGATAATAATTTCGTTCTTTTGGGTCGTCATTGTTTGGTGCTAGATATGACAAATGATCTTTGGCTAGTTTAATAGTCCAAAGCCCAATAAAATGGATCCTATAAGGTCACACAACAAGGGTATTGGGTTAAACAAGTAAGAAGCCCAATAATGGGCCTCATGATATTATGACATACCACATGGAGAGTTGGGCTAGAGTAGTTTGATTAGGCTTAGGATTTTGGGCTTGACATGGGCTTCTATTTAAGATATGATCTATAATTAAGATCCATGCCCAGGGTTGACATAAGTCACAATTAACAATCAGTCAATTGTGAAACAAGGCAACCAGTATTCCAAACCCTAATCTATTTCTCTCTCCTCACACACACGACTTTCTCTCCTCCCCCTCACGTCCATACGTCCGGCGCCCCATTGTGGTGGCTCATGGTGTTCGTCGTGGTGGCTCGTGGTTGTTTTGTGTCCCTCTTCTCCGTTGAAAGTTGATTGAAGCGTTCAATCATGACTAACTAGTATTAGTGGAGGTTTAACTTGTGCCCGTGGACCAAGTAGAGGAATCACGCTTGGGGTTCTTTATCTCCCATTGTTCTTGCTCGATCGCACGTGGAATCACGCTTCAAAGGTATAATTACTTGTTCTTTATGTGTTATGCAATGAGATCTTGGGATTAGGTGTTTTATGAATATGATTCATGTTTTTTCCACAATTAGTTACTATAAAATCCAACAGTGGTATTAGTTAGCCTTTTGCATTTACGCATATTGACAATAAATATTTGATGTCCACAAAATTTAATTCAATTAAGAGGGATAATAATTTAATTATGGTTCAATTATTATATTAAATGTGATTTAACTCTTGGAATTGATTAAATGTGATTTAATACTGCTCAAAATAGCTATGACGAGGACCGAATTATGCCTTGCAGTTTTCAAATTTTTCAAACCCTAACCCTATTTTTTCGAAAATTTTCAAACCTAATAAGCTCTAAAATCTGATTTTTGTGCTTGTTTTTGTTTGTTTCGATCGTTTTATGCTTCATGAATTTAATCTAGTTGATTTCATGTATAAATTTTGAATTTTGCATGATCAGTGATTAATTTAAGAGTTAAATTAAATTGGGGATTATTTTTCATGAAGAACCCTTGTTTTTAAAATTAGATTGTGAATTTAATTTTAATATGATGAATTAGCAAAAAATTTATGTTTTAATTTATCATGGACCACACTAATTTTATTTAACAAAAATTGTTAATTAAAATTGAAATAAAAATAAATAAAAATAAAGGTTTTTGGTGTTGTTTTGGGCGGCAGCCATGGCTAGGTGGCGCGGCCAAGGTGGCAGCCGCGGGTGGTGGTTCAAGCGGGAGGGTAGGGGCAGGGCAGGTGGTCCAAGGTGGCTGGACAGCAGTGTGCAACTGTTGCACAACTGTTGTCGTGGTTACCACTGTTGTTGTTGCTGCTACTTCTTGCGGCAGTGGCTACTGTAAAGCAGCCAGCCACCGTGGCTAGCCTAGGCTGGCCAAGCACGGTGGCCTGCAGCCAACAGTAGTACTGCTGCCGCTAATGACTTACGGCAGTGGAAGCTAAGAAAGCGCCTAGCCACCGTGGCTAGCCTCGGCTGGCCAACCATGGTGGCTAGCGGTGTGTGGTGGTTTTCAAGAAAAAAATTTATTTTGTTTTAAAATTATTTTAAGATAAAATCGGTTTTATTTTGGATAAAATAAAATTTTCAAAAGTTGACTAATTTGATATTATCCATATTTAAAGTGTTAATTTTGATAATCATCCATAATTAAAGTGGTTAATTTTGGATAAGATTTGTTAAGATATTCTGAGCATATTCTAAAAGGATAATAATTGATTTAAATAATGTGATTATCCTATAATTAATTTTGGATATATTTGATTTAAAATTTTTTGATTGGCTAGTAATTAGGATAGAATCTCCTAATTTTGTTAGGATAATCTTTGAGGATAAATATGATTTATCTTTTAAGATTAAAATAAGATTTGATTCTATCTCATGACTAATTTAAAATATACGATATTTTATTGATGATCATGAATAATATATGATATTATCTAATTGCAGTAATCAAAATATGATATATTTAGGTGCCATGTTTCCTTAATTGTGAACATTCGATGTTGTAGTTTAGGAAAGCATGATGAGTGATTTATTATATGACACTTTATAATATATGATTTTATTTATTGCTATATAATGACTAGTATGTCCAGTAGATTACTAAATACGATCTGCGCATCGTATGTATTTTTTGTAATCTTAGTACGGTCTATGTACTAATAAAGTATTTTTGTAATTTTATTTTATTTTATTTAAGTAGTAGATAGAATAGAGTAAAATTACAAGCTGTAGTTAATCCAAGAAGCCCATGAAGTGAAGGCCCAAAGGAGCATGGTGGATGAGATCCATGACGATTCAAGTGGGAACATTTACTTTATTAATTTTCTTAGGATTAGGGGTCATGCTATGTCTTGCTTATGCATTCGGTTTATTATGCATGTTAGATTTTATTGATGCTTGTGATGACGCGCTAGAGTTCACTAAATAATCACAACATAATAAATCTAGATCTCAATAATATTGAGGTTGCTTTTCCAATTAGATACCTAACAATCCTTGGATAGTGAGTGATGGGTCGGCCTCCGCAGAGTGTCACTTGTTATTTTAGGCATTGTGGGGTAGATCACGTTCTACATATTTAATTGGTTATACTCAATAAGATTACCAAAAGCATTTAGAACCTTGAAGCTAAGGGTAATAATTAAACATGTGATGGGTAATTATTCAATCAAGAATTACAAGAGTTGTAATCAGTAAAGAGTTTACTCACCTTGAAAATGTAATGCTTGATGGTAGGGCCTCAGTCCGGTAACCTATTACACGAATAAAGGGTCTTGGAATCATTTAATTCAATTGGGATCAATTAATAGTGATTAAAATGTTTTAAAGTTTCAATTTAATTCGCTTATGGTACTTTAAAATTTTATTAAACATAATTGAATTTTGCGTTTACTTATAAGTAACATGTCGTTCTAATTTTATTATTATATATAATCTCCTCGATTGAACATATAGTTGAGAAAATTTTTCAAAAGGTTAAAAGATAATCCATAAACCTATATTCCAAAAAAGGCAAGTTTTAAAAACCCATGTCAAATGTCTAAGGTTGGTTTTATTCAAAATGTTTTGAGTAAAATGCCAACACATTTTCATTTTGAAAAAGTGTTTCAAGGGATATAATGAGGTGGGAGGTACAAACCCTCTAAAAGACAAGTATAGAAGTCCAATAAAGTCTCTTATCTTCAATATGATTGAATATAAGAAAGTGATTGAAATTATCTATGATCAAAAGTTGATAAAATGACATTATTCTTCATCCATTTCATATGGAGTTGGATAGTTGATTAAATAGACTTAGCAAAATCATGAAAAGCGTTTAAACTAGTTAAGAAAAGCATTATTTTGAACCTAATAGAAATGTTCTAAGTGGCTCAAATGGGAAAGGTTTAAGAATACATGGAGATTGCATTAAGAAGTTATAGGCCAAGAAATACAAACAAGTTGCTACTTCTAAAACCTATAACTCTTATATGCTTTAAGTTGTTATGAACAACAAATGTTTCAAATTAAATGGACCAATTTCAATTTATTATAAACAATCTCATACATTTGGAAGGTAAAAGAATGGAAATGTTCCAATTTAAGAATTATATCGTAAAAATTGATTTAGCACATTACTACTTCTTGAACATGTGATGTCATGTTTAGTATTCTACCCCATAGAATGAGAAATATGGCTAAGGGAGAAACAAATCTACAAGTTTAGAAGCAAATGTTGCTACTTCACAAGTAGAATCTACAAGTCTGGAAGCAAAATTTGCAAATTTACAAGTAGAACTTATATTTCACCTTACCTAGTAATTGGCTAGAATTAAATAAATGTTATTTTTTCTTACCATTATCGAAATACTAATCGATGTTAGTAATAACTAACAATTATATTGAAGATTCAAAAACATAGAGTAAATGTTGTTCTATGCTTCATTGAGTCAAAATGTGTTTTGAGTTGCTAAATAAGTTTAAAGTTCTATATGATAGAAATAATTAAACCATTTCTATATATATAAATATAATTGTCTCTAATATGTGTATTAATTCAAATGAAAATGAACATTTCATGCGGAAGATCCAAAGGAATGGACTTTCAATATTCTTACAAAGTCACCATTTAGAGAAATAATGATGCGAACTCAAGGTTGAATACATATCGATGTAAGAAAACCAAAAGGTTCAAAGGCTAGAGACGGACAATGAAACTTCATTTGTGATATGATCACTTGTGCTTAGTTGAAGCATAACTGTGAAAGTTTTAAAAAGTTCAAAACGTCCAGTATGAAGTTCATAATCAGCTTGACAAGATAATAAAAACACTACAATATGATTGTAATGGTGAAAATTTGAGTCAAGACATTTACTTGACAATATATTCAAAGTATTACGATATATGATCGCAATAATGAGAATTTAAACCAAGACCTTGATAAACATCCAAGAATTGTGAAATCGTTTTACAACAAACTCCGAAAGAAAACCTTATTATGAAGTGTTTATGAAGGGAGCTATCAATCTATATGAGATATATTTTGATAATGAATGAAATTACCTTTTTTCCAACCATTGTTAAAGGGATATACTTTTAATATGAGCTACTAATCTAAACCAACTATATATGTCAAATCAAAATGTAGCAAAGACTTCATATATGATATGGATAAGAAGAGTTCTTATACAATCTTTCTACAAAGCAAGGAATAAATTGTATTAAATAGTTTAATGCACGATCAATTCCTATACAAATCACCGAGTACTACTACACAAATCATATTTAGCATAAAATGTTTTTTGCTCAAGTAGGTGCCCTTATGGAAAATTTTTCCAAAAGGTCAAGTGGGAGTAGTATAAATCTCGAAAGAGTTCAAGAAAGCAACAAATAAACATGGTTCAAACCATGGTTAGTTCACCCTATTCTAAATGAGGCTCCTTAAAAAGGCAAGTGGGAGTATAAGAATCTCGAAAGAGTTCAAAAACCTTGAAAAGTGAATTCGAAAATCTTGTAAAAATTCGAGAAATAATCGAATAAAAGCAACAATATGAGCATGATTATATTCACCTCATGTTACAAATGACAACGCGGGGTCTCATTAAGTGTAATGGGAATAATAACCATGTGTCGAAGGTAAGTTCAAATCCTTTATTGTCGCTTCGTTCTCATTGAAACTAAACAAAGTTGTTGTATAAGTTTCAATTGTTGCATCAAAAACCCACTATGATGACTAGCATATGTAAACCTTAGCCAAAGAAATATGATTTCATAGAGTTTCAAAATATTGATTTTGGAATATATAATTATGCAAGTAATAAAGATGATTTGACAAGTTATAACTCCAAGTGCTTTAAAAACAAGGAAATCTGAAATAAATTCTAAGTCTCTAAGCAAGTGTATGAAACTTGAATAATTTGCCTAATTGGGTGAGAACCATTATAAGCAAAACAAACAAGAAAGAAAAATGTTTTCTATACAAAGCAAAGACTTGTTTAAGGATTCAACTAATTCATAGTATGACTATGACTACGATGAAACCTTTACATTAAGTCATGTTGCAAAGATCTTGTTATTTAGATAAAATAATAAAAGGGGGGGGGGGTGAATTGTAGTATGGAGATTGCTAGTCACTTTTTGTGGAATTAAAAGAAACTTAACGCAATAGAGAAATAGTGCAAGAGAGATTTTACGAGGAAAAATTCCTAGGCCAAATAGGAAGTGAAAAACCTCGACCTAAAGGGATTTTGACTTTAAACATTCCACTAAAATAGGCCAACGACTCTATTATAACCTATGAGGAACTTGAGCCTCTACCAAGTTGATTAATGGCTTATATGTACTTGATAGGACAGTACAAGTCTATAACATAAATAGCAAGAAACAAAAGTCGAATGATTTAAACCCAACATATCTATGGCATTGCGGATGGGTTATATAAACCAAAAGCGCATCCAAAAGTTACAAAAGGATGGAATCCTTACATCATTTGATTATGAATCATTTGATGTGTGTGAATCATGCTTGTTGGGGAAAATGACAAAGTCACCTTTTACTGGAAAGGGTGAAAGAGCCAATGATCTCTTGGCACTTATACATACAGATCCCTCTAATAGTTGCAACTCGAAATCTTCCCTCAAAGACCTCTCTTCTCACTCAAGACTTCACTCAAAACCTTACTCTTTCTCTTTCTCTCAAGCTTCACTCAAAGCCTTCTCTACATACGAAGAACTCACTCAAGTTCTCACCCCAATACAAGAGTTCACTCAAACCCTTATTAATTCCCCATTACAAGAGTTCACTTAAACTCTTAAATAACCCTCAAATACATATAAAAGATATAATGTATAAAACTAATATGTTGGACACTTTGAGATATGTAAGGAACTTGGAACCTGAAGGAACTGGCTCACCAACGTGGAGAGAAAATATATTTCTTTTCTACTGCTCTACCACTTGGGACAAACTCCATTATGGAATGACTCACTTAAGCCAGACTGTTTGGAATGAATGAAAACATCTCTTTTTATAATGCTTTAAAGACAAACCCATTCATCCCATGATCTTCAACCATAATAGTAGTGCTTCCTAAATTCTAGGCATTATCTCCATTAACTCCATGAACATAAGAAGTAATGGAAGACATGGATTGGAGTAAAAAATATTTTCTCGATGATCTCCTTATTTTTTTCTCCTGTAAAAAGTTGTTTCAAATTAAATGTGAAAAGCAATTTTATTTTTCCAAAAACTTAATAAATAAAAATAGAAGTTATAAGAAAATAAAATACTAACCAAATCAGATTTTTATCAATTAAAAAATGATTCGGAATTTATTCATTAAGAATAAATATTTTATAAAAATATTTTATCCTAAAATAACTATCCTATTTAATTTGAAATATTAAACCAATTAGAGATTAGATTGGAAACAACCTAAAACATATCCCTAAAATATAGGAGAAAATAAAGAGAATAAAATATCATTTTGACTAAAAAGAAAATCAGATTTTATTTTTTACAACTTATCTTTTATAAAATAAAATCTATTAAAAATAAATTATACAAGTCAAAACTAATTACCTAGAAAGTAGGCAAAGATAATGTAATGACTACTAACATGGAAAACAGACTTCTAGTGCTGTGTAAATGTGTGTTTCTCTAATACACGAATTTTAGACTCACCCGTAAGGAACTGGCTGGTCAGCAACACCCAGTTCCTTCCAGACCGTCAGTTCCTTCGAGACTGAAGTTCCAATTTAGTTCCATAGGCATGTTCCAAATAATTTTTCGTGTCCAACATACTTACATGATTCCTAGAAAAATATAATCCTATTTTTATGTCTTCATGTTTCTCTGATGAAGCTTCTACTTCGATGCTTCTGTTCTTGTCAAGGAACTTCTTTTCACTGGTGAAGCATCTACTCCGACACTTCTGTTCCTGCAAAGGAACTTCTCTTCTCTGATGAAACTTCTACGTACTCTGAAGCTTCTACTCCCATGAAGGAACTTCTCTTTACTTGTTCCCCCTCAGGATTTGATGCTCATTCCTTGCAAAGAACATCTTCTCATTCTTCCTAGGAACTGCATGTAAAGTGTAACAATACGTTTGTACGTTTAAACTTCTTCTCTTTGTGTTCCCCTTGAGGAACTCAAGCACGATCCATACATTGTATATAGGGAACCATCTTCAATGATGATCTAACCTGTACTCAATCATCTTCATGCTTCATGACTTGTTCATGCACATCTCAATACACTTATTAGTTAGATAATCATCATTTGTTCACATTCATCAAAACCTTACGACAGATCTATTAAAGAATTTTAGTGAATTCTACCTTATGAGATTTGGTAGATGGATGTCAAACACTTTCTTGAAATTGTTCATGGAAGAAGATTTGTATATGATACAATCAGAATGGTTTTGAATATCCAATAATCCTAAGGATTCATAAAAGATCCATTAATGGATTGAAGTAAGCATCATGGAGTTAATGCTCTTAATTTTGTGAGTTAATCAAAATCATTTGATGTTCTCATAAAATTAAGAAAATGTCTTGTGTATACAAGATGTTTAGTGGGAACTATATAGTCTTCTTCGTCTAGTATAAAGAGCAATTATTCATTGCTTGAAGAGTCAAGCAATGACTAATGCATTTTGTATGAAAAAACCTTGAAGAGAATGATGAGTACATTTGGGATTCAAGATCTATAGAGATAGTTTTAGAAGGATGTTTAAGCTTGGTTAAGAAACTTATATTGATAAGATTCTTATAAGGTTCAAAACTATATTGAAAGGAGTTTCAATCCCATGTAACATGACACATTGCTTAAAGATTCAATGCTTTGAGAAAGGTTGATGAAATTAATGCTTTGAGTGATGCTCCTTATATAGTTTGCAAAGGATGAATCATGCATGTCATACTATACTTATCTATTTGATTCATGCATTTTAAGGACAAGTGATGATAGATTTCAATCGAAATCCAATGTAACGTTGGAATACAAATTTGAAATTTCTAAGTTCCTTGCGAAAGGGGCGAAGGAAAATTCTTAGAGTATGGAGATGACGATTATTATAAAATTTAGAAGTTTCAAAATTCATGTTTATGAGAATGTCTCATGAACTCTACTTACTAAACCTCTTCTATGACCAAGTTATGAGAGTCATACCAAGGATCTTAGATTGAAGCAAGTTATGTAATTTAAGTTGTGTATGTTTTGAGAAAACATATCACATAAGTAATACATTAACTTGCGGAATTATTTTTATCAATTGAAACAAAGTTTTCAATATTTTTAATTATGGTTTATTGACATTAAATAAAATATCCAAAATAATTATGGATTGATGGGCTCATCAGGTTGATTACCTGGTTAATGGAACCCCACTGGTGAACTAAATTCATATATAATTTAAATTCCTAGTTTAAAATCATTAAAGTGGACATAAATGGTTTCAATAAATGGACTAACATGTAAGATTGATTGGATAGCGTAGTTTCATGGGCTATAGGGGCATAGTGATGATGCTCGGTTAATCACATGGATATGCATGAATGATACATGATCGAACTATAGATCTACTTTGAAGTTCAAGTATAGAGCTTCCGGATATATTAGTGAATTCCTTTGACATGAGTGGAACACTGATTCCATTCAATAAATGATTTGGCTGTGGTACATTCAAACGTCTTCCCGTAACTAAAGATTTTAAAGGATGTTTCCCGGCCATTTCAGGAGTTGAGTGGGAGCTTTAGTTGCCACAAGATTGGATTGAGTCTACCTATTTAATTAGGAATGTGTCTTTGGCCCTTGAAGAGGGAGAATTCAGAAAATGCATGGTCGTGCTCAAATGATTACATAGTAATCATTTGTTTTGTTATTCTAACTCAGATTTCAAGAAAAGATTTGTAGATAAATATGATAACGACATTAATCATATAATCAAATCGACACACATTGACTTAAGGAATTTGAATATTGCGCACTTGTCTCAGACAAATGGGAGATTGAAGGAATTATGTCTTCGATAATATCAAGGATTACTATTATGGAGATAATAAGTTCGTTCTTTTGGGTCGTCATTGTTTGCTGCTAGATATGACATATGATCTTTGGGCTAGTTAAACTGTCCAAAGCCCAATAAAATGGATCCTATAATGTCACACAACAAGAGTATTGGGTTATACAAGTAATAATGCTAGTTTTTGTGTTTTTGTGGTAGTTTTTTCAAAAATAAATAAATAAATAAAAATTATATGGTAGTTGTTCTTAAAAGTGGTCATTTAAATGCTATTTTTGACAAAATTTCCAAAAAATTAACATGTGGCAACATTTGAATTTGTACCGAGGTCAGTTGTACTGAGGAGAGCGGCGTATCCAGGAATTTCGAAGAGTGGATTCGAAATCGTGAAAAAAAAGAAAATATTTTAATTAAAGATTTAATATATAAGTTCAAATTTCATATTGCACTTAGATAAAAAAAAAAAAAAAAAAAAAAAAAAAAAAAAAAAGAAAGGAAAAAAAAAACTACATATAAAAGCATTTTTCATATATTGGAATTGTGTCAAATTGTCAATACATCACCACTAAGGGCTTGTTCACAATTACTTAATTTCAGTTCAGTTCAGTTTAGCTCCAATCAGTTCAGTTCAGTTCAGCTCCTAATTTCCTTCTCTCTTAAAATATTCATTTCAGCTTAATTCAGTTCAGTTCAGTTTAGTTCAGATCCAATTAGTTTAGTTTAATTCAGCTCCAATCAGTTCAGTTCAGTAAATGTTAACAGACCTTAAGGGTGCATTCTATTCACCTGATTTTTACTTATCTGAACTTATCTGATTTTATCTGAACTAATCTTAACTTATCTGAACTTAACTGATCTTATATGAACTTATTTGAACTTATAAGCCTCTATAAGATCTTATTTTAGTTATAAATTAAACTTGGGTAGCTCTGATTAACCCTTGCCACAACTTATCTGAACTTATCTTTACTTAATTTTCTTGAACTTATTAACCTTTATCTGAACTTATTAACCCTTATCTGAACATATTTAAACTTATTAACCCTGATATAAGTGGAAATAAGGTGAACATTGAAGGAATTATGTCTTCGATAAGTGCAATTACTAGATATATCAAGGATCGATCACTATTATGGAAATAATAAGTTCATTCTTTTGAATCGTCATTGTTTGGTGCTAGATATGACAAATGATCTTTGGGCTAGTTAAACAGTCCAAAGCCCAATAAAATGGATCCTATAAGGTCACACAACAAGGGTATTGGGTTAAACAAGTAAGAGGCTCAATACTGGGCCTCATGAGATTATGACATACCACATGGAGTGTTGGGCTAGAGTAATTTGATTAGGCTTAGGAGTTTGAGATTGACATGGTCTCTTATTTAGAGATATGATCTATAAATAAGATCAATGCCCAGGGTTGACATCAGTCACAATTAATAATCAGTCAATTGTGAAACAAGGCAACCAGTATTCCAAAACCTTATCTATTTCTCTCTCCTCACACACACGACTCTCTCTCCTCCCCCTCACGTCCGTACGTCCGGCGCCCCCTTGTGGTGGCTCGTGGTGTTCGTCGTGGTGGTTCGTGGTTAGTTCATGTCCCTCTTCTCCGTTGAAGGTTGATTGAAGCGTTCAATCACGGCTAACTAGCATTAGTGGAGGTTGAACTTGTGCTTGTGGATCAAGTAGAGGAATCACGTTTGGGGTTCTTTATCTCCCATTGTTCTTGCTCGATCGCACGTGGAATCACGCTTTAAAGGTATAATTACTTGTTCTTTATGTGTTATGCAATGAGATTTTATGAATGTGATTAATGTTTTTTCCGTAATTAGTACCTATAAACTCTTACAAACAGAATAGGGCCTAAGTCTAGCATAATTCATATGTTTACTAATTTATTATTGTATGAGTAACATTCTAGTTTTTTTTTTTTTAATTTTTTTTAAATTTTTTTTTAATATAGTAAATGTAAAATTGTAAATCAAAACTATAATCCTTAAAAAAAAACAAGTAAAAAAAAAAAATCAATACTGTAATACATAAAAATCAATCAATTATGTAACATTTATCTCTAAATAATTTAACATTCTAAGTTCTATCTCCAAAATGACAAAAATTAATATTACACACAAATTAAAAACCGCAGCCAATATATACAAATTAAATGAATTAAAAACTGTCAATTACATATCAATTAAAATGTATCAAGTAAGATTCTAACTCCACAATCAACTATTTAATTTGTCAACTAGTAAGTAGCCCGGACGGTTTTTCAAATGCTACTGTTGTACGTTCAATCGTTTAAATTTTTTTAAAAGGCTTTTTAAAATTTTAATTGTTGTCAAATTAAAATTGAGTTTTTTTTTTAATAACAAAACCTTTAAAAAAAAAAAAAAAAAAAAAAAAAAAAAAAAAAAAAAAAACAGCCCATCCCAACTCCAACAGCGACCCCCAACCCCCACGACCACCCCAACACCCACTCCTCCGGCAGCCTCTCCTCCCCACCTACACCGCCGTTAGACCTTCACCTAGCGGAAACCGACCCTCTTCCCATAAAACCACCAGATTTCCACCTCCAACCACGAAAACCACCATTGAAACCGCCATTAATAGAGCTAAAAAAACTCATTAATAATCGAAATTTGAGTTGAAATTCACAGATTATTCTACTAGTTTTCATATTTTCAGGCTATATGATCTAAGAGTTTGGAATCAACGTAAAAACAAATGAAGAAGAACAATAAAAAAAATCAAATCGTAACAACTAAAATGAAACTTTTCATTTTTCCAATTCATAATTTAAGTATGAATCTAATTTTTTTAAGGGGAAGTAAGGTCGGTTTTTGCTGGGTGGTGATGCGAATGGAGTTCCGGCGGTGTGGGTGGGGATGAGGGGTTGCCGGGAGGATTCGGTTTGGTGGCGTGGGGTTGGTGTGGAATTGTGGACCGGTGTTTTTTCTCTTTATTTTTTTAGTTTTTGTAATTTTTGTTTTTTTTTATTTTTTTTTAACCAATCACAAAGTGACATGTAGCACCTTAACCTATTAAAACAGGTTACCAACACGTTAGGGACCAATAAAAGAAGATGCCCTATAAAGGTGGGATTATTAAATAATAATTCAAAGGTGGGATTATTAATATCGAATCGGCCAAAGGTGGATTATTAGAAACATTTTTTCCTTTTAGATATTAATAACATACTTGATAATTGACATAGATGGTGAAATAGTTTTTGTTCTTATAAGAGGTTGAAGGTTCGATCCTCAAATCATACGCCCTAAATCTATATATATATATATATATATATATATATATATATATATATATATATATATATATATATATATATATATATATATATAGAAATGGGATCATATGAGACCACATCCCTTATGTGAGAACCCTATTATATGTGAGGACTAATTATAACCGTTGGATCAATTACATCCAACGGCCACAATTAAATCCCGGTCAAACAAAACTACTGTGTTTTTTCTCTCTTCTCCTTCCTCTTTCACGCACTATTTCCTCTCTCCTCACAATTTCACTATTTTCTACTCTCTTTCTCTCTGCTTTTCTCTCTGATTTCTCATCATTACTCCTCCAATCTTCATCAATTGTTTTTCAAGGTGAGTTTATTGTTTATATTTTCGTGTTCATCAATTAATTTTAGGTCACATTCAGTTACATTTGTTCATTTTCATTTTGATTTTCGTTTGATTTTCGCTGATTTCAGCTCACATTGTTTATCAATTTCTGTCGATAATGTTTTACTTTGTTTTTTTCATTGATTTCAGTTTTATTTTCGTTTTTTTGAGTAGATATCAAGTTGATTTTGCTTATTTTCGTTATTGTCCAGTTTTTTCGTTTTTTTGGAAACCTACAATTCCCTGATAATTTGTGCTATTATGTTCATTTTAGCTTGATTTTAGGTATTTTAATTCTTTTGTGTATTTTAATTTGATTTTCGGTTTACTTTAGTTCTCAAGTATGTTTTATTTTCTGGTTTTATCTTATTTTTTGTTTGATTATAGCTTTATTTAAGTAATTATTAGTTGATTTTAGTTTTCATTTTGCTTCATATGAGTAATTATCTTACATTTTCTTTGTTTTTTTTTTGGAAACCTAGAAGTAATTGCTATGGATTCTGCAAATGTTCCTCAAGAAAATACAATGTATGTGTTTCTGCTCATTTTATTTTTATTATTTGAGTTATTATTATTTTTGTTGTTGTTGTAGATTAGTTGTATTACTTGTATGGGAGTTCTTGTAGATTAGTTGATAACTTGTTCATTTTATGTTTTGTTGTTCATTTATGAAATATTAGATTTTTAATTGACAGTTACAAGCAATAAAAAGTTGTAGATAATGTTGGGAAGTAATTTTCAATACATCTAAAACTGCCACAGGTTAATACTTGTATGTGAAAGCAAATAGGAAAAAAAAAACAGTTTAAGATGGGAAGTAATTTTCAATGCATCTCTTTTGTTTGTCTTAGAAATTATCACAATCAAAATTCCCTGTGCAATGTTATTACTATCGTCACCACAAAGCTATCAACTTCGTTGTGTACTTAGTTCGGATTTTCACATTAGAAGCCAAGAAACTGATAGTTAGAAGGCGTTTTACTGTTCGGCTTTTCACATCAGAAGCCTAGAAGTTAGTTCATTATGTTGCACATCAGGTCTTAAAGTAGATATCAGTGAGAAAGAATTTGAGTTTAAAAACAAGTTCTCTAACTTCTTCACAGCTTTGAAAGTAGTTGATAACTTGTTCATCCGCCGGGTCGCACGACAGAAGAACACCCAACATAAAGATGCACACTCCCCCATGTGAAATATTCATCTTCATGTTCACTTTATGTTTTGTTTTTCATTTTAGCACTAAGTATTTGCTCATTTGAGAAATGAGCATTTAAGTTTTGTTCATTTTGTTAAATTAGTAGCTAAGTATTTTCTCATTTGACATCAAGGATACCTATTTTGTTGAGCAGGACATCTGTTGAGACAAATTCTGCTGTTAATGTTGGTGAGCAAGATGCAGCAGGGGCGGGACAGTTAAGAGTTATTGGTGGTGACCAAGATGCAGCAGGGGCAGCACAGTTAAGAGTTGGTGGTGACCAAGATGCAGCAGGGGCATCACAGTTAGGAGTTGTTGGTGGTGACGAAGATGCGGCAGGGCCAACACAATTAGGAGTTGTTGGTCGTTCTACACAGCCACAATATAAAGGAATGAGTTTCAAGACAGGATCTTCTAATGACAAAGGAAAAATGGTTTTAAAGGACACATTTAAGAAAGAAAAACAGATGATTAAGGTAGTGGAGATGAAATCCAGCAATGAATTGCAAGTTTTGAAGTCAGGTAATGAAGTGAAAGGTTTGAAGTCTCACATTCATGGGACATTGCATAGTCGGATGTCACCCTCATCCGTTGTTCAAGTTATGGAATCAGTTTTACTTTCACAAAATCAGTTGAAAGCAGCTAGGGATATAGGATTTGGGTCGATGGAGTTTTTGAAGGTGACCCAACTGCCTTTGTGGTTGGGTTTATGGTTGGTGCAGCACTTTGATGCTAAGACGTGCTCATTAAATATTCCTGATTCTGATCCTTTCCGTATTACTGAAGACCATGTGCATGAAGTTCTTGGGTTGCCAATAGGGGGCATAGAGATTGATAAAAATAATTTTTCCAGAAATAAAAAAGTCATTCAACAATGGAAAAAGCAATTCCAAAGCAACTCACTCTCTATCAAAATAGGGGAGCTTAAAGAGTTTTTGAAGGAGCATAAGTCAGCTGGTGCTATGTTCAAACGAAACTTTGTAGTTCTTTGTGTGTCTACACTGATGGATGGTAGTCTTCTTATTTCATGTGCAAGCTAACACGTCATGCCCATTTATAATAAAATTCCGTAGTGATACCTCATGCGGCAATTTCAACCAGGCAGCCATTCCAACTATCCAGCCCTCATCTCCTCACACGCAAACGGCAAGCAAGCAGCATGCACAAGCGTCACCTGCCCTGTTTCAAGCAGCAAGCCGGCTTTGTATAATAATTTTTGCGAGGATAGCCAAGAAAACCCAGCCGGTATCACTACCGTCTGTGTCTTCGGAAGCTAGGCAAAGAAATTTGTGAGGGTAGATAAGAGAACCCAGCCGGTACCATTACCGTCTGAGTCTTCGCAATCAAACACTAAAGAAACCCAGGCTCATTGCCTGCAAAATTGCAGCCGTACTAGCCTCCACCTCCGGCAATGGATGAATACGGCTGTGGAGTATTGAACGATTAAACCCGGTGGTGTACAAACCAAAGCCACTTGGAGTGTCGAATTGATCAATCCGGTTGTAGGTATGCTCAAGCTAAGCCGGTTGTGAGTGTTTGAGCAAAATGACTCCTAGCAAGCTAAGCGCTTGGCCAAGCACTACCCACCCATGCGGAAATGCCACGCATGTCTTGCCTTCCTGTGAATGTTGTAGCGTTAGTCACAACGCAACTCTTGTCTCCAGCCATGCATCCGTTTTGCTTGTTTCAAGAACACGCAAGTGGTCTTACACCGCCTGGCCAAGCATGCTTGCGAATGTCAGCCAATCTTCATCACGCATGAGTTGGGCACCCAAGTACCCGGCTGATGTACCAGTCAGGCGGCACTTTGCTCAACGGCAGCCAGGCGACTAGACTTCTCCGGCTGTTGATGCTTGAATCATGATGCTTCAATCCAAGGCATACACAGGGCAAGCTCCTAAACCGGCTGTGAAGGACTTGGCTATGAAACATCCAACCTCTCGCATGCCTAACCAAGCACACGGCAGTATTGCCACTTGTGTGTACACAGTTGCAAGTTAATTTGCAAAACTGGTTGGGTGGCACTCGTTGCGCCATTACAACCGATTATAAGTGCTTGTTTCAATATCGTAAAGCATAAGCATGGGTCAGGCGGCACTATAAGAGCAGCAATCAGCCCCATTGCCGCATATGTAGCCGGCATATGCGTGGAGATTTCTGTGGATATTGCCGCATGTTGTTTTACTTACGCATGTGTGGCTTGAGTATAGCTCAAGCAAGTCAAGCGGCAACATGAGCATCCGGCTGTGTACATGAGAGCTAGACTATGTGCTTCGTCCGTCTTCATTCTCCATTGCAATGAAAGCCAGCCGGCAATCATAAAAGCAGCCATAAGCTTTATTCCTGCGTATGCTGTATGGGGCTTGGTTGTGTGGAAGCAGCCCTTGAAGACAACCATGAGAGAAGCATGCACCTAACAAGATATGCATACAACCGGCAATTTGCACCCAAGTAAAACCGGTTGTGTATGCTTTGTATAAGCAGCTTACAATCGACACCCAAGCAAAACCGGCTGTGGGTTTATGCGTAAACAAGCCGGCATTTGATTGAAATTAGCATAATCATTGGAAAGCTCAAGCATTCTTGCAACATGCTTGTTGTTTCAAGCATACACAAGTGGCATTATACCGCATGGCTCAAGCATGCTTGCGAACATCAGCTAGCTCTATGTATTGCAAGCGGCATTCACCGGCTGGGTGCTTGCAAGTCAAAGCACGCATTTGATTCCCATAAATGGCAATGTCGACATCTCAGGCGGCAATCGTAGAAGAGCCTCTTGATTGAGCACAAGCGCCACAATACAAGATCCTCATCTCAACCAACTAGTGTTATAAGCAAGCGGCCTTGGTAGCTTGGACGCCTATCAAGCACTGGCCTTGCCTCGCATGGGAAGAACAGCTTTCAACTGCCGGCTGTGTAAGTGCAAGATGAAATCAAGCAACCAGCCAATGGCCAGGCGTCAAGCATCCCGCTTGGTAGCAAGCGCATGAATGGCTCGAGTTTTTCGGCTAGCATTGAGCTTGGGCCAGGCAGCAGCTGGCCACACCTAGCCAGGCGCATACAATGCACCTTCGAAGCCGGCTGTGGTAGCATTGCGTCGCCACGTTCCGATCTAGCCAAGCGCTAAAGCTCACCATGTACTAGGCACATATAATTCGGTTGTGTGTGCAGCTCTTGATCACGTATCACTGCTGCAATACATTCTCAATGGTGTGAGCTGGCACCTTATATGCAAACAACAAGAGATAAGCGGTATTTGGCCGAATGTATGTACAGCAGCTACAATGGCTTGTTGCGGATGTCACAAGGTCCAGCCGGCATTTCAAGAAACCAGCCCCTGGCCAGGCAGCGACCGGCTGATGCTCCTAGCAAGCCCAGCAGCTGGCCAGGCGGCAATCTTATTACTTCAAGCTAGGCGGCTAGCTATCTCCTCCGGTTGTGTATGTGTGGAAGTCTAGCTCGTTAAACCGAGTGGGTAATGCTTGTGTTACACCATAAGGTCCGACTAAGTATGCTTGTTCCGAGCTACGTTTGTAGCATGATTTTCATGATGCGGTTAAAGCTTGATTAAAATAGTAAGTTGATTAAATCATTATTTAAAAATGATTAATCATCATTTTAATCATTTTAATATTGATCAAATCACTAATGCGGTTAGTCATTATTATAGTTATTCTCATTATTATGATTATTATCATCATTGTAAAAAAAAAAAAAAAAAAAAAAAAAAGGGTAACCGACTGTATATATACGAGGTGAGCTTTGGAAATTCCGGATGAATGGTGCATGTATGCATTACGCTATTGAAGCCGGTAATTGGTACAGCTTTGCTAAGCCTCCTGTATGTATGAAGCCCGAGCAATGAGCTTACCGATTGGGTGACACTTCTGTCACACCATGGAAACCGGCTTAGTATACAAAGGTCAATACAACCTTATGAGAAGTATGGGGCTAGAAGTTCTTCTGCATTTGTAGGGTTTGAAGCATTGCCTCCTGTGAAGCTCCGCCTTCTGTATGCATTGCTTCCTGTGAAGCCCTGCCTCTTGTGTTGCCTCCTGTATGGGTTGGCCACAAGTTTTCACCAAGCTGAACCAAGGTAGTCTGAGTCTCACTCTCTAGCCGCCTGTGGTTACACGTTAAAGCGACATTGTTATACTTCAATAAAACCGTTTGTATACATGGGTCGAAGTTAAGCTACTCAAATCAAACCTCCTGGGCACACTTCAACAAACTCCCTTGATCTCAAACTGCTCTTAGTCGGTGAACCGTGTGGGGTATCAGCTAGCAAAGCTTCAAGGAGTCGCCTAGATACTTCCACAACTTGTTTTATTATCAAATGTATGAAGTCTCGCCGCATGTATATGGGTCGATACAACCCCTTGAAATAGCATGGCTAAAGACTTAGAATGGGGATGTATGCCTTACCGCACCAAAACAAGCAGCATGATCATGAAATCAAGCGGCTTGAGTAGTCAAGCAGGAGGCGCCTCAGCAAAGAGTCGCCTGTGTTCTCGGAGAATCAAATCCATCTCTTGGATCCTGCTAACCCAGGAGGCATTTCATGGCCGCCTGTCACCATTTGAAGAGCCTGGTATCACGAGTTAGCAGGAGGCACTTCAATGCCGTCAAGCATGTTGGCATTCTCCACCGGAAGGTACCATTCTAACAGACTCAGTACGAGTATTGTGTACATCCTTACTTAGTTTTCAATACCGCATTTTACTTGGTTTTTCGAAAACATTTGATATTGGTTCAAGTCTCCCTTAACGGCAGCATACTGATCGCAAAAGGTCTAAAAAAGTATGTTGAGCAGGCTCAAGTAGAACCACCGCCTGTGCAATGTGTAGGCGGCAAAATTTAAAACAAATCGTCTGCTGCAGCAGGCATCCGGCGACGCCCATTCGGGTGAAATCGTCGCAGAGAACACCTCCCTTCCGGGAAGAACATTGTTCTAGCGATCAAGCGAAGGCCAATGGCCGGATGATCCTACTGAGGCCAACGGCCGGAATCGTGCCATAACCAGCGTTGCTTAAAGCATCCCAAACGGTTATGCACTTGAGCGATCAAGCGAAGGCCAATGGCCGGATGATCCTGTTGAGGCCAACGGCCGGAATCGTGCCATAACCAGCGTTGCTTAAAGCATCCCAAACAGTTATGCACTTGAATGATCAAACGAAGGCTAAACAGCTGGATGATCAAAAATAAAAATTTGTCTGTAAAACTCAGGCCTCCGGCGACGCCCATTCGGGTGAATTCGTCGAAGAGAACATCTCCCTTCCGGGTGGTACATTGTTCTAGCGGTCATAACTCAAACAGCTTTAACCGGCTAACGTTAAAAATAACTCCCGGTTGTTTGAAATGATCCTTGTAACCAAGATATAACCGGTTCCTCACTGCAAAACAGTACAACCGGCACATCAAATCTTGGTCATGTCATAACCAGCGTTGCTCAAAGCATCCCAAAAGGTTATGCCCTCGTATGATCAAACAAGCGGCCAATGGCCTAATTGATCAAAATAAAGGCCAACGGTCATATAATATTGCTTGCAAAACTTCCACGTGATGGCCGACAATCCGCCTAGGATGGGGCTATCAGCATAGTGAGGCTAAAGGTAATAATCGTCGACATCTGTCTAGTTCAGCGGCAATCATTATTATGATTTGATTAACTCGGAAAATGTCATACCATTCAAGGTATCAAATTTTCCAAGTCAATCAAATCTCTCCCCAAATTGAACTAGACAAATGCCGACCAAAGAGGCTCAGGCAGTCGCGTTTTCGAAAGAAGCAATCCCACTGCTAAGTGAGATTACTCCTTCCGAGGGGCTAATGTTTGGGGGTAAAAAACCCCCTAACAATCGGACCACTATTAACGCAACATGTGTCCCAATAGCCTGCTGACACGTGTCACCCTTAGAGAGGCCCAAAGGGAACCAACCCGTTCCTGACACGTGTCACCAAACCCTAGAAAGGGATTGAACTCCTTCTCTATAAATAGAGGAACCATCCTCATTTGCAAAACACACAACCAACAATCCAACAATCCAACAAAAAACACAACTTACATTGAATACTCATTCAATGCACCCAAAAACCGAGCAATCTTCATTGCAGAACCCTCCTGACTCAGGAGGGGTTATTACTTTCCGCACTATACTCCTCAAACACGTTCTAACTTGATCGTCGGAGGCGGAACTCCCACCCTTGGGAGTCTCCGTTGTTTTGCAGGTACAGACAGCTGGAGGTCAGTCTCGGTGTTGTAACTCTCCCGCAGGACACATCAAAAAACCCCGAAACAGTTGGTGCAGCACTTTGATGCTAAGACGTGCTCATTAAATATTCCTGATTCTGATCCTTTCCGTATTACTGAAGACCATGTGCATGAAGTTCTTGGGTTTCCAATAGGGGGCATAGAGATTGATAAAAATAATTTTTCCAGAAATAAAAAAGTCATTCAACAATGGAAAAAGCAATTCCAAAGCAACTCACTCTCTATCAAAATAGGGGAGCTTAAAGAGTTTTAGAAGGAGCATAAGTCAGCTGGTGCTATGTTCAAACGAAACTTTGTAGTTCTTTGTGTGTCTACACTGATGGATGGTAGTCTTCTTATTTTTATTATGCTCATTTTACTTTCAATTTGCTCATTTTCAATTTAGTTTGCTCATTTCTATTTTATTTTGCTTAGTTAAATTTCTATTTGCTCAATTCTCTTTTGTTTTGCTCATTTTTTTGTCAGGGAAACAAAACATGAATATAATTCTGATATTCTTACATTTCTTTCTGATGTTGATAAAATCAAGGACTTGAATTGGTCAAAGTATATCCTTGATTCTTTCGTGAAGGGCAAGCTTTTATGGGAAGAACGTCCAACTCGTTCTTTTCCTGGGTTTTTATTGTTTCTTATGGTATTACTATAATTTTTGTATATTTTTAATGTAGTATTTCTTACTTATTTGTTGATTTTTAATTTACTAATTTTTCTTTTCTTACTTGTTTGTAGTTATTATATGTTGATCAATTTGTACTTGAGGAAGTTCGAGCTGCACGTGAAATTCCAATCTTGAAAGGGTGGACAACAGCTATGCTGTCAACACGTGAGAAATTGGAACTCTTTAAAGGGAGGCTTGGAAATATTCGTGCTAAAAAGCTTGATGCTGGTTCTTCTAGCATGACACAACCTAAAATGGTGTTTAACTATAATTTTCTGTTTTATTTTTTTCCTTTTTATCCTACTTTTTTAACTTTTTTGTTTTTTATTTAGGAAAAATTCATTCCTTCTGAAGTGGAAACTCAAGTAGTTGCCAATAAGGTAACCATATATACTGTAATATTCTTTGTTCTTTTTGGAAATGACCAACTAATTTTTTCTCATTTGTCTAATGAGTAAGCAATTACTTGCTCATATTTGAAATGAGCAAATAATTTTTTACTCATTTGACAGATGAGCAAATTATGCAATTGGTTATGTGTTATAAGTAAGCTTGGTTTATATTTGTTAGGATATTTGGTTTCAACTTGTTCTAACTTTCTTTTTCTTTTTTTTTTGTTTTGTTTATGTTTGTCTTTAGGAACAATCTGATCCAATTCGTACAAAAAATGAATAAAGTGAACAAGATCCAAAGAAGGTATTTATATGAGTTTTCTGGAAGCCAATATTAATTTTTTGTTTATTTTTAGAGTTCTTCTCAGTATGATGCATAGAGGCAAGTGGCCATATGTGTGCTTTTGCATTACTCATATGCATGTCATGAATATAGAAAAAGTATTTTATGTAAATGTTGGTCTTTGGTTACTGCAATCTTGTGAAACTCATATATGATAAATATGTGGATATTTCTTGTGAGCAGGAGCATTATAGTTCTTAATTTTTTTGCTCATTTGTCAAATGAGCAATTAATTTTTTGCTCATTTGTCAAATGAGCAAAAACTTCAATGCTCATATAAAGTTCAATTTGCTCATTTTTATATGACTTTGCTCATTCCATATCCACTTTGCTTATTCCATATTTACTCTTCTCATTTATATTTATCTTATTTATGTATTTTTTTATTTATTTTTTTTTTTTTTACAGAAATGCCTTATGGAGCTTGCAACAGCATCTTCAAACCTGGTCTTGGCATACATGTATTTCAGTCAAAAACATGAAATTGCCATCAAGTATTTTCCAAACAACGAGAAGATACAAAAGTTGAAGGAAGATGCCATGGGCATTTGTGATGAGCATAAGATGAGCTCCAAAACTTTGACTGAAGATAATACTCTTTCATTTAGCCAAGATGAAGAATATTGGCAAGATCCAGCAGTAATTGAAGCTTGGGATAGGTTTTCTCAGATTTCAAGCAACAAAAAGCATGCTGAATCTTCATTCAATGCAATGGTTGTTCATCCAAATGAATCGGAACCCATTGATGTTACTAAGATTGCTTCTGAAAGTGTTCATATAGCAAGTTGTATCCCTGATGTTGGATGTTCAGATAGGGCTGCTAAAAATGTGTTCAAAAAAATTGGAGATTCAAGTTTCAAATCTGCTTCAGGACATTCACTTGCCAAAGGATCTGGAACTCCTACATTCAGTTTAGGAGTCTTTTCTCAAGAAACCAATTCTCCCCCTAGCAATGCGCCTACTGAACCTGTAGTTGCTTCTGTTAGTGCACAAGTTGGTGCTTCTGTTGCTAATGCTTCTCAAGCTGTTGGTGATGCTCTGATTGCTAATCCTCAAGATCTCATTTCTGATGCTCAAGAAGCTTTAATTGTGCATAAGAGAAAAGGTGATACTGAAAAGAAGAGTTCTATTCCAAAGAAACGCAAACCCCAGCCATCAGTGCTTCTTAGATCACCTTTTAAGTCCCGCATTATGATAATTTACAATCCATTATCACCAGTTCAGATGAGTGTCTTGAAGGCAATGTTTGCTGATGATAAAAATCGTTTGTAAGTATTTTTTTTATCTATAGAATTTATTATCTTGTACATTAACTTCCATTTGTTTTAGACATACTAACTTTCTTTATTCTTTTTATGCAGTGAACCAGTATTTAATGGAGAGAATGGTCTTGAAATTTTGAGAGTACATCTTGAGAATATTTATAATAAATATAAAGTTGATACAGAGATCATTAATGCTTGGTGTAGCATTCTGAATTATAATGAGCAGTTTAGAGATCCAAATTCTCCTGCTCGTTTATTTTTTGACCTTAGTGCTACCGTAAGTTCAAATTCTTTCATTTATTTTGTTTTATTGAATTATTTTGTTTTTTTGTTGTAATTAATTTTTTTTTCTTTAACATGTAGGACTGTCTTATTCACTATGAGATAGATTCTGTTGCCCATCGGAATAAGATGTTTTTTGAGGTTGCTGAGAATTTGTACATGAAATCAGTTGTACCACACAAGGATATTCAGCTTTTTTTCTTCCCAGTTTATGAAGAAGATCATTAATATTTGGTATGTTTTAACACTACCACACTGAATGGTAATATCGAGCTTTTTTATTATAACAAAGATGCTGAGATCATAAACAGCTTTTAAAACATTTGGTATGGCTTAAAAGTTAATCTTTATTCACATTATGTTTGTTTCTTTTACTTGAATGATTAGATTTTATTATGTTTGCTTATTTAATGTTTTTGTTTTCAGAGAACTGCTTTTTCAAACTTTATTCAATGTGAAGGAAATGTACAGAGTTCTATTTTGGCAAATGATATCAAGCGGATGGAAATTTCTGTGATTAATGGTTCATGGAAGTCTTCGGATAAAAATCATTTGCATTGTGGAGTTGCAGTGATGAGACTCATGGAAACATACATGGGTTGTGCAAAGTGGGATCCTGGTTTGAAGAAAAATAATGTAAATTCTTTGCTCATTTGAGAAATGAGCAATTAACTTTTTGATTATTTGCTAAATGAGCAAGAAATTACTTGCTCATTTATCAAATGAGCAAAGAAATGTTTGCTTATTTGACAAATGAGCAAGGATTTACTTGTTCAGTTCATAAATGAACAAAGAAATGTTTGCTCATTTCACAAATGAGCAACTAATTCTTTGCTCATTTAAGAAATGAGCAATTAACTTTTTGATTATTTGCTAAATGAGCAAGAAATTACTTGCTCATTTATCAAATGAGCAAAGAAATGTTTGCTCATTTGACAAATGAGCAAGGATTCCTATCAAATGTTTACTTTAATTTTGAGGTCTATGGTCCATTAATCTAGCAATACCATAGGCCATTGCCTTACAAGTTACAACTGCAACTTGTGGTGTTACTTTTACATGTTTGCTCATGTTATTGAAATCTCCTTAATTGTATAGGGTTTGATTATGTTATTTGTTTTGCAGCTGATAATCTTGACTAAACTTCGTGAAAAGTACACCTTGGGAATAATTACAAGTGAAGTGAACACTATTCAATCTGTTAAAGAAATTGCTCAGAAGAAGAAAAAGCAAAGTAAAGTTTCTGTTGCTGACAAAGAAGAAAATGCTGAAAAAGAAAAGCCTGAAGAAGAAAAAGTTCAAGGAAGAAAGAGCAAAAGACTGAAGAAAGCTGAATGTTAGGGAATTAAATAGTTAGTAGTGATGATTTGTCTTTTTTGGTTTAGGGAATTTGGTAAATTAAGATTTTATCTACTTTTAAGTAGTCTTTGAATGATGTAAAACTGATTTATAAACAGATTTTACCAATAGAAGCCTACCCTTTTTTACTATAGTGATGATTATATTTGAATTAAAATTCAATCTTTTTTTTGTTTTTACTTCACATACCTTGTTATATACAGCCGTTTTCATTTGAAATATTCGTTCATTTGTTAAATGAGCAAACAGATGTTTGCTCATTAAATGATAGATCAATGAATTCTTGCTCATTTGATAAATGTTCAAAGAATTTCTTGCTCATTTGATAAATGAATAAAGAAATGTTTGCTCATTTCACAAATGAGCAACTATTTTTGCTTATTTAGGAAATGAGCTTTTACCTTTATTGATTATTTGCTAAGTGAGCAAGGAATTACTTGCTCATTTGATGATTGAGAAAAGATATGTTTGCTCATTTGACGCAAGGAGAGCTGATTTTGGATTGGGAGATGAAACAAGAGTACAATTGTTCCAAGTTCATATAATAGCTAATTTGCTCACTTACCAAATGAGCAAATAATTATTTGCTCATTTGACAAAATGAGTAGTTAACTATTTGCTCATTTGATTAATGAGCAAGGAATTATTGCTCATTCGAGAAATGAACAAATATTTAGTCACTAATTTGAATATGTTCTATTTTCAATTCAACAATATTGCAAAGCATTAAACTATGATTAGTTCAAAATTAATAATATATTATTAAATATAAAAATTCAACAAAACCTTATATGTATATAAAAGTACCATTACACTTTTTTTGGACAATTTCTAATATCATGATGACTCAATTCACCACAACCTCTACATAATCTCTTCTTTTTTTGGTTTTGCTCTACAACCTTTTCTTTTTCTCCCTTAAGCCTTTTTGCACTTCTACCTCTTGTTTCAACATTTGACACATCAATCTCAGTCGCTTTCTTTTTTGAAGTCTCTTCATTTGATACATGAACTCCAGTTCCTTTATTCTTTGAAACTTTTGGAGGTTTGACAATTATTTCAGTTGGCACACTAGCTCCAATCAATAGCTCAATGTCTTGCTCTTTGTTTTTTGCACTTCCAGCTGTTGTTTCATTATTTCTTGCAATCCTCTTTGCTTCCAAATCCTTTCTTATTCCTTGAAGATTTATCACAAGGTCTTGAATATCTTCATCTTTTCCTTCTGCCAAACTTACACAAGTGTGTATCTCTGACCATAAATCATTTAACAATTTTTTCTTGTCTATTATATTAGCACATTGCTCCAACAGGTTTCCTCCCAAGTCAAAAATTGGTTTCTTTAATGCCATAGTAGTCCACCTGTGTAGCATATACTTCTCGGGAATGGTTTCAAACCTTTTTGCTTTCCAAACCCAAATCATATGTCTACATGGAATTCCTTGCCTATAAAATAGCTTGCAAGAACATGTGGTGTCATAGTTAGTTGGATTAAACACAACATCAAATGTTCTAGTCCGATTTCCTTCACTTACTGTTGCAACTTCCAATTCATTTTCTTTCTTCAATTCATCAACACCACAAGAAAAACAAGCAATTTCAACCTCGTATTGAAAATCATAAAAGACAGAGTTAGTATATAAATGTGAGGCATGCTTTTCTATCCCTAGTGGTGTTTTGCACTCAGGATATTTGTGCTTTGAATCATTATCATTCTGACCTTGAGTGTGTCTCTGGGAATCAATTGCAGCTTCATATCTCAAGTAAAACTCAACAAGTGACACATGAGGATTGATAAAGGAGCAGAAAAAGTTGTTTTCACTTTCGGATCTTGATGTTGTACGCATTATTCCTCCAAGGAACACATCTCTGAAATAGGCCGGAATCCACTTGTCTCTTATCTTGTACATATAACCTAACCATTCATGTTGTTCCAAGTGGTATTTAATCATCACCTTGTTCCACCTTTCTTCAAACTCAGCAGGTTCAATTTCAAGGTGCCAAACGCAAGCACATAATTTTTTTAGGAAACCAGTTTCTTCTTGCATGATTGATTTCTCCACCTTATCTGGTAACTTTTTCATTATGTGCCACATACAGAACCGATGTTCAGTCTTCTTAAACACACTTCTAATAGCAATTTTCATTGCTGGATCCTGATCTGTGATCATACAATTAGGTTCATTCCCACCCATTGCCTTGAGGAATGATCTGAACAACCATTCAAATGACACGATATCTTCCTTTGCTATGAAACCATCAGCAAAATTAATGCAATTCTTATGATGGTCAACGCCTGTAAATGGAGTAAACACCATGTTATATCTGTTTACACATACAAAATAAAGTTTAAATGAGCAAATAATTTAATACTCATTTGAAAAATTATCAAATAATCGATTGCTCATTTGTCAAATGAGCAAATAACTCAATGTTTATTTGTGAAATAAGCAAACAATTCTTTGCTCTTTTGTCAAATGTGCAAATAAT
The DNA here is from genome assembly GCF_001683475.1 of Chenopodium quinoa. Lineage (NCBI taxonomy): Eukaryota > Viridiplantae > Streptophyta > Magnoliopsida > Caryophyllales > Amaranthaceae > Chenopodium > Chenopodium quinoa. The sequence goes on from NW_018744790.1 coordinate 1,085,640, forward strand.
TGAATGCTCATTTCTCATATGAGCAAATAACTCAATGCTCATTTGTGAAATGAGCAAACAATTCAATGCTCATTTGTCAAATGAGCAAATAATTCAATGCTCATTTGTCAAATGAACATGCAATTCAATGCCCATATACATACTCTTATCAAAGAATATTAGACTTATGGGGATATTCAATTTCCACATAGAAGTAATGAGCAATTAAACTAATTTTATTTAAAACAAAGTCATTAATTTCAACTATAGCTAGTAATAACACATAAATGAATTACCTATTGGTTTGGTATGTGGTATCAAAGGATACCATATCACCAAATAGAGCATAACTCGTTTTACAAAGGGGGTCTGCCCACAATGCTCTACAAAGGCAATAATCTTCATCCATCTCAAAATCAAAGAAAAAAGCGCTCCACATCAGCTTTTTGTTGGTAAAGTTATCCACGAACATTTGAGCATCGCTTCCTTGAATGTATGCTTTTAAATCTCTATGAAAATTTTTGAAATCTTCCTTAGATGCACCAATGTTTTCATATCCTCCAACAATTTCCTTCATCATTCGAAAAGTTGTAACGGGACCAATATTCACCTATTTAAAGAACAAAACAGTTTGTCACATGAGCAAATAATTCAATGCTCATTTTTAAAATGAGCAAACAATTCAATGCTCATTTGTCAAATGAGAAAAAAATTATTTGCCCATTTGTCAAATGAGCAAACAGCTTTTATTAGAACATACAGAGAATTCATGAAACATAAGAGAATTTGAAACATAAGAGAATTCATGAAACAATTCAATGCTCATTTGGCAAATGAGCAAAAAATTATTTGCTCATTTGTCAAATGAGCAAACAACTTTTATTAGAACATACATAGAATTCATGAAACATAAGAGAATTTTAAAGTGTTACCTTAGAATTATTCACAAATATGTTTTTGTGTGAAATGTTTATTTTCCTTCCATCTTTTTGGAATAGATTGCAGCTAGGTGTATAAAGTGCACGAGTATGTCCCTCATGAAATTTTGTCACTATGAATGTGTTATCATCACAATGCTTTAGGACAATATGTGCCTTGCACCCAACACGAGTAACGAGTCTCTTCCTTTTGATTGAAGATTTTTCTTCATTGTTTTCCCCTTCCTTGTTATTTAAATCTTTTTCTACAGTAGTCTTTCTTTTTTCTTTGTATCCTTCCTTATTGCACAAGATATACTGATATTTTAATTCTTTGCTTCTTCTTTGTCTTTTAGTTGTAGACTTCCTTGTATTGAAACCAGAAGCAAATGCATAGCCTTTATAAAATTCAAGGCCCTCTTCAAGATTATTAAACTTCATCCCTATAGCTGGTTTCAACTCATTGGGGCATATTGGATGCAATTCTTTTGTTCCTCCGGGAGTGATCAAAGGTGCTACTTTAGGAGAAACTACTATTGTAGGAGTAGTTGGCACATTTGTGATGGTACTTGATTGACTCTCAACTTGTTCGTTGTTGCTCATCATTTGTGAATATGCACCTCCTTAAACACACTTAAACACACACATACACTCTTAATAATTAGAACTGAAATCAGATTCTTAAACAAACTTACACACACACAGACATAGATACACACTTACACACACACACACATACACACACACACACACTCAATAATTTCATAATCTATAATTATAACTGAAATCAGTTTCTGAAATCAGAATTGCAAACAGAAAGAGGAGGGGGCAGGGGGGATAGGTTTGCTCATTTGTCAAATGAACATGCAATTCAATGCCCACATATATAAACTCTTACACTTAATCACACTTACACTCACACTCACACTCACACTCACACACAGACACAATGTTACACTCACTCACACACACACACACACACACACTCTCTCTCACACACACACACACATACATACACAATTATGTATACTTAGTGTTTTTACAAGCAATTATTTGCAAAACTTATAGATCCTTGAATTACTTATGAATGTCATTAATATTTGCTCATTTTAATTGTAGTTACCTCATTTTAAATGTTCTATTATCCATATTTAGGTTTGCTCATTTTAATTTATTTGCTCATTTTGAATTTGATTGAAAATAAGAACATAATAACAACAAAGTTCAATTTGCTCATTTTTATATGACTTTGCTCATTCCATATCCACTTTGCTCATTTCATATCCCCTTTGTTCTATTATACATATTTAGGTTTGCTCATTTTAATTTATTTGCTCATTTTGAATTTGATTGAAAATAAGAACATAAATAATTGATTCAATCACTATAAAGTTTAATATGATATTATTAAAATCTCTATCAAATTAATCAAACCTAAATAATTGATTCAATTCAATCAAATAATTGATGCAATTAAACATTCAATTCGATTAATGTAATTCGAAAATTAACATGTAATTCAATTCGAAAATTAACATGCAATTCCAAATTTTTCAGAGATGTAAAATCAAAATATATTGAATATTCAGGTTAACATGCAATTCAAAATTAAAATTACGAACAAACCTCAATGGTGGATGAAATTGCGACCGTTGAAATTTGCAAAAAGAAACCGTTGAAAATTGCAGAAAGAAACCGCTGAAATTTGCCGAAAGAAGAGCATACTCAGTGAATCGCCATTGATAAGTAAATCGCCATTGATGAGCTTTGAATTGCAGACAGAATAGAGGGGAGAGATATATTAGATGCTGAAAGTTAGCTTGTAGGCATGCTTATAATCTCAGCAGTTGGATTTCATCTAATCTAGCGGCTGAGATTTGTTCTCACATAAGGTGTGGGTTCTCACATAAAGGGTGGTTCTCACCGGATCCCGACCCTATATATATATATATATATATATATATATATATATATATTTAAAGGGGAGTTTTTTCCCGAATTTTTAGAGAGGCACGTAGGATTTAATTTTTTTAGCACGCCAGGTAAGATTATAAATTTAAGTGGTAGCCAATTAAATAAGAGATTATTAATTTCTTTTACAATTAAATAATTCAAATGCCACGTAAGTAAAATTGACGAATGAGATTTTAAAGTTTAAATTAATTAAATACAAAATATTATCTTTTGAGATTAGAAATTTTATCTAATATTTTAAAACTAATACAATAACAATTTTAATCACATAAATATGAAAAATATTATTTTTTAAAAAAAATACTAACAAACTGTGCATCGCACGGGATTCATCTAGTAATACTCCATAAATGTCGCCCTCGAATATCTAACTAACGCCCGCAAAATTAACTAAAATTACAAATTTACCCTTTTTAATCAAAAAAATACCCCCTCAATTTACCCCCATCTTCATATTACCCACCACTACCACCTCTTCATACTAACCACCACTACCACCACCTCCACCTCCTCTTTTAACCACCAACTCTTTACCTCCGGTTTCACGATCTACACAGTCGCGGTAATGACGAGTAAGGACAAAGGGTAGATATTAACACTTATTAACCCTACTGATCTAATAGATAAGGGTAGATATATAAGGGTAGATATTAACACTTATTTTAATTAAAGATTTAATATATAAGTTCAAATTTCAGATTGTACTTAAGATATAAAAAAAAAAAAAATTAAAAAAAAAACATATAAAAGCATTTTTCATATATTGGAATTGTGTCAAATTGTCAATACATCACCACTAAGGGCTTATTCACATTTACTTGATTTTTGTTCGTTCAGTTTAGCTCCAATCAGTTCAGTTCAGTTCAGCTCCTAATTTTCTTCTTTCATAAAATATTCATTTTAGCTTAGTTCAGTTCAATTCAGTTTAGTTCAGATCCAATTAGTTTAGTTTAGTTCAACTCTAATCAGTTCAGTTTAGTAAACGTGAACTGACCTTAAGGGTGCATTCTATTCACCTGATTTTTATTTATCTGAACTTATCTGATTTTATCTGAACTAATCTTAATTTATCTGAATTTATCTGATCTTATATGAACTTATTTGAACTTATAAGCCTCTATTAGATCTTATTTTAGTTATAAATTAAACTTGGGTAGCCGTGATTAACCCTTGTCACAACTTATCTGAACTTATCTTTACTTATTTTTCTTGAACTTATTAACCCTTATTAGAACTTATTAACCCTTATCTATTAACCCTTATATGAATTTATTAACGCTTATCTGAACTTATTAACACTGTTGTCAATGATCCACGGAAAGAGGAGACAGATGAAATAGAAGACGGTGTAAATTATGTCTGAAGTCACCTGCACATGTTGGTGTGGACATTGCTTCTGCTTATTGAAATCGAACAAGAGTGGTAGATTCAACTGCACTATAACTTTTAACTAGTGCTTGGTTAGTGATGTATATATTTTTTTCTTACACTGCTATAATATGTCATGTTTGGAAGGCAATTTTTTTTTGTTTGGCTATATATATGGCAAATTCTTCATTGATTTGCTTTACTTGGAAATGTAAAGCAAAAGGATGACGGTTTCTATACTCAGGGTTGTGCTTTTATAAAAGAACAGATATCATTATAGTTGCTTTACTTGGTGATGTAGAGCAATGGAGTGATGGTTTCTACAACTAAAGCACAGCTGTTTATAGGTTATGTGGTGCTTGAGATCCTTGCAAGCTAGGCTATTATATCGAGCCAATAAACTAGATTGGTATAATTAGCACCCTTTTGACACATTGGTAAATTAAATTTGTCGGAAGATTATGCAGGAAGGCGTGTTTCTCATTGAAGGAAACTGAAATCTGAAGTAATAGTACCCCTGTAATCTTATGATGCATGAAGGAAGCTTGAATTATCCTTGTTTCTTCATTTTCGTACCAAAGGAACACGCACCCTGCATTTTATAAACTTATAATTGATCTGCATCATTAAGAAGTTTGACACATTCTTCATTGGGTGTCGGGTGTCCAACTTAAATGTTAAAAACTCTGTTCTTTTCAGCTTATTTCAGTAATATTTCATTGGTAACCAAATGATCTCAATCTATCTGATCTGATATGGATTTTTAGGACTATTGAATTTTAGGAATGAATTACGTGTGAGGTTTATACTTCAGAAAACATTAATATCACAAGTATAAGCTACTAGCGGTCATCCATATACAATCCTAATAATTGGTTTTATCTAGTTCAGCCTATTAATTTGCATATGACAAATACCGTTTTGACATCAACAGTTTATCTAAATAATGAAACTAGTATCTTTTTCATGAACTGAATTTTGTTAGTACACCAAAAAAAAAACTTTCATATCTGACTGTTACGTATTGGAAACCTCTAAGATCCCATTACACTAACCATTTTTTTTTACCCCTTATTGTTTAAGGGTTTTGCAGGGCTCGCTATTTATTCTATGTGCTTTGTGTCCTCGAGATGTTTCAAACATTCGCGGGAAACTTTTTCCCTATGGAATTCAAGTTATAAGGCTAAAGCCTGACCTTTATGTTTCAAAAATGGTATGTTATAATTTTTGTGTAATTTGGGAGAGTAATCCCTACTACCCAAATTGAAACTTTGCATACACGTTAAAACAATATGTAAAGATACGTAGGTAATGTTGAAGATACTCGAACCTTTATAAATGAAATTTACTAAGAATAGAAAATATATTTGTGATAACACGTTACATAATCGAAATCTTAATTAAAAATTGTATCTCTGAGATCCTAAAAAAAGTATTTGTTTTGGTGAAAATACTAATCAACTAATGCCCTAAACCGTCTATCCTCTAAAGGTTGAACATGACCTTAATGGCTTTGCCACCCTTAGCACTAGTCTCAAAAGCCTTCACCACATCTTCTTGAGTGAATCCAAATCGGTGAGTAATCAAAGGTTTCACATCAATCTTCCCGGTGCTTATGAACTCTATACATTGTGGCCATGTATTCTTGTATCGGAATACACCCAACACATCTACTTCCCTGTGATACATGTGCAACAACATAACAAAATTAATATACTACCAATGTTTTCTTGTGAAAAAACTTGAAATCAATAACTTATAACTGATTTTTACCTTGATGCAGCAGGTGTAAGAGGAACTGTCATATTGCAATGACCCATTCCAATCAAACACACCTTACCACCATTACGAGTAGCACCGAAAGCAGTTGACACAGTTTTCTCAAAACCAGCACAATCCAAAGTTACATCTATATCTTTTCCCATTATTTTCTTCATCTCATCCACTTCTGCTGAGACAAACTGCAACAAAAACAAAATTTTACTTGTTATAGATATTTGTAGTGCGTTATTTTAGTAGTGTACGTAGGTAGTTTGTAAAGCAACACACCTCTTTAGTTGATGAAACTTTAACAACTCCATCAGCACCAAGACTCTTTGCAACAGAAAGACGGTGATCATCCACATCTGCTACTACTATTCTAGGAGCGCCAAAAGCACGAGCTGACAGCAATGTGACAAGGCCAATAGGTCCAGCACCAATGATCAAAACATTAGTCTCAGCACCAACATTAGCTCGGCGACAACCATACACACCAACACTTAATGGCTCACACATTGCCCCTTCCTCCAATGAGACATTTTCAGGCAGCTTGAAACATAAGTCTGCAGGATGCACAATCTACACATAACATCCATGTGAATTTCATACACCATGTTAGTGGACCTTATAATAAAATAATGAACAATTAACATTGTATTAATTAGATAGAAACCTGATCAGCAAGAGATCCATGAATGGGAGGGGTAGCAAAGAAGCGCATATCAGGGCAGAGATTGTAAGACCCTTCTTTGCACCGGTTACACTGCCAACACCCAATCCCGGGCTCAAGAGCTACTCGATCCCCCGGAACAAGTGAAGTAACCTCACTCCCGACTTCTTCAATGACTCCGGCACATTCATGACCGATCACCATAGGCTCTTTCACATGATAGTCACCACAGCTCATTGTCTAATCAAATTAACCATAATACAATGAAATTCATTAGCATTACAATTAATAATATGGAAATAAATTTTTGCAACTTATATCATATACTAGTATATCTATGTAATTATATACCTTTAAATAATGCACATCACTCCCACAAATCCCAACAGCCTTCATTCTTACTCTCACATCTTTAGGTCCTGTCACATACCAAAATTATATGTTACATTCAACATTATATTCCAAAAGAAATCAAGGAATAAATAAAATCATCTATAGAGATATAAATTATCACGTTACTAGTTCAAATTACACTATTAATGTAACGCTACATACAAATCTTAGCTTATACCAAGGGTTCGAGGTACAAGTAAATTACCGAGAGCAGGGAGCTTAAACGGAAGAATACGAAGATCATTAACTCCATATAACCAAGCAGCCTTGTTCTCTGAAACAGAAGCAACATCACTAGCACTTCCTCCTTTCCCCATTATCTTAAATTTCTCTCTTTTTCACGTTTGTCACACTAAATTAATCGAGTTAATAGCTTATTTTGTTGTGCCTTTTGATGTTGAGGGTGAAGGCTTTATATAGGGAAATTGTATACTAAAAGATAATTGTTTTTTTTAGTTTGGATTAATTTTAATTATATTATCTAATACTTATCCAATTATTCATGACAATAAACAGACTTGGATTATATGAACTATATGTTTTTCTCCATAAGATAAACGTATATGTTTTCAAGTTTTCTTATTGTTTCCCGTCAAAAAAAAAGTTTTCTTATTGAAGATGCAACTTTATCTTTTTTTTTTTTTTTTTCATCCTCAATCAGTTATCTACCGTGTTTGATTTTTCCTTTAAAATACATATATCTTTTTTTTTTTTATGAATAATTTTTTTTAAAAAAAAAATCTAGTCCACATAAATTTGGTTATCTTTTTATCCAATAATTAGATGATTTTCATAATGGATCCTGATATAATTAAAAATATATACTAGGGTCTTCGTTATTGTTGATCAAATACTACGTAATTTTAATATGCAATTATTATTCAAAATAATTACTGGATATAAAAAAGTTGGGTTTAATTCTCACCAAAAAAAAAATACTCCGTAAGAAGTACAACAATAAATAGGGTTTCTTGAAAAAAATACAAGGCTCTAATAACAAAAACGGAGTACTTTTTGTTTTTTTTTTAAAAAAAAAATTCTTACATAACAAATACTTTATAGGTACAATTTTTATTTTTGGTTTGCATTCTATTTACCCAATAGTGAGTAGCCCGAACGTTGCCCCGGGTTACTAATTTTGTAATCATGCAATTGAAGTTTTATTTTTTTTAAGGATTTTAAAATCTGAAATCGACAATCATGTGGTTTAATGTTATGTACATTTCTTTTTTATATATGTAACATACTTGATAATGAGTTAAAATGGTTAAATAACCAACTTTGTTATAAGTGGTTGGGTGTTAAAATAATCCCCTTAACTTTATATTTTTATATAAAGAAATGTGGGTTGCTTTGGTGATGATATGACAAAAAGAGACGTTGGATAAGTGGTGTGGCGTCATGAAATATTTATGAAGTGACGTGGCGTATTTAAAAGATGTTACGTGGAACATTGACGTTTTTTAGAGCTGCACTGCTCAGCTCAAATTAAATCTGCTCTGCTCTATTTTCAAATAATAATTTATAATAACAATATTAATAATTAATATTCAATAATAATAAATAATATTCAATAATAATAATTAATATTCAATAATAATAATTAATATTCAATAATAATAATTAATATTGTATTGATGATAATAATTTATTATTCTGAATAATTATAATTATAATAATTATTAATATTAAAATTTTTAATAATTATTAATATTAATAATAATTAATATTTATTAATCATAATAATAATTAATGATAATAATTATCAATAATAATATTTAATAATTTAAACTATTAAGAATTAATATTTAATAATATTATTTATTAATAATTTCTAATAATTATAACAATTCTTTCAAAATAAATATATAATAATAATAATATCAATTAATAACAATTTCTTTTATAAATATTTGATATTAGAATCATAATGTGTGGAAAAATTTTATGTGTGTATTGATGGTTAGTTCATTGAGTTGAATTATTTTTCAAATCTTTCCATACAATTTAGGAATTAAAATTAAAGAGGTTGTTTTCAAGTAGTACTTTGTATATAATTATTATTTTTAGTGTTAAAAATATATGATTAAGACAAATTTATCAATAAAAATATTATTACTCATTAAATCATTTTATTTTAAAATTTTTGTGAAATAAATATAAGTAAACCATTGTCTTTTTCCTTTCTATTAATAATAATAATAATAATAATAATAATAATAATAATGATAATAATAGTGATAATAATAATAATAATAATAATGTTGAAATATGCTTGACTCGGCTCTGCTATCCTGAAATCTGCTCTGCTCTGCTATCTTGAAATCTGCTCTGCTCTGCTATCCTGAAATATGCTCTGCTGAAATTTAATTTGTTCTGTTCTGCTAACCCCTGCTCTGCTCTGCCCTGCCCAGAAACTCAAAAGAACAGGACCTTATACAAATGTGATCAATACGTGATTTAACAAATTAAGGAATATTTTATAAGGTAATTCAACGTTTAGAGAGCGTTCAAGATACTTAAAAAATATGATTATTTATTGACAATTAAAAATAATCTTGATTACATTAAGAGGAGTTTAATCACTAAATTGAATCCAATAATTTGTTCACGAGTTCTCGTCAGCCGCCAACTCAACGACACAGAGGACAAAAGTTGTTCAACTTAAGCCACTTAACAATAAACCGTCATGAAAAGCATGTTTACACGGTAATAAACACACCAATTCTTTTGCTGCTTCTTCTTTTGTGTCTGGTTTCTTTTAAAACTTTTCTAGGCATATTGAACAAACATCATCAACATCAACCACTAACTCCTCAACTCTCACCCTCTTCAAATTGGCTACGACCGATTCATCGGTGGGTCGTTGTGCAAGTGTTGATACTCCAACGCGGTTGCGGAAGCCATTGACAATATCGGAAAATATATTATGAGCGATTACTAGGCCATCATCTGACAGCTGCCTATAGGCATCCATGGCTTCCCTAATGTTTTCGCCGGTAATATGTTCATTATTAGAGCGAGAAAGAATTTCAACAATTACATCAATATGGGGCCTATCTTGGCTTGACATGTTTTCTATTATGCTAATAATCTTCTTAAGATTTGTGAATTGATTTATGAAAACTAGTCTTGAAAGTCTATATATAATGATCACAGATCATATATGCATAGAATAGTATTGTTGGGAATACTGTATTTATATAAGAGTAGATAATTTTTAAGTCTGTTAACGTAAGTGCCAAGTTATTCGACTTAAAGTAGGTTTTATTTGCTTTTCATTACTTTTGGGCAGCATACTGTTCTAAGACTATATTATATTTTACCGTCTAAATTCATTGATTTATATAAATAACTAGATGAAGGCTAGCAATACACGGTTTATTTGAATTTTTAAAATATTTTTATTTTGTATTTATATGCTAAAATTTGTTACATATTTAGGTAAAATTCCTAATCTCAAAAGATAATATTTTTTATTTAATTAATTTAAACTTTAAAATCTCATTTGTCAATTTTGCTTACGTGACATTTGAGTTATTTAATTGTAAAAGAAATTAATAGTCTCGTATTTAATAAGCTACCATTAAAATTTATTATCCTACATGGCGCGCTAAGAAATATGAAATCTTACGTGGCTCTCTAAAAACTCAGGGAAAAATTCTCATATATATATACTCCCTCTGTCCCCAAAAGAACGACCCATTTGGGTTGATTTTGCGGGTATTAAGAAAGTTAAATAAAAAGAAGTAAAAATATATTGGAAAGATACATTTACATGGAGTTTGTAAAAAAGTAGAGAGAGAAAGTTTAAAAAGTACATAGAGAAACAAAATTTTATATGGGGAAGCTAATTTTGCACAAATATTATTGCAAATTGGTGGGGATTTTAATGCAAATGGGTCATTCTTTTTGGGACTAAAATTAGGCCAAATGGGTCGTTCTTTTTGGGACTAAAATTAGGCCAAATGGGTCGTTCTTTCGGGGACAGAGGTAGAATATATATATATATATATATATATATATATATATATATATATATATATATATATATATATATATATATATATATATATATATATATATAGGGATGCTCATATAAGAACCCTCCTCTATATAAGAATTCATCTCAACCCTTCAATGATTTTGATCTAACCATCTAAAATCCCCCTTTAGTAATGGTATTTTTGTAATTTTAATAACTCTTATTCAATCTTTAAATAAAAGAAAACCCTAAATCTCTCTCCTTAGCATTTTCTCTCTCCTCAACATTTTCTCTCTCCTCAACATTTTCTCTGTTCTCTCTCCTCTACCTCAAGGAACTTGGTAAGTTTATTTATTTTATTTTATTTTGCGTTTTTTTTTTGCCATTATAAGTTCAATTGTTTTTATATTTGGTTCGATTTTGTTGAATTTTTTTTTTTTTGGCGATTTAAAGTTTATTTTTTTGGTATTTTATTTTTTTCGATTTTTAATAATATATTTTTTTAATTTCCAGTTTTTTTTCGATTTTTTATTTTCTTATATAAGATTTTTCGATTCTTTTTTACGATTTTCCAGTTTTTTTTTTGTCGATTTTCCATTTTTTTCGATTTCTTATTTTCAATTTTTTTTACGATTTTTTTTTCGATTTTCCATTTTTTTATTCTATTTTTCAGTTTTTTCCAGTTTTTTTTTGTCGATTTCTTATTTTCAATTTTTTTTTATGATTTTTTTCTATTTTCCAGTTTTTTTTTTTTTTTGTTGATTTTCCATTTTTTTCAATTTCTTATTTTCAATTTTTTTTTCGATTTTCCGTTTTGTTATTTATATTTTCCAGTTTTTTTTTTTGTCCATTTTCCATTTTTTTTTATTTTTATTTTCAAGTTTTTTTTTTCGTTTTTTTTTCCAGTATTTTATTTTTGATTTCAATTTTTTAATTTTAATTCGTTTTTTTTTCCTCGTTTTTTCCCTAATTTTTTTCGCTTTTTTTTTAAGTTTCTAGTTTTCATTTTCAATTTTTTTTTCCAAATTTTTTTTTCTTGCTTGAGTTTTTCTATTGTTGGATTTTAATTTCAAATTGTTTTTTTTTACTATAATAGAAAACTTTAGAACATAATAGAAATACTTTAGAACATATAGATAGAAAATGTTAGAACATAATAGAAATACTTTTGAACATAAGGGGAAACTTTAGAACATAAGTAAAAAATATAATAAAACATAATAGAAAACTTTAGAACATATGGGAAAACTTTAGAACATAATAAAATACTTTAGAATATATGGGAAAATTTTAGAACATAATAGAAAACTGTAGAACATAATAAGGGAAAACTTTAGAACATAGTAGAAAACTTTATTACTTTCTTCTCCCCTTGTTTTTTATTACTTTCTTCTCCCCTTGTTTTTCTCTAATTGTCAAGGGTTGCTCTTTCTTTTTGCCTTTGTCATTCTCTTGCCTTTTTTCCGATCCCTTTTTAAATTTACATTATAAATTTTAGAATACATGCATACATATATTGTATAGAAAAATATAAAACGATAATAAACTTTAGAACATATATTACAAAATTTAGAACATATAGTATAAACTTTAGAACATAAGCATATACAAAAATCATACCACATTCAATTTCATTCTTTCTAGTACTTTTCCTTTTCCAAATCCAAGGTCTTTCTCAAACTTCAATCTTGTATGGAACCTTTCTTGGTTCCACAATGATATTAATGGAACTTGACGTGGTATCTCTAACCCCTTCCTTTGTACCCGATCAAAATAGGATACCTAAAAGAACATCATTAGAAATACTTTAGAACATTGATATGTAAAGTAGAACATAGATATATAATTTAGAACATCATTAGAACTTACCATAAGAAAGATTAAAGGACCCGTAAAGAAAGATTCTCCATCTAACCATTTTTTAGTAGTTTCCATCAAGTGCTCCTTAACAAATTTGCACCAATTCAATTTAACTATATTCTTTGTATCCTTGCAACTATACAAAAACTTAATGTATAGTTGCTTGTTATTAGTTGAACGGATGCAACTATTAACCGCACAAACCAAAAAATTCCAAATGAATTCATCCGAAACTTGTTTTTGTTCTTTATCTACCTCCTTCACCTTTTGAATCCTACTAATCAATTTTGCATTTGTTGGAGCACCCTGTAAGTAATTTAGAACATGGATAGGTAATTTAGAATATAATAAAAAATACTTTAGAACATAAGCAAAAATACTTTAGAACATAATCAGAATAACTTTAGAACATAATAGAAATACTTTAGAACATATAGATAGAAAATGTTAGAACATAATAGAAATACTTTTGAACATAAGGGGAAACTTTAGAACATAAGTAAAAAATATAATAAAACATAATAGAAAACTTTAGAACATATGGGAAAACTTTAGAACATAATAAAATACTTTAGAATATATGGGAAAACTTTAGAACATAATAGAAAACTTTAGAACATAATAAGGGAAAACTTTAGAACATAGTAGAAAACTTTAGAACATATGGGAAAACTTTAGAACATAAGGGAAAACTTTAGAACATAATAGAAAACTTTAGAACACAAGGGAATACTTTAGAACATAGTAGAAAACTTTAGAACATATGGGAAAACTTTAGAACATAATATAAATACTTTAGAACATAAGGGAAAACTTTAGAACATAAGGGGAAAAATATAATAGAACATAATAGAAATCTTTTGAACATAATAGCAAACTTTATGGAATAATAGAAATACTTTAGAACATAATAGAAAATCTTAGAATATAAAAGAAATACTTTAGAACATAAGGGAAAACTTTAGAACATAAGGGAAAAATAATACATAAACTTTAATTACCTTTTTCTTCTATAAGTAATTTTAGATTGGTTTTTTACTACAATTTGTATTTATGATAATTAGGTTTTGGCATATTCATGGATTTAGATGATGTTCGAGATAATTCTCCTTCTTCCGTTGTTACTCATTCAGGTAATTTTCATTGTTTTAATACTTTAATTTCAATTTACTTACATGTTCTAAACTTTACTTAGTTGTATATTTTAAAGTAATTTTGTAAATTTGTTGATTATGTTCAAAATTTGTTTAATATTAAAAAAAAATTCTAGTTATGTTCTAAAGTAATTCTTTATTTTCTAAATTTTTTCACTTTATTCTAAATTTTATTATGTATGTTATAAAGTAATTTACTATGTTCTAAAGTTTATTCTTAATGTTCTAAACTTTTTTCATTATGTTCTAAAGTTTTCTATGTATGTTTCTCTTTCTCTTTATGTTCTAATGCAGTTGGTGTTATTTATCGTACTCCTGAGGTTGTTGGATCGTTTAGCCCTGGTGGTACCACTAAGGAATGTGACTCGTGTAGGATGCAATGCTCACATATGTATGAGATATGGTGCAGGAAAGTATGTTGTTAGTCAATTCAAAGAAGAACATAATCATTGTTTATATACTCCAAGTTGTGCAAAATTTCAAAAGGATAATAGAAAAATGCATATTATGTATAAGAAGTTGATTGTTGATAATTCAAAGGTGATTTATTTTTATGTGCCAAATATTGTTTTCTTTGTTCTAAAGTTGATCTTTAATCATAGTAATTTTTTTTTCTCTTTGTTTTTGTACACAGGTAAATGTTGGTCCTGTGAGGTCTTATACAATGATGAAAGAATTAGCTGGATCACATGATAATGTTGGTGCATCTAAACAAGATTTCAAAAACTTTTATAGAGATTTGAAGGCTTATATTGCTGGATCAGATGCCCAAATGTTTGTGGATAACTTTCAAAATAAGAAATTGCTTTGGAGTGCCTTTTTTTTACTATGATGTTGATGAAGAAGATAGACTTTGTAGAGCTTTATGGGCTAATCCTATTTGTCGCAAAAATTATGCACTTTTTGGTGATATGGTATATTTTGATACAACGTTCCAAACAAACAGGTGATGTTCTAAATGTAGATTTTTTTATGTTCCTAAATTAATATCTATCATGTTTTGATGTTCTAAACATATATTACTTATGTCCTAAATTATGTATTTCTTATGTTCTAGACATATATTGCTAATGTTCTAAACATATATTGCTGATATACTAAACATAGATGCATTATGTTCTAAAATATTGGCAAGTTTAATATTTAAATTAAATTTCTATGTTCTAAAGTTTATCGTTAATGTTCTAAAGTATACATTTATGCTTCACAATTTATCTTTATGTTCTAAAGTTTATCCTTAATGTTCTAAAGTATACCTTTATGCTACACAATTTACATTTATGTTCTAAAGTTAATCCTTATGTTCTAATATTTTCTGCATATATAATTTGTGTATGTTACAGATATAATATGATCTTTGGTCCATTTACTGGAGTGGATCACCATAAGAAATGTGTTACTTTTGCGGCTTCTTTTGTAGCTCATGAAGATATATCATCTTTCGAATGGGTTTTCAAAATTTTTCTTAAATCAATGGGAAATAATGAGCCTGTGTGTTTGATTACCGATCAAGACCCTGCAATGAAAGTTGCTATTCGTAATGTTTTTCAAACTACAGAACATAGGTTTTGTATGTGGCATATTATGAAAAAGGTGCCTGAAAAAGTAGGTCGGGCAATTACCCAAGAAACTGATTTTTTGAAAAAACTTTGTGCATGTGTTTGGCATTTAGAGATTGAGCCAGAAGAATTTGAAGAAAAGTGGAACAAAGTTATTTCAGAATTTAATTTGAACGATCATGAGTGGTTGGCTCACATGTTCAACATACGTGATATGTGGATTCCAGCGTATTTCAGAGATTTATTTTTAGGTGGCATCATGAGGACCACATCTAGATCCGAAAGTGAAAATAATTTTTTCACTATGTTCACAAATCCCCATCTCACTTTGATTGAGTTTTACATGAGGTAATATGTAAATGTCTAAATATTTTCTAATTTTAATCTTTATGTTCAAAAGTTTTTCTTTAATGCTTTAATTTTTTTTTTTTTTTTTTTTTTTTAGTTTTACCATATTTTTCAAATCTCTTTTATTTTATAGTTTTAGGAAATAGCACATAATAGAAAACTTTAGAACATAAAGGGAAAATATAATAGAACATAATAGAAATCTTTAGAATATAAGGGAAAACTTTAGAACATATTAGAAATACTTTAAAACATATGGGAAAACTTTAGAACATAATAAGAATGACTTTTTTTCAAATCTCTTTAATGCTTTAAAGTTTATATATATATATATATATATATATATATATATATATATATATATATATATATATATATATATATATATTATTTTATAATTTTACCATTTTTTTCAACTCTCTTTTATTTTATAAATTTTTTCTTAAATGTTTTAAAGTTTTAGTTTAATGTTTTAATAGTATTTAGATTATGTGTATTATTTTAATATGTTCTAATGTAATTCACTTTATGTTCTAAAGTTATTTTCTATGTTCTAAAGTTAATTTTTATTTTCTATAGGTTTGAATGTGCATTGGATGCTCAAAGGCACACTCAAAATAAAATGGATAATGATTCAAAGAATAAGCGTCCAGAGTGTAAGACTCTAATTCCTTTAGAAAAAGATGCTTCTGAATTGTTTACAACAACAATTTTTTATGATTTTCAATATGAGGTTGAAATTGGATGTTTTAATTGTGGTGTTGAGGAGATGAAGAATGACAATGAGATTTACATTTTCAAATTAAGGGAAGGATCTAGGAGGAGGGCTTTTGATGTTGTTTTTGATCCAACTACCTTAGATACCAAGTGTTTTTGTAAAAAATTTGAACGTGATGGTGTGCCTTGTAGGCATATGATTTGGGTGTGGAAAGCAAGGATGTTAGAAAAAATTCCCAAGACTTACGTTCTAAATAGATGGTGTACAATGGCTTATAAGAAGCCCATTTTTTATTTAGAGGGTAATGTTTTAGAGGAATGTCTTAATGCTGTAGATAAAAAGATGCTATTAAATGATTTGTGGTGTGAAATTCATGCTTGTGTGAGTTTAGTGCAAAACAATGAAGATGATTTAAGTGATCTTGTCAAAAAACTTCGAGCCATGAGAATAGATTTGGAACAGAAGAAAACAACAAATGGAAGCAACAATTTTTGTAGCAAAGTTAAAGACATTGAAATGCTTATTGGAGCTAGTTTACCTTCTGAAGTTTTGATTAAAGCTCCAAAAATTTCAAAAAACAAAGGTACAGGGGTTCATGTTCCAAATCAGGTTAATGTTCCAAATGATACCCCTATTCCAAATGATACGCATGTTCCAAATAGTAACAAGAGAATGAAGAGTGACAGAGAAAAAGCTGTTGAACAAAGTCAAAAGAAGAAAAGATTATGTAGAGCATGTGGAGAGCTTGGTCATCATGATAGTCGTAATTGTCCAGGGAAAGTCAAGTGATATTGTAAGTAAACATTTTTTTCTTATGTTTTAATTAGTAATAAATTAAAATTATTACTAATTAGAACATAAGAAAAAATGCATCAAATATGTTTGAATTTAAATTTAATATTTTGAATTTTTAATTTAAACATGTTGTATATGTTTTAAAATGCATCAAATATGTTCTAAAATTTATAATGTGTTTATGTTCTAATTATTAATTTTTTTTTTCAGGTTGACTATGCTATTCGTACAACCGCATGGGACATTTTATTTATAGGAAATAGAACAAAAAAAAATTTTGTGTAAATTTTTTTTTATATATTTTTTTATTATTTTGAGAACATAATGACATATTATTTTTTATCCAATTATTCTCTATATTCTTATGTTTACAATTATAAAATAACATGATTTTATTATAACATAAGGAAAAAATATAATAGAACATAATAGAAAACTTTAGAACATAAGGGAAAACTTTAGAACATAATAGAAATACTTTAGAACATATGGATAGAAAATGTTAGAACATAACAGAAATTATTTAGAACATATGGTAAAACTTTAGAACATAATAGAAATACTTTAGAACATATGGGAAAACTTTTGAACATAAGGGAAAAATATAATAGAACATAATAGAAATTTTTAGAACATAATAAAAACATTAGAACATAATAGAAAACTTTAGAATATAAGGGAAAAATATAATAAAACATAATAGAAAACTTTAGAACATAAGGGAAAACTTTCGAACATAATAAAAATACTTTAAAACATATTATATAAATACTTTGAGTTTTAAACTGAATACTTTATGTTTTAAAATGCATCAAATATGTTCTAAAATTTATAATGTGTTTATGTTCTAATTATTAATTTTTTTTTCAGGTTGATTATGCTATTCGTACAACCGCATGGGACTTTTTATATTTAGGAAATAGCACATGGAAAAAATTTTGTGTAAATTTTTCTTTTATACATTTTTTTTTTATTATTTTGAGAACATAATGCATATTATTTTTTGTCCAATTATTCTCTATATTCTTATGTTTACAATTATAATATAACATGATTATATTATAAATCTTATTCTTTTATTAACATAATTTTTGGCAATATTATAATATGAGAATGGGGTTGGATGAGTATGAGATAACATAATATTTTTCAACTAATGTGAACCATTTATTTTGCGCAAATTTTGCAAGTAACAACTAAAATACTTTAAAACATTATAATAATAAATTAGAACATAATAAGAATTACTTTAGAACATATTAAGAATTACTTTATATACATTAGAACACAATCAAAATAACTTGAAATTAGGTTAATGTTCCAAATGATATTAATGTTTCAAAATATACACATGTTCAAAACAGTTATGTCCATAATCATATATTTGTACAAAAAATTACTATTATATATACTTGATATTTACACAATCAAATATCAAAATTTGTTGATCTTTGACCACTTTCTAGCCATCTTCAACACTCTTTTCCGTTCTTCATTTACTTCTGATGTTATAATCTTCCCACAATACTCCACTCATAACCTTTTCATTTGCTCAAACTGCACACAAAAAAATGACTTTAGAACATATACATGTAATTTAGAACATAATAAGAATTACATTAAAACATTGACACGTAATTAGAACCTAATCATATATGTTTTGTACTTACATTATCCTTCTCTAGTCCTGAATTCCATTGTTTTTGACATTGGCCTTCATAGGATTCCATGTGCTTCAACAGAAATACTCCACAATCATGTTTATTCTGGTTGCTTTTCCATCTCATCTCAACATTTCTTGTTTCATAAGTGGAAATAATTGCACTCTTCTTATCAATTTCTTCATAAAATTCACCAAATGCTTCCAACTAAAAAATTTAGAACATAATAGAAATACTTTAGAACATAATAGAAAATACTTTATAATCAAAAGTACTTTAAAAGATTGACATGTTCTATAAATAATTTCAAACATATATTATAATCTTTAGAATATAATAGAGAACTTTATGTCATAATTGGAATACTTTAGAACATAAGGGAAAAATTTAGAACATAAAGAAAAAATATAATAGATCATAATAGAAAACTTTAAAACATAATAGAAAATCTAAAAACATAATAAAAAAAACTTAAGAACATAAGGGAAAAATATAATAGAGCATAATAGAAAACTTTAGTTTAGAACATAATAGAAATACTTTAGATCATAACCTTTTGTCAAATCTCCTTCTTGCTCCTTTTGTCTTTCTTCTTTATTATCCTCTCGTTCTTGGTCTTGCTTCTCTTCTTGTTCTAGAAAACATAATTATAAAACACAATATTAGATTATAATTGTATCATAAGAATTTGAGTTGGAACATTAACATAAACTTTAGAACATAAAGTGCAAACTTTAGAACATATAGTGTAAACTTTAGAACATATAGCGTAAACTTTAGAACATAAGCATATACAAATATTCTATTTCCTTTTTTTTTTAGTAATTTTCCTTTTTAAAATAAGGGTAAACTTTAGAAAATAAGGGAAAAATACAATAGAGCATAGTAGAAAACTTTAGTTTAGAACATAATAGAAATACTTTAGATCATAACCTTTTGTCAAATCTCCTTCTTGCTCCTCTTGTCTTTCTCCTTCTTGCTCCTTTTGTCCTTCTCCTTCCTTCGAGTCTTGTCTTTCTTCTTTATTATCCTCTTGTTCTTGGTCTTTCTTCTCTTCTTGTTCTAGAAAACATAATTATAAAACACAATATTAGATTATAATTGTATCATAAGAATTTAAGTTGGAACATTAACATAAACTTTAGAACATAAAGTGCAAACTTTAGAACATATAGCTTAAACTTTAGAACATATAGCGTAAACTTTAGAGCATAAGCATATACAAATATTCTATTTCATTTTTTTTAGTACTTTTCCTTTTTAAAATACTTTAGAACATAAGGGAAAACTTTAGAACATAAGGGGAAAATATAATATAGCATAATAGAAAACTTTAGTTTAGAATATAATAGAAATACTTTAGATCATAACCTTTAGCCAAATCTCCTTCTTGCTCCTCTTCTCTTTCTCCTTCCATCTCCTTTTGGCTTTCTCCTTCCTTTGCCTCTTGTCTTTCTTTTTGATTATCCTCTTGTCCTTGGTCTTGCTTCTCTTCTTTATCTTGAAAACATAATTATAAAACACAACATATAATATAATTGTATCATAAGAATTTGAGTTGGAACATTAACATAAACTTTATAACATAAAGTGCAAACCATAGAACATATAGCTTAAACTTTAAAACATATAGCGTAAACTTTAGAACATAAGCATATACAAATATTCTATTTCATTTTTTTTTAGTATTTTTCCATTTTAAAATCAATTAATTAAAAGAACATTAATAAGAAATGAGTTTGAAAATAGTTGGAAATTACCAAGTATAGGTGAAGAGATAGTATCATCTATCTTTTCATTGATATTTCTCTCATCGTTGTTCTTTTCTCTTTCTCCTTCATTTGATGTCAAATCTTCATAATAATTACAAAACACAATTTTAGAACTTAACTATATCATAAAGATTTGAGTTGGAACATAAACACTTGATTTAAGAGCATAATTTAGAACATAGGTATAATTTAGAAATTAAACATGTAATTACCATGTCCCAATGACTTTGGTGACTTTTCAACATTAAATTTCTTCCATGCAATGTTCATCAACATATTCAATTCTTCTATGAATGCCGGTTCATCGAAGAATTGTTGATCTTGACTAAGTATGGAAGGACTTTTTGTCTGTTGCTTTTCTTCTTCTTGATTTACCAATGACTATATATAAGAATACATAAGTTAGAATCCAATAAGACATTTATATATGTTGAACTATTATAAATATAAAAATTACACTTTAGAACATAGTCTAAAAATAGTTTAGAACATGATTATTATACCTTTGTGGTATACTTGCACCAAATGTTGTCTATAAGATGATGCATTTTCCCCGTTGTTTATTCCTCAACAAAGATATCCTTTGCTTGTTCCAACATGTTATACATCTCTTTTACATTCGATGCAAGACTTTTTGCCAAATCTCCAAATTTGCTTAAAAAATCCTAAGAATTTAGAACATAAAATAATGAATATTTAAAATATTATAGAAATAAGTAAATAAATTAATAAAAAAAAATATTAAAACATTATACCATCATATCATTTGGAGACGTGATAGAATCACATGTCATTGATTGGTTTTCCACAACTTTCTCTTTTCCTTTGTCTTTCCCTTGCTTTTTTATTACTTTCTTCTCCCCTTGTTTTTCTCTAATTGTCAAGGGTTGCTCTTTCTTTTTGCCTTTGTCATTCTCTTGCCTTTTTTCCGATCCCTTTTTAAATTTACATTATAAATTTTAGAATACATGCATAAATATATTGTATAGAAAAATATAAAACGATAATAAACTTTAGAACATATATTACAAAATTTAGAACATATAGTATAAACTTTAGAACATAAGCATATACAAAAATCATACCACATTCAATTTCATTCTTTCTAGTACTTTTCCTTTTCCAAATCCAAGGTCTTTCTCAAACTTCAATCTTGTATGGAACCTTTCTTGGTTCCACAATGATATTAATGGAACTTGACGTGGTATCTCTAACCCCTTCCTTTGTACCCGATCAAAATAGGATACCTAAAAGAACATCATTAGAAATACTTTAGAACATTGATATGTAAAGTAGAACATAGATATATAATTTAGAACATCATTAGAACTTACCATAAGAAAGATTAAAGGACCCGTAAAGAAAGATTCTCCATCTAACCATTTTTTAGTAGTTTCCATCAAGTGCTCCTTAACAAATTTGCACCAATTCAATTTAACTATATTCTTTGTATCCTTGCAACTATACAAAAACTTAATGTATAGTTGCTTGTTATTAGTTGAACGGATGCAACTATTAACCGCACAAACCAAAAAATTCCAAATGAATTCATCCGAAACTTGTTTTTGTACTTTATCTACCTCCTTCACCTTTTGAATCCTACTAATCAATTGTGCATTTTTTGGACCACCCTATAAGTAATTTAGAACATGGATAGGTAATTTAGAATACAATAAAAAATACTTTAGAACATAAGCAAAAATACTTTAGAACATAATCAGAATAACTTTAGAACATAAGCAAAAATACTTTAGAACATAATGGAAAACTTTAGAACATAATAGAAATACTTTATAACATAATAGAAAATACTTTATAATCAAAAGTACTTTAAAAGATTGACATGTAATATAAATAATTTCAAACATAATAGAAAATCATAGAACATAATAGAAATACTTTAGAACATAAGGGAAAACTTTAGAACATAAAGAAAAAATATAATAGAACATAATAGAAAACTTTAGAACAAAATATAAAACTTTAGGAGATAATAGAAATTGTTTAGAACATAATGCAAAACTTTAGAACATAAGAGAAAAATATAATAGAACATAATGGAAAACTTTAGAACATATGGGAAAAATATAATAGAACATAATATAAAATCTTAAAACATAATCAAAAATACTTTAGAACATTATTAAAATACATTAGAACATAAGCCAAATAACAAGTTTAGAATACAAGTACACATAAAAATATTCATACCACTTTAAGGTGAAAGTTTTTTTCTCCATTTTTGCATAAAATTTGCACATTCATTCTTGTTTTCTATTGTATCAAGAATTGCTATATCTCCCATTGGCAATCCATATGTCATGTGAACATCAATTTCATCAAAGAGTATTTCTTCTTCTCTCCCCGGTAGCATCAAGCAACATCTCTTGGGATCAAAATTCGAAAGAAGTTGTTGTGTCAACCTAGATTTAAATTAAAGGTTTAGAATACAAAATACATATAGATTAGAATTTAAATAAAAATAAAAATTAACATGATAATTAAAATTTAGAACATTAATTAGAATTTTATAAGAATTAGAACATAATAGATGATAATAGAACATAATAGAAATCTTTAGAACATAAAGGAAAACTTTAGAACGTATTAGAAATACTTTAGAACATAAGGGAAAACTTTCGAACATAATAGAAATAATTTAGAACATAATGGAAAACTTTAGAACATATATCATGTGAACATATGGATAGAAAACTTTAGAACATAATAAAGATACTTTAGAACATAATAAAGATACTTTAGAACATATGGATAGAAAATGTTAGAACATAATAGAAATACTTTAGAACATAAGGGAAAAATTTAGAGCATAAATAAAAAATATAATAGAACATAATAAAAAAGTTTAGAACATAAGATAAAACTTTAGAACATAATAGAAATACTTTAGAACATATGGGAAAACTTTTAAACATAAAACAAAAAAATAATAGAACATAATAGAAAATCATAGAATTTAATAGAAATACTTTAGAACATAAGGGAAAACTTTAGATCATAAGGGAAAAATATAATAAAACATATGAGACAACTTTAGAACATAAGGGAAAACTTTAGAACAAAATAGAAATACTTTAGAACATAATGTAAACCTTTAGAACACTAGTGCTTACCAAGAATCCACATAATGTGGTGCATCCAAGTTCAAAAAAGCACCAAATCCAATTTTTTGAATAGCTTGTTTATGCTTATCAGAGAGATTTACCAACACTTGTTTCATCAATTCCTTAGCGGTAACACTTTGATAAGCCGATCTCTTACTTTTTTCCACTTTGATTATTTTCACATCCTCATCATCCTTTTCTTTTTCAATCTTTCTTTTCTTATTTTTCTGATTTTTTTTCACATCCTACTCATCATTTTCATCATCATCATCATCTTCTTCTTCCTTTTCTTTCATTTTTCTAGTTCGTTGAATCCTTGATGAAAGCTTGGCACTTTTTTTTCGTTTCTGACTTTGCACATGTTTCTCAAATTCAGCTTTGTCAATTACTTCCGCATCATTTTCAACAATTTTCCTTTAAAATCAAATATAAATGATTTAGAACATATATGATAATCTTTAGAACTTGATAGAAAACTTTATATCATAATAGTTACTCTTAGAACATAATAGAAATACTTTAGAACATAAGGGAAAAATATAATAGTACATAATAGAAAATTTTATATCATAATAGAAATATTTTAGAACATAATAGAATAACATAATAAAAATACTTTAGAACATAAGGGAAAAATATAATAGAATATAATTGAAAACTTTAGAACATAAGAGAAAACTTTAGAACATAAGGGGAAAATGTAATAGAACATAATAGAAAACTTTTGAACATAAGGAAAACTTTAGAACATAATAGAAAACTTTAGAACAAGGAAAAACTTTACAACATAATAGAAATATTTTAGAACATATGGATAGAAAATATTAGAACATAATAGAAATACTTTAGAACATAAGGGAAAACTTTAGAACATAAGTAAAAAATATAATAAAACATAATAGAAAACTTTAGAACATATGGGAAAACTTTAGAACATAATAGAAATAATTTAGAACATAGTAGAAAACTTTAGATCATTATAAAAATACTTTAGAACATAATAAAAAATTACAGAACATAATAAAAATACTTTAAAACATAAGAGAAAACTTTAGAATATAAGGGAAAAATACTTTAGAACATAAGGGAAAACTTTAATTACCTTTTTCTTCCATAAGTAATTTTTTCATCCGGTATAATAGTAATTTCTTCTTCTTTATTTTGGCTTTCCATTTTGCTGAAATTTTATAAAATAAAAAACATTAGTAACATTCCTACATTAGTAATATATTTTAAACATAAGAATAGTTTAGAACATGCTGAAAATAGTTTCTCACTATGCATGTACACATTCAAACAATAAAAATCATTTGTATAAATAATCATATCCAGTTAAAAGCATGCTTCATTTAAGTTTACCTAGATTACAATTGTTGTAATGAAGAAGAGAGAATCTCAAACAAGAACATCTCATGAAATTAGCGTTGTATGTCTATACCCAGTGTTCCAAACAGTGTAACTAAGCAATAGTGTATTGACATTTTAGAGATATTAGCAATATTCAGTTGAGCTTGTGTTAATATTATATAAACAATTAATTAGAAAGTATTATGAAATGGAGTACTATTTTGCAAGAGACTAAACCAAATTCTCTTGGCTATAGGGTATCATGTCAAATCAAAGAATCATTCTCTTGGCTATACTCAACTATAACCACTGCTTAACCCAGCATCACTCTTACTCTGGAAAACATTTATTAAAACAATCCATTCAAAGGTACATACACACAATCACTGCCTCTTAGAATAAGCAGTCACTAACTCCTCCACCAACATGTACCAATGAAGAACTGACCAACTCGAAAAACCCAGTTCCCACACAATAAATCATCACCACTGATGTTACAACACAGCAAAGAATGGCATATAACATCTCACTTAGCTATGAAAAATGACGCAATTTCTAAGATCATTTCTTCAAAGCACCTCCAAACAGTAGCCACCCTACCCATGTATAAATTTCAAAAAAAATAATAATAAAACTCAAATTGCAACCAAATAGCAAGTCAAGTTCATGGTATATGCAAATTCGAAACCACACAACGAGTTCGATAGGACATGAATTACAAACCACTAGGATCATACTTACTCAACAATAAAAGTTCAGTAACAAGTAATAACCAGTGCGTTCAAACTATAAACCTATAGGCGGCTGGTGTCCAACACGAGTACCAGAGTCTGGGTAACATAGCCTAAGGCGGCATTACTATAGTAGCAGCTTAATCTTAAATTATGGAATTCAGTCAGCAATAACTCAATCATCCAACTAGCATTATAAATAAACCTCACTATTAATTTCATACACGCAAATCCGTGTAAATAGATAATCAAAAGCTACCTTTTCATGGATTGCATAATTACTTCAAAACTAAATGATCACAAAGAAACATGAGTAAATTATACGGAGTATTATAACAAAGAACACACAGTTTAAACCCAAGAAAACATCCAATTTTATTTATTAGTACCAACTTCGAAAGCTGATTACATTCCACGCTACTGTCATCCATGGATGCGAGAGAGGCGGCAGCGGCGGAAAGCTTTGAAGAGAGAGAAAACCACCGGCGACGCCTCGTAATGGCCGTTGGATTTCGAGGTTTGTGGACCCCGCTAAACACTCAACGGGCCTTCAGATCGAGGCTGCTACAGATTATCTGAAGCAGAAGCCTTGGTGGGAGAAGCATGATCCTTTGAGGCCTCTGCTACCCGAAGAAGTGCTCGCTGCTCAAGCTGCTGCGGAAGTGACCAGAGGCATCAATTCCCTAGAAAGGGGTGAAGAGACTTCTGGTGCTGCCGAGGCTCATCCGAGGACTTTGGTAAGGCCTTCAGCAACTTGCTTTTTCTTCCTTTTTCTTCTTTTTGTTGTTGTTGTTTTTTTATATTTTATTTTTTTATACTGATCCTTCCTTGTTCCCCCACTTCTACAGTCTGAGGAAGAAGGCAGAAGGAGGGAAGGGAAGGCTCCCCAGTCGTAAGACGACCTTTCAGAACTCGACTCTTCAGATTCTAACGACATGGACGACCAACCTCTTGAACAGAGGAAGAGAAGAAGGACGGGCCCAGCTGTTGTGGGTCTAGGAGATTTCACGCTGAGGCCAATGCCTGGCGTTGTCATAAGGGAACCTGCTGCTGGCCGAGGCAGGGTTCCAAGGGGTACAGGGGGTCCTCCGCCCCCGACTTAGCCACCACCGCCAATTCCATCACCGCCGAGGACCCCTCCACCACCTCCTCCTACTGCTGACATGGAGGTGGACCAACGGACTCCTGATCTAAAGGAGGGGGTTCCCGAAGCGGTTTCCAACAAGGGGAGTGCTGCTGAGCTCCCTGAGGTTGGGGTTGCTGAAGTAGCCGAAGAGGCGGCTACTGCTGAAGACGAGGCCCCTAGGGGCTTCACTGCTGAGATCCAGCGGGAGGTTGACGCCTTGACAAGTCAACCTCACGGGGAGGCTGAAGGGGTCCTGACTGGAGGGGACCATGCTGAAGGAGGGGCGACGACTGAGCCCAAAAAAATGGATGAGGTCCCATCAACTTCGCTCCTCTCTTTCAAGTCTTTCCAGTCTGGGGACATGGGGTTTTCAGCCAAGAAGTGCTCTATCCCAGCTGGCGTTAGGGCCGAAATCTGGGGGAAGTACAAGGAAAGCGCCGAGGCTTATTTCGGCGGTTGCTTCGAATTATCAAAAATGGAGCAAGTCCGAGAGTGATCTGTTCGGGAAACCGCCGAGATTGCTGAACCCGGTCCCTCAGTACCAGATCCTGCCCGAGACAACCAGAGACTGCTAATGCGGGTATGTAATAAGATTCTGCACCTTCAGCAATTTCGATTTACTTGTGAATTTATTTAACTTAAATTTAATCCCAGCTCCGCAGGTTGTCTACAATCATACCATGACCTTTGAGATGATTGACACACTTCAGGAGAGGGTAGACATCGTTGAGACAGAGGCAAAGCTTGCCCAGCTGAAGCAGGAGAAAGCCGAGGATAGGGCTAGGGTCGTGATCGACTCCTTCAACACTTTCTGTGCTAAAATGGAGAAAGATGTCTTGCCTCAAGCAGACGAGGGTGAGGCCCTGCTCAAAGCTTTCGGCGCGGTTGACGTCCCTAGCCTCAAAGCCAAGATCCAGCACAAAATCGACACTGAGGTTCAATCCCAAGTGCTGGCCCGAGAAGAAATATCTCGGCAGAAGATCAAGATCTTGGAGGCTGATGCCAATCAACACCGCCAAGCCTGCAAAAGGAGGGAAAAAGATATGGTCGAGGCCGGGGTCCAGCTAGAGTCTCAGCGGCAGAGCATCAGCAGCCTGGAGGTTCAACTGAAGAACCAAGAGGAACAACTCTCTCAGGCCCGAGACAAGGCCGAGCAGACTGAGCAGCGGCTTGCTGATGCCGAGGCTCAGTTGAAGGAACAGCGGGAGTCCTCCCAGAAAGCCTTGGACGAGGTACAGAAGAAGCTAGCCGATGCTGAGGCTCAGCTAGCCCTTAGGGTTTATACCCAGGCTGAGTACTCCACTGCCTACCTCAATGGCTATAGGGTGGCTCGGAGGCTGGCTCTCCATGCTGCACCTGACCTGGATTGGTATCAATGTGAAATCTGGGCTGAAGACCCCAAGAATCCTCACATGCAGCAGGCTAGCCAGGCTGAGGTAGATCTGCTAGCCCGCCTCCTGGCCGAGGATGCTGCGGCCAAGGAGGCTGAGATGAAGGAGGCTGAAGTCCAAGCTCCAGTTCAACCCGCCTCTTCTGCAGCTGAGGTTGATGCCGCGCTGGACTCCAACCTTGCTGGGAGGCCTGACCCTTCAGCTGAAGCCTAGGGACTCGGGCAGTCGTCTTTAGAATCTTGCGGATCAACGTGATCTTAAAATGATAGATGCCGCTTCTGAATGTTTTTTGCCTTTGTTTTTGCTTCAACTTGCCTCAGTGTACAAACTATTTATTTTTTTGCCTTATACACATTTCAGCAGCTGTTATTTTCCGCTTGTGGGCGGCTGCCGATATTATCTTTCACTTTACTTGAAACACTTATGTTTGTAGCTCGTAATCCAAGCATGATTTCCTGTATATGAATTTGATATTTTCCTCTTATTGCCTTGCTTTGAACTTGCATGCTTGAATTTTCCTCTTATTATCTTTCACTTTACTTAAAACACTTATGTTTATGATTTTTTTTTTTCTAAGTACAAAGCTTCGGCTTAGAGGTCTCAGCTGAGGCAGTCTGCACTTATTGTATTTCTTGCCCCCCCCCAGAGATTTGAAGACTTGATCTTCTGATTTCTGAGACCAATTCTCTTTTCCTTGCTTATTTCCTATCAGTTTATGCTTTTGCTCTTGATTTTCTGTCTATCTAAAAATGGATATCTCAAACACAGGGAATAAAGAAAAAATGGAAGAGTAAAGATTGCAAATGTTTGTAGAAAATAGTGGCTCGGAGGCCTTTCATTAATAATTCAAAAATGTACTTACAAGGATTGTTCTGCCCCGAAGGGTTTACACATGAAAGTTTTTAAGTACATCAGCATTCCAGTGGTTTTTCAGCTCAGTTCCATCCAACTGCCGAAGTCGGTATGTTCCCGGCTGAAGCTCATCATAGATTTCATAGGGTCCCTCCCAAGCAGCTGAGAGCTTCCCATGAATTCGGCTTTTCTGTACCGCAGCAGCATTCCGAAGGACGAGGTCTCCAATTTTGAGAGGCCTTGCCTGAACTCTTCGGTTGTAAAATTTGCCGATTCTCTGCTTGTACGCAGCCATTCTGACTCGGGCCGAGTCTCTTACTTCGTCAAGGAAATCGAGAGATTCCTTCATAAGTTGCTCATTCTCGGCCGAGAAGTGGTGCACTCGCAGGCTTTCAGTGCCAATTTCCACAGGGAGAACAACTTCGGCGCCGTACACCAATTCGAAGGGTGAATGGCCCGTTGCTTCTTTTTCGGTTGTCCGAAGGACTAGAGAGTTCCTAGGAGCTCCTCCAGCCACTTGGACTTTTGATCCTCCACCCTCTTTTTGAGGGCATTCAGAATCTGTTTATTTGCAGCTTCGGCTTGTCCGTTACTTTGCGGGTGGCATACCGCTGAATATGTCAGTTTGATGCCGAACTGATCTGTATACCGCTTCAGCGACAGATTATCAAATTGCCTTCCATGATCAAAGACAAACACTTTCGGGATGCCGAAACGAGTGATGATATTCTGCCAGATAAATTTCCTGACAGTTTGCTCCCACTAGTAGAAAAAGGCTTATTTGCGTCGCTCATTTATAGTGTATTTACGTCGCTTCTATGAGCGACGCAACTGCTCGCGACGCAAATGACTTTTGAGTCATTTGCGTCGCTCCTAGGCGCGACGCAAATAAGAGTCATTTGCGTCGCTCCTTTATAAAGGAGCGACGCAAATGACTTTTTTGATAAACTTATTTTTTGTCACTTGCGTCGCTCCTTTATAAATAAGCGACGCAAATGACTTTTCTGATTAACTTATTTTTTGTTATTTGCGTCACTCTTTTATAAAGGAGCAACGCAAATAACTCTTAAGATAAACTTATTTTTTGTTATTTGCGTCACTCCTTTATAAAAGAGCGACGCAAATGACTGATCTGATAAACTTATTTTTAGTCATTTGCGTCGCTCCTTTATAAACAAGCGACGCAAATGACTCTTCAGATAAACTTTTTTTGTTATTTGCGTCGCTCCTTTATAAACAAGCGACGCAAATGACTCTTCCAATTAACTTATTTTTTGTTATTTGCATCACTTGTTTATATAGGAGTGACGCAAATGACTGAGTAGACAATACAAAACTGTTGTATTTGCGTCACTTGTTTGTTTAATGAGTGACACAAATGAGGTGAATTTTTTTTTTTTTAATTATAATATAATAATTGCCTTGTATATGTTTATAGTACCTGTTTTCCTAGGTATAAAGTAATATGATAACGCTAATATAATTGAAATTAAAATGCAATATTATTGAATAATGCAAATGTAAATTTCGGCAGAGTCTCCTTTGTAATTTGGCCTACCCATAAAATTGGGAATGACGACATTATATTAACAACCTGTCCAATAATTTACATCTCAATATCATAGACATTATACTCACCATCCCAACACCAATTAACCAAATTACTTCATTTCAAGCCTATAATCCAAAACAAGAGTCAAACATGTGCTAAGTGGTAAATCTAAAGTTCAACATTACATATAAAATACTCTGCCCAAATATCTCAGATCTCATTTATCTCCTCCTCGGTGTACGGTGTAGTTCTTGAAAAATCCTATAAACACAACAAATATACAAGAGGAAAGTTTTAATTCAAGATTGTAGCTAACATCAAATTGTATTTATCAAACAAAAATGAAATATTTATCAAGCGTGTGTGCTCGTGATCCTAAATCTCATAGAACAAGAGCAAGCACGAGAGAAATAGAGTTCAGGACATTACTGAAAGTGCCTAAGTAGAGGTACTTGTTCTCATAAACGCGCCCAATTCGTGCTACCCATCGCCCATTATGATGATGCCTACAAAAAAATTAAATGATAAAAAATAATTTTAATAAGACATTCAAAGAATCATATAGATGTCACATGACCCATAAAATTAAAGAAAAAACAATGAATGTTCAAAGATGCAAACAAGCAACCAGTAGTATATTGCAAAACAGCAACTGTAAAAATCTACAGACTAGATGTACTAGCTGAAAACATGCAGGTGAATATATTAAACCAGCAGAATTGAGATGAGCCTCAATGAAAATTCAATGACTGAAATTATAAAAATTCAGTCATTTAAGATTCCTGTGTTTTGTGTGCTTGCAACTTGCAAATCCAGCCAGCTTATCTTTTAAGATTCCTAATAATTAGATGGACTAAAATGGATGATGATACTCCAATATCACGTACCCAACACCTTTTCCTCTTTTCACTTTATAGTTCCTAGTCTTTTATAAAGTAATGGAGAAAATATAAAGCTAACCATTTATCCACGCTTAGAGCCACTGTTTTATCAACCCAACATAGCACACTTTTTACAAGCATCAGTTCTGAAACTGAAATTTGTGGCATACTTGGTAGTATATAAAACTCTGCCCCTTCAAATACCCACCAGTTAAAATAATTAAACCCATAATTAACAACCAAGTTTTGATTAATTTTCCTACACTACTATCACATGCAACATCTACATGCATGATTATTTCTAGTATTCTGTAAATTGAATTTTGTAACTGAAAATTATTTCACTTGTTTGGGTGTTTAACAGGCTATATGCTCAAATTGCAGTAACGGAGTTATAGTAATTAAATTATCCTACCATATGTAAAGACGGCAAAAGCGGAATTCTGGGTACACCCATCCATAATTATTCCAAGAAAGTTCTCTTGGGCAATTTATCAGTCAATTTAAGTACATACATTTCCAATTTTCAATGCAATTAGCCAAGAATTATTATGTGTATTCCATTATCAGATGACCTAGTAATTGTGTTCTTAATTATTATTATGTGTATTATAATTATTATTATGACTGAAATTATAAAAATTCAATTAAATCTGCCATATAATTTCTAATTAGTGAACTAACACTAAACTTGAAATTAAACTAAGTCATTGTTCAAGTTAAATGCTACATTCTATCTACCATCAAAAGATTGAACATAAATAGAAGCAATCTTACCATAGGTGAACTTGATTTCAAAAATTCAACAATGTCGAGCCGAAATCGATTTTTGGGGACGAAATTAAGCGATTTTTCCACTCAAAAATTCAAAAATTCAACATTGCTGTAATTTGCTTGAACTTCCTCGGGTTTTTGGGGGCGAAAATTCAACGAATTTTCCACTCGAAAATTTCAGTTATTGCTCGAATTTTTCAGCAGGATTTTTAATTGAATTTTTTGGGGTTTCTAGGGTTCGAATTCGTATGGAATTGAGTACATTTTTTGCTCGAAATGGGGGATTTTTGGTCGAAAATAATCAATTTTTCTGGGGTTTAAGGATTCTAATTAATTAGGGTTTTTGGTCTAAATTTTTGCTCGAAATTGCTCGGATTTGCTGCCGATTATGGGTGTTGAACTTGATTGCGATTTTGGATGTTGAATTTGCTGGGGAATTGCAGTTTTTTGGGCGAATTTGTGGGTGTTTTTTGGGCGAATTTGTTGGATTGAAGGGTCGATTTTGGATGTTGAATTTGTTGCAATTTTTTTTTTCTTTATGTTTAGTGAATTAGTGAAAGGTAGGCGTGAAAAGCTAAGGTAAAAAAGAATAACCTAAAGTGCAACAGAGTTATTTGCGTCACTTTATAATAAAAATGCGACGCAAATAACAAAATCTGAAATGCTGAAAATTTGTTATTTGCGTCGCTCATTTATTAAAGGAGTGACGCAATTTATTCACTGCCTTATTTGCGTCGCTTGTCAGTAAATGAGTGACGCAAATAAGTTTATTATTTGCGTCGCTTCAATAAATAGGAGCGACGCAAATGATAGAAAGCTAACATAAACTTGTTTTTTGCGTCGCTTCTTTAATAACAAGCGACGCAAATAACTTTAAAGGAGGGTAAAAATACACATTTGCTTCGTTCTTTAGAATGAGTGACGCAAATATGGCGACGCAAATGAGCCTTTTTCTACTAGTGTCCGTAATGTTCGAGGCTGCTTCGGCCTCAATCCATTTAGTGAAATAGTCGACACCGACTATTAGCCACTTTTTCTGATATGCGGCATCTGGAAATGGGCCTAGGATATCCAACCCCCATTGAGCAAATGGAAGCGGACTCAGCACGGGCTGAAGCTCTTGGGCTAGCTGATGGATGACTGGTGCGAATTTTTGACATTTTTCGCATTTTCTGACCAGCTCCTTGGCATCTGAGATCATGGTGGGCCAATAGTACCCTGCCCTTAATGCTTTGTGGGCTAGGCTCCTTCCCCCAATGTGGTTCCCACATATGCCGAGGTGGATTTCCCGAAGGATATAATCTGCATCTGTCAGCCCCACGCATTTCAGCAACGGGGCTGAGAAGGATTTCTTCAGCAGTTCCCCCTTGAAGACAATGAACCTTGATCCGGTTCGCTTCAACTTGGAGGCCAGAATTTTGTCTTCGGGAATTTCTCCCCGAAGCTTGAAAGCTAGGATGAGATCCATCCAGCTTGGTTCCTGGTCGACGCAGCACATTTCAGGTGCTGCGTCGACACTTCTTTCTCGGCGCACCTCCACATAAACAGATTGGTTCAGCTCAGTGAGAGTTGAACTAGCAAGTTTGGAGAGTGCATCGGCTTTTGCATTCTGACCCCTTGGGATCAGCTGAACTTCAAAAGTTCTCAGCTTTGCGATAACTGATTTGATCTTGGCAAGGTATGATATCGTCGAGGGCTCTTTGGCCTCGTACCTGCCACCAATCTGATATGCAACTAGCTGAGAGTCTGTTTTCTGACAAACATGTTCGGCTTCCAGCGAGATGCACAATTCTAGGCCGGCAATGGCCGCCTCATATTCGGCTTCGTTGTTCGAAGCCTTGAAGGAAAATTTTAGTGCATACTCAAAGGACTTGCCTTCAGGAGAGGTTATAACCACCCCTGCCTCCGAACCATTCATGGTGGAGGATCCATCCGTGAAAACGGTCCAGGTTTTCTTTTCATCGTCTAGCGTCTCCTGGTACGAGCATTCGGCTAGGAAGTCCGCCAGAGATTGAGCCTTTATGGCTGCTCTCGGCTGGTAGCTGATGCTGAACTCTGTGAGCTTAAAAGCCCATTTGGCCAGCCTACCAGATTTTTTCAACTTTACCGAGAACTTTTTCCAGCAGCTGATCAGTCAAGACCACTATATGATGACAATAAAAATAGGGTCTCAACTTCCGAGCGGCTACCACCACTGCATAAGCAACTTTTTCGAGTAAGGGGTAGCGGGTCTCGGCGTCTGTCAGAGTGTGGCTGACGAAGTAGATCGGTTGCCGTGTTTTATTTTCTTCCCTCAACAGCACTGCACTGATGGGGGCTGGGCTGACAGCCACGTACAAGTACAGGGACTCTCCCTCTACTGGGCTAGCCAGTGTTGGAAGTTGAGCTAGATGCTCCCAAAGCTGCTTGAAGGCTTCTCTTTGCTCGTCCTCCCAGACGAGCTCTTTTGTTTTCGAGAGTTTCAGGGCTTTGAAGAAAGGTAACCCCTTATCCGAGGCCCTGGAGATGAACCTCGAGAGGGCTTCCATTCTTCCGGTGAGCCGCTGAACATCCCTTTTTATTTTTGACTCAAGGAGGTCGAGCGCTGCCTGCACCTTAGCGGGATTGGCGTCAATCCCTCTTTTGCTGACCATGAACCCAAGGAATTTCCCTGACTTCATGCCGAAGACACACTTCTTCGGATTCAACTTCATCTGATGCTTTCTTAGTGTGGCGAAAGTTTTCGCCGGGTCCCTAACATGTTCTTCATCTTTTTTGCTTTTGACGATTGAATCGTCAACGTAGACTTCCATGTTTCGTCCCTTTTGCTCAGCGAAAAGTTGGTCCACCAGCCTTTGATATGTTGCCCCCGCATTTTTCAATCCGAAGGGCATCATTCTGTAATTGTACATCCCGGCGTTCGTGACGAATGCCGTCTTTGCTTGGTCGTAGGGGTGCATGAAGATCTGATGATACCCTGAAAATGCGTCCATGAAACTAAGCAAGGCATGGCCACTTGTCGAGTCGACTAGCTGATCGATCCTCGGCAAGGGATAGAAATCCTTCAGACATGCCTTATTTAGGTCCGTGAAGTCAACGCACATTCTCCAGGTGCCATTTGCCTTCTGAACCATCACCACATTGGCCAGCCATTATGGATACTGGCAGGGTTCGATGAATCCTGCATCCAACAATTTTTTGACCTCGACTGCGATGTCTCGGTTCTTATTTGCGGAGTAATTCCGCTTCTTTTGCTTAACTGGTCGGCACGTTGGGTCGACGTTAAGCTTATGAGATATGAGGTCTGGGCTTATCCCGGGCATGTTAGCTGCCGAGAAAGCAAACACATCTCGGTTGTCCCGAAGGAGTTGGATGAGTTCAACGCGGACTTTCGGATCAAGATCCAGCCCGATTATAACGCATTTTTTGGCGTCTCCTTCGGTAAACTCGACCGTTTCGGTCTGCTGGCCCAGCTCCATTGGCGTGGGGCTGGACTCTTCGTTTTCTGGCCTGCTGTCTTGTCAGCAGGGGTCCCAGATTTTTTCTTCTTCAGCTGGCTCTCTGAGTCTTTCGGCTCAGATGACGAGCTAGCCTTTTCTTTTCCTGGCCCTTTTTCTTTGGCCAGGTCTTCTTAGGCCGAAGCACTTAGGCCTTTCAGCTTCTTCGCGCTCGGCTGCCTGTCTTTCTCTTCCTCATCCTCGTCATCCTCCTTTGTACGACTAGTGGATGGCTTGAGGTAGTTGCACCTTCGGGCCTCCTTTTGACTGCCCTCGATCCTTTCGGGGTAGGCGGCATCCGAGACATAGATCATCAGCTGATGGTACGTCGAGACTACCCCTTGGATCTCGTGAATAATGGGTCTCCCCATGATCACGTTGTACATAGAAGGAGCGTCGATGACCAAGAATTCGGTCATGACGTTCCTGGCTGCCTCATCACAGCCGATGGTGACAGGAAGTGTTACCTTCCCGTCTGGATAAGTTGAAGCCCCATTAAATCCGGATACCGGGTAGGGTACCTGTAGGGAATATTTTCAAGCCTTTAAAATCCCACTAGCTTGAACCCCACTGTGATCATACACTAAAGTACGGTGGCGTCCAAAAGGGAAGAAGATAGAGCAAAAGAGTCGCCAACAAGTTTTTTTAGGAACATGTAAATCATTCACGAGGTGAAGGTTACACCCCTAAACGATCTAAGAGATCGTCAACTCCATAAGGTCATGAACCAAATAAGGGTTCGGGGATGAAGGTACAAATCCAACCTAAAAGAGATTGAACATGCCCTAATAATAGGCCTCTACTTTATTCTGATCGTATTCATAAGCGCTTTCTAATTAACATGCAATAATTAGGATTACCCCTAAACCTGTTTAATCTATGTTGGTTGAATATTAATGCACAAATAAACTATTATTGGCGATCACTTGAATTATAACCACAATTAACCCTAACAAGATTATTAATTATCTCATTAAGCGTGATTACAAGTACCAATTCCCTTTAAACATGCATAAAAGGCGTGATCAAGCAATAACAATAAATGTCAAGCAACATAATAAATAATCAATCATGAATAATAATTATAATAATCATAATACCATCATAAATAAAATAATCAAAATAATAATATCATCATAAATCAAAACAATTATAATCATAATCATGTTCATGTTAATATTAAAGCATAATAATAATAGCAAGATCCTAGGCATGATACTAACAAGATTAATAACAAACCCTAGCATGTCACTAAGCAATAAAAATCAAGTCTTTAGCCCTAACATGATACTAGCAATCATAAATATTAGGAAAAATATAGGAAGCATCGTAACAATCATATTTAATATTAAAATTACCCTAGACATGATACTAGGAATATCATAATAACAATGTAAACATGATTTCTACATCATAACATCAATCAAAACATTAAAGTACTTACTTTGATGCCTCGTACCTCTTTCTAATTACAAAATACACACGTTAGTAACTTCAAGGAAAATAATAAAACAAAACAATTAAATTAAATAATTGAAAGAGAGATTTGGGACCAAACCCTCAGAAATTAAAACCTTTCACGTCTAGGGCGAAGGCAACTTCAAATATGGCTAGGTGTATCTAAGACTTGCGAATGCGGAATTTTGTATTTGAAAACAAAGTTTAGAAAAGAGAAAGAGAGAGGGAATAATCAAGAAAATCTTGATGAGAGTTGGTGAATGAAAACGGAGTTTTAATACGTTATTTATAGAGAAAATCAGCCAAAAAGATAAAATTAACAAAACAGAGTCTGGCGCACGTATTGGCCATTGGCGCCAGACGCCAATGGATAGCGCTAGGCGCCAATGGCTGGCGCCAGGCCTGGTTCCAGGCGCCAATGCCTGAAGTCAGGCGCCAGGCCCGTTTTTAACGCGTTTTTTTTTTATCATATATTTTGATCCGAAAGTCCAAATCAGGCATATAATATGTCGTTGGAAAGCTCTTAAAGTCTAATTTCCAACCCAATTAGAATCAGATTAAAATATTTTGTATATAAAAGATATGGCCAAAATAGTGGAAGGGTATCAGTTTTGGATAAAGTTTCATGTCTCATTCATATCTTTTTCGTTAACTCGGATTTAATATTAAAATATATCATTGGAAAGATAATTTAAAGATCTATCCAACCATATAAAATTTGGATAAATATTATGAGGTACGAAAATAAAATCTGAATATATTCCACTTTGTACAAAACAAGGATTCTTAAAAGGAGTAGTTTTATTCAATTTCAAACTCTTTAAAACATAATTATCAATCCTAACTCCATTAGGATTTAAAAGAACCTTCTAGAGTATTCTAGAAGACTATAATCAATCCTAATAGCTTTAGGAATGATAATTAATAATAGGCCCTCCTCTAGATCATTGGGCCGCATATAAAAACCAAATCGGGCCCAGTTTAGTATTTTGGCCATAACTTCCTCATTATTCATCGGATTTGGGCTTATAATATATTGTTGGAAAGGTCTTTGCAAACCCCATCCAACTACACTACTATTGGACCCATATCATGGACCAACCAAACTGGATTGGCTGTTTTCTTAAAATAAGTTTTCTCAAACAGAGAGAAAAGAAAAGAAATTAAAACTATCCGCAACGCTAGACTTTCCACACTTTCACTTCATTCGATTATGATTCGACGCGAAAGGTACTCATCACTGGGTTTGGTTTTGGGGAGACACAAATGGGTGTCTACAGTACTGGCGTGAGGTGCTTGGGCTTCAGATTGATTTGGTTGTAGGCCTTTAGGAACTAAATGTTTGCTCCCGCCGCCACCATCAACAAGAACCTTGCTGACATCGTGGTTGGCCACTGTGGCGATAATCACCAACGGATCCTCGTGAGGGTACGTCACACCCCGGCAATCAACGGATGTGAACGTCATGTTCGGCACCGGCGACTAGGGAGGCTGAATGCTAGCATTGTTCACTTGGTAGGTCAAATCCCTAAGGTGACGTTTGTGCTCCCTCCGAGAACATATTCCTCCCGAGATAACGTTAATTGGAGGAAATTTTCCCTCCGCATTTTTGTTGTTCTTTCGGGGGAAATTGAGTTCTTGCCGAGAGTCCTTTTCGGATTTCTCAGCCTCTTTTTTCTCGCGGTGATCTGCGATGTATTTTTTCAAATATCCCCTCCGGACCATATCCTAGATTTGGTCCTTCAGCAGGATACATTCCTCAGTGTTGTGTCCCGGCGATTCGTGGAACTCACACCACTGATTCTTATTTTTGCGTTGATACCACTCTGGGAGCGGTCTCGGCTTCCTGTAACTCTGCTCTTCCTTCGTCACGCTGTAAATTTTAGCGTGTGGGAGGGCCAGCGGAGTGTAGGATTCATATCTCCCTGTGAAGGGAGCAGATTTTTCTTTCTTCGGCTCGTTGGCCGAAGATTGTTCGGAGGCTTTCGCCTTCCCTTTCGCCTTCTGGCCTTGGCCTTCGGACGATTGTTTTTTCATCCCACCCCCAGATTGGGGTTGGGATTTTGTTTTGTTCCACTCTTCGGCTCGGATGAATTTATCCGAGGCGTTCAGAGCCTCCTCCAGGGTCTGCGGGGTATGCATGACATGAAGTCAAGGAACTTTCCGGGCTGAAGGCCATTCTGCATTGCAACAACGGCCAGCCCTTGATCCAGCTGAGACACGCTGGATGACTCGTTGCTGAAACGAGTCAAGTAGTCTCGGAGACTCTCGGTCTCCCCTTGCTGCAGACTCATGAGCTCTGCAGTGGTTTTCTCTCGGCGGTTTGCCGTGGAGAATTTTCTCTTGAACTTAGTGGACAGGTCGTCCCACCATGTTATAGAGCCTTCCTTTACTCCCTTGGAGATCCACGCTTGCGCGACCCCCTTTAAGAGTGGTGGGAAAATATTTGCACCAGGTCGCTTCGGACCAGGGGCAAAGGTGCATGTGCCCCTCGTAAGAGGTAATATGGTCCTTCGGGTCCGAAGTCCCATCGTATGTAATGTGCGACGGTATTTTAACCGTCGGCACATGCTCTTCTAGAATCCATTGCTCGAATGGAGAACTGGTAGGAAGAATCACGACCTTTCCCTTATTCCTGGCCGAAGGGACCGCGCTCTGCCCTCTTAGAGAGGTAGGAGTGGTTTTCATCCCTGGCTGGGAAGTTCGGGCCTCGTCTACAGGGAATGAGAGGCAGTTATGCACACTCGGCTCCCTGCCGCCGAGTCGGTCGAGGACGCTTCGGCGGACAGTCTTTGGTCGTTCTCGACGAACAGTCTCTGGCCGAGAGGCTGAGCTGCTGCTTTTGTGAGTTTCTGGTCGAGAGGTAGAGGATCCTTTGAAAAAATGAGGGTTCTTTTTTCTCTCTTTTTCAGTCCTCCAAGTGTCCTCTTCCCACTCTTCCAGCTCCCTAAAGGAGGGAGGGTTCTCCCCCTCGTGGTCGAGCTTCCTCCACTGATGCCTGGTATGCGGAGGGGTTCGGTCACGAGGTGGAGGCATATTTTGTGCCCTCATTGCTTCCATTAGCACCGCCAACGCTCTTGCCACCTCTTTCGAGCTATGCCTCGTTAAAGGGGTCCTCGGCTGAGTGTGAGAGTGAGAGTGGACGGTCAAAGGTCTGCTTTGAGGCACTGATTGAGTCCTACGATCGGACTGACTTTTGTTAGACCGAGGAGGACTCGGTCTATGATGAGATTGGTGAATTATGGGAGAAAAGGAATCCTCCCGGTATGCTCCTCCCGAACTGGCACCCTTAGAAGAGTTCTGGTCCGGAGAAGGTGATGGTGTAGGAGTCTTAGGCCTTTCGCCTGCTCCTTGACTTAGTCGCTTGTTCTTGCGGTTCTTAGCTATTGCTACTAAGATTTTTGCAAAATGATTTTAGTTGGCTTAAAGATTTCTTGAAAGTCTTCCCCACAGACGGCGCCAAATTGTTTCGGGTGAAAACAATGGGACCTTGCCGAAGGTCCAAAGAAGTGGATGAAGACTGGTCCGGTCCAAGTGATGCTGGGCCGAAGGTTTCCTGCACAGCAAATACACGTAAAACTGGCCTCGGGGGTGGATCCGAGGAAGACCCTTCCAATGCCGAAGTCAGACAGTGTTTAGAGAGAGAAAGCTATGCAAGAGAGTTAATGCTTGAGGCTTTTTTTTGTGAATGAATCATAAATGGTGCAAGTGAAGGCTTTTATACCTTAGCATGACAAAGAGAGGAGGATGGATGGGCCAGACTTAGTCATGGGTTGACCATGACAATTTGGGCCGCTTGACTTTATGTTGACTTGGCTTAATAGAGGCTTGGGCCTTGACCTTGGAATATTGAATCATTTAGTGACTAGGCCCAATTGACATAATTGGACCCAAACAGGCAAGATGGGCTCAAAATTGTAGTTCTACTTAGAATTTTTAGACGTGGGATTACAACAATAACCAGTGAAGAAATTAGAACAGCCATCAATGCCTTTAGGCAATTGTCGGATAGTGGCGCAGAAACAATTCATCTTATATTCTTACATATTTATGGGTTTGACATTAGGGAAGACATCAATGCCTTTAGACAGGGGTCAGATACTAGTGTAGAAATCTTTCATCATATATTATCCAACATTATTACTAATGGCTTCTACGACAGCGATGGAGTATCAATGTACACACAACAATCAACCAATGAATCGGTTGTGGCTAATTTGAAAAGGGTGAGGGTTGAGGAGTTAGCGGTTGATATGGATGAAGTTTGTTCCATTTGCCTAGAAAATTTTGAAAAGAAACAAGAAAAAGAAGAAGAATTGGTGTGTTTATTACCATGTAAACATGTTTTTCATGACGGTTGTATTGTTAAGTGGCTCAACCTTGGCCACTTTTGTCCTCTGTGTCGTTTTGAGTTGGGGGCTGCCGAGAGCTGGTAAACAAATCATAAGAATTCATATTAGTGATTAAATTCATTTAATTGTAATCAAGATTATTTGTAATTGTCTCATATTTTTTTTAATACTCGTATATGTGTTTTTATGTAGTAGTACTTTTTAATGGTAATCAAGAATGCTTGGTTTTCTCCAAGAATTCAAGATTTAAGATGTTAAAAAAAAAAACAAAAAAAAAAATCCAAAACTAAATTTCTAGGCTCCTCCAATATTGTCGCCGACGGCGGACTTTATGACTGCACCTATGTTGTTACGTTTAAGGGCTTGTGGAAGTAGCATAAAACAAAACCATAAAACCACAAAAAGTAAATTCATTTAATTGTGATCAATTTATTTTAAATTGTCAATAAATGCTCATGTCCTCATGTCCTTGTAATACTCATATATTTGTTTGTATGTAATACGGAGTACTTCATAGTAGATAGTACTCCCTCTCTTAATCTCCAAGAATCCATGGTTTAAGAATTATTAAAAAAAAAGAAAAATTTGCGAGGAAGGTCTTTTTATGAGGTCGACCTTGTGTGAAAGGTCCTTTTATGAAAAAAGTGGCACGAAAGGTCCTTATATGAACATTGGGTTGCGAGGAGGGTCTTTTGACCAAATTCCGGCGTTGACCAATTTTTTCCGGCCAAAAATTAAGCTTTTTTTCCCCTCTTTTCCCTTAATTTCCCTTTTCCCCTTTAAATTAAGCTTGAAAACAACAATTAGAATTAGAATTATGGTTGTTATAGTGTTTAATTTCACTAGAACCACCAATCTAATTAAAGAACCACCGATCCAGACTAACCAACCACCCTATATCTACCCATAACAATCCATACTCACTGAGAACCGACCACCTACGAAAACCACCCATTAAAACCCACACCTCGAACATCCACCCCACTAGAACCCAAACACACGACCCCCACGAACAGCCACCCACCAATAACCGGCGAAAATTAAAGAACGAAGAAGATGATGGGGAAAAGTTCAAGCAACAACACTAAGGCGAGGAGGAAAGAAGAGCACGCAGCACCGGCTATGGTTGAATGTCTTTGATTGGCCTTCAATTGTAATTTTAGGGATAAGAATTGAAGATTTGAGATTAATTTTGCTCTAAAATTAGGGTTTCATAAGGGAGAAATGGGGGATAGATGAAAAATCGTGAGAAAAGAGGGGAAAGGAAAAAAAATAAAAAAAAAAAGGGAACTTAAGGGGTCACGTGATTTGCACGTGATTTTAAATGGCCAGAAAATTTTGGTCAATGCCGGAGAACGGTCAAAGGACCCTCCTCGCAACCCAATGTTCATATAAGGACC
Source organism: Chenopodium quinoa (assembly GCF_001683475.1). Lineage (NCBI taxonomy): Eukaryota > Viridiplantae > Streptophyta > Magnoliopsida > Caryophyllales > Amaranthaceae > Chenopodium > Chenopodium quinoa. The sequence goes on from NW_018744790.1 coordinate 1,129,019, forward strand.
TTTCGTGCCACCTTTTTCATAAAAGGACCTTCTACACAAGGTCGACCTCATAAAAGAACCTTCCTCGCAAATTTTTCTAAAAAAAAATAATAATTTAAAAAAAATCCACAGCCAAATTCTTTGGCTCCTCCAATTATACTGCACTTATGTTGTTGAGTTTAAGGGGTTTTGGAAGTAGATGCAAAAAACCATAACCATAAAATCACAAAAACTGGTGTCTTATTTTCCGCTTCAGTTTTGTGGAACAAGCTCATTTTTTATTTTTATTTTTTTCAAAAGCTCATAATTATTCTTAAAAACAAAGTTGATTGGTATTGTGAATCATTGTCCAAAGTTTATCGGTGCCAAAAGATTTTACTCCGTATCAATAGTATTTTATTTTAGTTTGTTGTATTACTACAATAACTGATCTTGTTCGGATACTGTGAAGGGATCTTTAGTCCTTATTTAGTTCATCTTATTTTTATTTTTCTGATCTAAACTTATTATATCATTAATAATGTGTATCATAATCATAATATATAATTTTTTATAATTTTTTTTCATATTGAAATTATAGATATATTTTTTTGATGGACTTTTTGTGAAAACTACATTATACAAGTTAGTTTTTGTGAAAAATTATCTTATTAAAAAAATGTTGTAAGAAACTACGACCTTTTACACAATCGAAAATCCTACGGTAGGTAAATGACGCGTACTGATATGTACCACTAAACCAACATACCGCAATGCACCACTAATAAATTTAATTAAATACATTATTATTTTTTGCATTTTTTAAACACAGGTTGACTTTAGCTAAGATAGTAAATTGCGTTATTACTTTGATTAGTGGTTTAAGGATAAAACATTAGTGGTAAATTGCATTATTACTTTGATTAGTAACTCATACAAGTAACACCAGAATACAAGTAACACCTACATGTAACCCCTGACAAAACCAGTAACACCCTACAAGTAACCTTTATCGTACAATGTGGCCTGCCGCACTGAATAACCTATATTTTTTCATAAGATTTATCCCATGTTGTTTATAAAAGTAACCCAAATTCATTATACGAGTGAAATCATGTAATTTAGAAATAAGTAACCCCATTTGTTCATTCGATTAACCCTATTTTTTTGTTTTTAAAAATTGAAAGAATAATTCCACTTATTTAAAAGAGTAATTTTGTTTTTTTTTCTCATTTAAGTAACCTAGATACTATAACGTTAAGATAATCCTATTTGCTCAGTACCATAACCCTCTAATTACTTAATTAATTTCCTTATATGTTATTATGTGAAGTGGTCACACCATGTAACTAGCCATATACTATATAAGACTTTGTGAAAACGTTGAGTTAAAACACTTGCCTTTAGCTCGTGGCTCTCGTTACACCAAAAAAACTAAAAAAATAATTTGAGTGATACCGAATAACGGATAAAACACTACTAGAAAACAGCTTAATTCCGACGGAAAATTTCCGTCGGAAACCGTGTTTACGACGGAATTCCGTCGGAAGGTGTCGTCGGAAAAGTATTTGTAGGAAAATTGACATTTTACGACGGAATTTCCGTCGGAAATTCCGACGGAATTTAGCGTTGAAAGAGGTTTTTTCTGGTCTGGAAAAGTCCGTCGGAAATTTTCGACGGAATCCGATTCCGTCGGAATTTCCCGACGGAAATTCCGTCGGAAATTTATTAAAAAAAAACAAAAAAAAAAAAAGCCCGCACCACCAACCCCCACCACCAGCTACCACCCTTACCACCAGCCCACCCAACCAGCCCCACCGCACACCATCACACTCACACCGACACCACCCCACTGCACACCACACTCGCACCGACACCACCACACTCGCACCGACACCCACCCCACTGCACACCAACCACACTCACACCGACACCACCACACTTGCACCGACACCACTCCACTGCACACCACCACACTCACACCGACACCACCCCACTGCACACCACCACACTCACACCGACACCACCACACGCACACAATAACCCCAAACACCAAACTTCGCAAAATCCAACCCAACCCAACCCAAAACCCAGTCACCCTAACCGAGCCCACACTACCCACCCTAACAAATCCCCACCAAAACCCACACCACCCTGACCGAATACACTAACCAAGCCACAACCACCACGAAAATCACCATAATACGACCCAGACCACAGCCACCACCGAAAATCACCCAAATTTAGATCCACCACCACCGAAAATCTCCCAAATTTAGATCCACCACCACCGAAAAGCACCCAAACTGTGGTCTGGGTCGTATTCGGTCAGGGTGGTGTGGGTTTTGGTGGGGATTTGTTAGGGGTGGGTAGTGTGGGCTCGGTTAGGGGTGACTGGGTTTTGGGTTGGGTTGGGTAGGATTTTGCGAAGTTTGGTGTTTGGGTTATTGTGTGCGTGTGGTGGTGTCGGTGTGAGTGTGGTGGTGTGCAGTGGGGTGGTGTCGGTGTGAGTGTGGTGGTGTGCAGTGGAGTGGTGTCGGTGCAAGTGTGGTGGTGTCGGTGTGAGTGTGGTGGTGTGCAGTGGGGTGGTGTCGGTGCGAGTGTGGTGGTGTCGGTGCGAGTGGTGGTGTGCAGTGGGGTGGTGTCGGTGTGAGTGTGATGGTGGGCGGTGGGGGCTGGTTGGGTGGGCTGGTGGTAAGGGGTGGTAGCTGGTGGTGGGGGTTGGTGGTGCGGGCTTTTTTTTTTTTGTTTTTTTTAATAAATTTCCGACGGAATTTCCGTCGGGAAATTCCGACGGAATCGGATTCCGTCGAAAATTTTCGACGGACTTTTCCAGACCAGAAAAACCTCTTTCAACGCTAAATTCCGTCGTAAAATGTCAATTTTCCTACAAATACTTTTCCGACGACACCTTCCGACGGAATTCCGTCGTAAACACGGTTTCCGACGGAAATTTTCCGTCGGAATTAAGCTGTTTTCTAGTAGTGTTTTATCCGTTATTCGGTATCACTCAAATTATTTTTTTAGGTTTTTTGGTGTAACGAGAGCCACGAGCTAAAGGCAAGTGTTAACTCAACGTTTTCACAAAGTCTTATATAGTATATGGCTAGTTACATGGTGTGGCCCCTTCACATAATAACATATAAGGAAATTAATTAAGTAATAGAGGGTTATGGTACTGAGCAAATAGGATTATCTTAACGTATAGTATCTAGGTTACTTAAATGAGAAAAAAAAACAAAATTACTCTTTTAAATAAGTGGAATTATTCTTTCAATTTTAAAAACAAAAAAATAGGGTTAATCGAATGAACAAATGGGGTTACTTATTTCTAAATTACATGATTTCACTCGTATAATGAATTTGGGTTACTTTTATAAACAACATGGGATAAATCTTATGAAAAATATAGGTTATTCAGTGCGGCAGGCCACATTGTACGATAAAGGTTACTTGTAGGGTGTTACTGGTTTTGTCAGGGGTTACATGTAGGTGTTACTTGTATTCTGGTGTTACTTGTATGAGTTACTAATCAAAGTAATAATGCAATTTACCACTAATGTTTTATCCTTAAACCACTAATCAAAGTAATAACGCAATTTACTATCTTAGCTAAAGTCAACCTGTGTTTAAAAAATGCAAAAAATAATAATGTATTTAATTAAATTTATTAGTGTGCATTGCGGTATGTTGGTTTAGTGGTACATATCAGTACGCGTCATTTACCTACCGTAGGATTTTCGATTGTGTAAAAGGTCGTAGTTTCTTACAACATTTTTTTAATAAGATAATTTTTCACAAAAACTAACTTGTAATAATGTAGTTTTCACAAAAAGTCCATCAAAAAAATATATCTATAATTTCAATATGAAAAAAATTATAAAAATTATATATTATGATTATGATACACATTATTAATGATATAATAAGTTTAGATCAGAAAAATAAAAATAAGATGAACTAAATAAGGACTAAAGATCCTTCACAGTATCCGAACAAGATCAGTTATTGTAGTAATACAACAAACTAAAATAAAATACTATTGATACGGAGTAAAATCTTTTGGCACCGATAAACTTTGGACAATGATTCACAATACCAATCAACTTTGTTTTTAAGAATAATTATGAGCTTTTGAAAAAAATAAAAATAAAAAATGAGCTTGTTCCACAAAACTGAAGCGGAAAATAAGACACCAGTTTTTGTGATTTTATGGTTATGGTTTTTTGCATCTACTTCCAAAACCCCTTAAACTCAACAACATAAGTGCAGTATAATTGGAGGAGCCAAAGAATTTGGCTGTGGATTTTTTTTTAAATTATTATTTTTTTTTAGAAAAATTTGCGAGGAAGGTTCTTTTATGAGGTCGACCTTGTGTAGAAGGTCCTTTTATGAAAAAGGTGGCACGAAAGGTCCTTATATGAACATTGGGTTGCGAGGAGGGTCCTTTGACCGTTCTCCGGCATTGACCAAAATTTTCTGGCCATTTAAAATCACGTGCAATCACGTGACCCCTTAAGTTCCCTTTTTTTTTATTTTTTTTCCTTTCCCCTCTTTTCTCACGATTTTTCATCTATCCCCCATTTCTCCCTTATGAAACCCTAATTTTAGAGCAAAATTAATCTCAAATCTTCAATTCTTATCCCTAAAATTACAATTGAAGGCCAATCAAAGACATTCAACCATAGCCGGTGCTGCGTGCTCTTCTTTCCTCCTCGCCTTAGTGTTGTTGCTTGAACTTTTCCCCATCATCTTCTTCGTTCTTTAATTTTCGCCGGTTATTGGTGGGTGGCTGTTCGTGGGGGTCGTGTGTTTGGTCTAGTGGGGTGGATGTTCGAGGTGTGGGTTTTTAATGGGTGGTTTTCGTAGGTGGTCGGTTCTCAGTGAGTATGGATTGTTATGGGTAGATATAGGGTGGTTGGTTAGTCTGGATCGGTGGTTCTTTAATTAGATTGGTGGTTTAGTGAAATTAAACACTATAACAACCATAATTCTAATTCTAATTCTTGTTTTCAAGCTTAATTTAAAGGGGAAAAGGGAAATTAAGGAAAAGAGGGGAAAAAAAGCTTAATTTTTGGCCGGAAAAAATTGGTCAACGCCGGAATTTGGTCAAAAGACCCTCCTCGCAACCCAATGTTCATATAAGGACCTTTCGTGCCACTTTTTCATAAAAGGACCTTTCACACAAGGTCGACCTCATAAAAAGACCTTCCTCGCAAATTTTTCTTTTTTTTTAAATAATTCTTAAACCATGGATTCTTGGAGATTAAGAGAGGGAGTACTATCTACTATGAAGTACTCCGTATTACATACAAACAAATATATGAGTATTACAAGGACATGAGGACATGAGCATTTATTGACAATTTAAAATAAATTGATCACAATTAAATGAATTTACTTTTTGTGGTTTTATGGTTTTGTTTTATGCTACTTCCACAAGCCCTTAAACGTAACAACATAGGTGCAGTCATAAAGTCCGCCGTCGGCGACAATATTGGAGGAGCCTAGAAATTTAGTTTTGGATTTTTTTTTTTTTTTTTTTTTTAACATCTTAAATCTTGAATTCTTGGAGAAAACCAAGCATTCTTGATTACCATTAAAAAGTACTACTACATAAAAACACATATACGAGTATTAAAAAAAATATGAGACAATTACAAATAATCTTGATTACAATTAAATGAATTTAATCACTAATATGAATTCTTATGATTTGTTTACCAGCTCTCGGCAGCCCCCAACTCAAAACGACACAGAGGACAAAAGTGGCCAAGGTTGAGCCACTTAACAATACAACCGTCATGAAAAACATGTTTACATGGTAATAAACACACCAATTCTTCTTCTTTTTCTTGTTTCTTTTCAAAATTTTCTAGGCAAATGGAACAAACTTCATCCATATCAACCGCTAACTCCTCAACCCTCACCCTTTTCAAATTAGCCACAACCGATTCATTGGTTGATTGTTGTGTGTACATTGATACTCCATCGCTGTCGTAGAAGCCATTAGTAATAATGTTGGATAATATATGATGAAAGATTTCTACACTAGTATCTGACCCCTGTCTAAAGGCATTGATGTCTTCCCTAATGTCAAACCCATAAATATGTAAGAATATAAGATGAATTGTTTCTGCGCCACTATCCGACAATTGCCTAAAGGCATTGATGGCTGTTCTAATTTCTTCACTGGTTATTGTTGTAATCCCACGTCTAAAAATTCTAAGTAGAACTACAATTTTGAGCCCATCTTGCCTGTTTGGGTCCAATTATGTCAATTGGGCCTAGTCACTAAATGATTCAATATTCCAAGGTCAAGGCCCAAGCCTCTATTAAGCCAAGTCAACATAAAGTCAAGCGGCCCAAATTGTCATGGTCAACCCATGACTAAGTCTGGCCCATCCATCCTCTCTCTTGTCATGCTAAGGTATAAAAGCCTTCACTTGCACCATTTATGATTCATTCACAAAAAAAAGCCTCAAGCATTAACTCTCTTGCATAGCTTTCTCTCTAAACACTGTCTGACTTCGGCATTGGAAGGGTCTTCCTCGGATCCACCCCGAGGCCAGTTTTACGTGTATTTGCTGTGCAGGAAACCTTCGGCCCAGCATCACTTGGACCGGACCAGTCTTTCATCCACTTCTTTGGACCTTCGGCAAGGTCCATTGTTTTCACCCGAAACAATTTGGCGCCGTCTGTGGGGAAGACTTTCAAGAAATCTTTAAGCCAACTAAAATCATTTTGCAAAAATCTTAGTAGCAATAGCTAAGAACCGCAAGAACAAGCGACTAAGTCAAGGAGCAGGCGAAAGGCCTAAGACTCCTACACCATCACCTTCTCCGGACCAGAACTCTTCTAAGGGTGCCAGTTCGGGAGGAGCATACCGGGAGGATTCCTTTTCTCCCATAATTCACCAATCTCATCATAGACCGAGTCCTCCTCGGTCTAACAAAAGTCAGTCCGATCGTAGGACTCAATCAGTGCCTCAAAGCAGACCTTTGACCGTCCACTCTCACTCTCACACTCAGCCGAGGACCCCTTTAACGAGGCATAGCTCGAAAGAGGTGGCAAGAGCGTTGGCGGTGCTAATGGAAGCAATGAGGGCACAAAATATGCCTCCACCTCGTGACCGAACCCCTCCGCATACCAGGCATCAGTGGAGGAAGCTCGACCACGAGGGGGAGAACCCTCCCTCCTTTAGGGAGCTGGAAGAGTGGGAAGAGGACACTTGGAGGACTGAAAAAGAGAGAAAAAAGAACCCTCATTTTTTCAAAGGATCCTCTACCTCTCGACCAGAAACTCACAAAAGCAGCAGCTCAGCCTCTCGGCCAGAGACTGTTCGTCGAGAACGGCCAAAGACTGTCCGCCGAAGCGTCCTCGACCGACTCGGCGGCAGGGAGCCGAGTGTGCATAACTGCCTCTCATTCCCTGTAGACGAGGCCCGAACTTCCCAGCCAGGGATGAAAACCACTCCTACCTCTCTAAGAGGGCAGAGCGCGGTCCCTTCGGCCAGGAATAAGGGAAAGGTCGTGATTCTTCCTACCAGTTCTCCATTCGAGCAATGGATTCTAGAAGAGCATGTGCCGACGGTTAAAATACCGTCGCACATTACATACGATGGGACTTCGGACCCGAAGGACCATATTACCTCTTACGAGGGGCACATGCACCTTTGCCCCTGGTCCGAAGCGACCTGGTGCAAATATTTTCCCACCACTCTTAAAGGGGGTCGCGCAAGCGTGGATCTCCAAGGGAGTAAAGGAAGGCTCTATAACATGGTGGGACGACCTGTCCACTAAGTTCAAGAGAAAATTCTCCACGGCAAACCGCCGAGAGAAAACCACTGCAGAGCTCATGAGTCTGCAGCAAGGGGAGACCGAGAGTCTCCGAGACTACTTGACTCGTTTCAGCAACGAGTCATCCAGCGTGTCTCAGCTGGATCAAGGGCTGGCCGTTGTTGCAATGCAGAATGGCCTTCAGCCCGGAAAGTTCCTTGACTTCATGTCATGCATACCCCGCAGACCCTGGAGGAGGCTCTGAACGCCTCGGATAAATTCATCCGAGCCGAAGAGTGGAACAAAACAAAATCCCAACCCCAATCTGGGGGTGGGATGAAAAAACAATCGTCCGAAGGCCAAGGCCAGAAGGCGAAAGGGAAGGCGAAAGCCTCCGAACAATCTTCGGCCAACGAGCCGAAGAAAGAAAAATCTGCTCCCTTCACGGGGAGATATGAATCCTACACTCCGCTGGCCCTCCCACACGCTAAAATTTACAGCGTGACGAAGGAAGAGCAGAGTTACAGGAAGCCGAGACCGCTCCCAGAGTGGTATCAACGCAAAAATAAGAATCAGTGGTGTGAGTTCCACGAATCGCCGGGACACAACACTGAGGAATGTATCCTGCTGAAGGACCAAATCGAGGATATGGTCCGGAGGGGATATTTGAAAAAATACATCGCAGATCACCGCGAGAAAAAAGAGGCTGAGAAATCCGAAAAGGACTCTCGGCAAGAACTCAATTTCCCCCGAAAGAACAACAAAAATGCGGAGGGAAAATTTCCTCCAATTAACGTTATCTCGGGAGGAATATGTTCTCGGAGGGAGCACAAACGTCACCTTAGGGATTTGACCTACCAAGTGAACAATGCTAGCATTCAGCCTCCCTAGTCGCCGGTGCCGAACATGACGTTCACATCCGTTGATTGCCGGGGTGTGACGTACCCTCACGAGGATCCGTTGGTGATTATCGCCACAGTGGCCAACCACGATGTCAGCAAGGTTCTTGTTGATGGTGGCGGCGGGAGCAAACATTTAGTTCCTAAAGGCCTACAACCAAATCAATCTGAAGCCCAAGCACCTCACGCCAGTACTGTAGACACCCATTTGTGTCTCCCCAAAACCAAACCCAGTGATGAGTACCTTTCGCGTCGAATCATAATCGAATGAAGTGAAAGTGTGGAAAGTCTAGCGTTGCGGATAGTTTTAATTTCTTTTCTTTTCTCTCTGTTTGAGAAAACTTATTTTAAGAAAACAGCCAATCCAGTTTGGTTGGTCCATGATATGGGTCCAATAGTAGTGTAGTTGGATGGGGTTTGCAAAGACCTTTCCAACAATATATTATAAGCCCAAATCCGATGAATAATGAGGAAGTTATGGCCAAAATACTAAACTGGGCCCGATTTGGTTTTTATATGCGGCCCAATGATCTAGAGGAGGGCCTATTATTAATTATCATTCCTAAAGCTATTAGGATTGATTATAGTCTTCTAGAATACTCTAGAAGGTTCTTTTAAATCCTAATGGAGTTAGGATTGATAATTATGTTTTAAAGAGTTTGAAATTGAATAAAACTACTCCTTTTAAGAATCCTTGTTTTGTACAAAGTGGAATATATTCAGATTTTATTTTCGTACCTCATAATATTTATCCAAATTTTATATGGTTGGATAGATCTTTAAATTATCTTTCCAATGATATATTTTAATATTAAATCCGAGTTAACGAAAAAGATATGAATGAGACATGAAACTTTATCCAAAACTGATACCCTTCCACTATTTTGGCCATATCTTTTATATACAAAATATTTTAATCTGATTCTAATTGGGTTGGAAATTAGACTTTAAGAGCTTTCCAACGACATATTATATGCCTGATTTGGACTTTCGGATCAAAATATATGATAAAAAAAAAACGCGTTAAAAACGGGCCTGGCGCCTGACTTCAGGCATTGGCGCCTGGAACCAGGCCTGGCGCCAGCCATTGGCGCCTAGCGCTATCCATTGGCGTCTGGCGCCAATGGCCAATACGTGCGCCAGACTCTGTTTTGTTAATTTTATCTTTTTGGCTGATTTTCTCTATAAATAACGTATTAAAACTCCGTTTTCATTCACCAACTCTCATCAAGATTTTCTTGATTATTCCCTCTCTCTTTCTCTTTTCTAAACTTTGTTTTCAAATACAAAATTCCGCATTCGCAAGTCTTAGATACACCTAGCCATATTCGAAGTTGCCTTCGCCCTAGACGTGAAAGGTTTTAATTTCTGAGGGTTTGGTCCCAAATCTCTCTTTCAATTATTTAATTTAATTGTTTTGTTTTATTATTTTCCTTGAAGTTACTAACGTGTGTATTTTGTAATTAGAAAGAGGTACGAGGCATCAAAGTAAGTACTTTAATGTTTTGATTGATGTTATGATGTAGAAATCATGTTTACATTGTTATTATGATATTCCTAGTATCATGTCTAGGGTAATTTTAATATTAAATATGATTGTTACGATGCTTCCTATATTTTTCCTAATATTTATGATTGCTAGTATCATGTTAGGGCTAAAGACTTGATTTTTATTGCTTAGTGACATGCTAGGGTTTGTTATTAATCTTGTTAGTATCATGCCTAGGATCTTGCTATTATTATTATGCTTTAATATTAACATGAACATGATTATGATTATAATTGTTTTGATTTATGATGATATTATTATTTTGATTATTTTATTTATGATGGTATTATGATTATTATAATTATTATTCATGATTGATTATTTATTATGTTGCTTGACATTTATTGTTATTGCTTGATCACGCCTTTTATGCATGTTTAAAGGGAATTGGTACTTGTAATCACGCTTAATGAGATAATTAATAATCTTGTTAGGGTTAATTGTGGTTATAATTCAAGTGATCGCCAATAATAGTTTATTTGTGCATTAATATTCAACCAACATAGATTAAACAGGTTTAGGGGTAATCCTAATTATTGCATGTTAATTAGAAAGCGCTTATGAATACGATCAGAATAAAGTAGAGGCCTATTATTAGGGCATGTTCAATCTCTTTTAGGTTGGATTTGTACCTTCATCCCCGAACCCTTATTTGGTTCATGACCTTATGGAGTTGACGATCTCTTAGATCGTTTAGGGGTGTAACCTTCACCTCGTGAATGATTTACATGTTCCTAAAAAAACTTGTTGGCGACTCTTTTGCTCTATCTTCTTCCCTTTTGGACGCCACCGTACTTTAGTGTATGATCACAGTGGGGTTCAAGCTAGTGGGTTTAAAGGCTTGAAAATATTCCCTACAGGTACCCTACCCGGTATCCGGATTTAATGGGGCTTCAACTTATCCAGACGGGAAGGTAACACTTCTTGTCACCATCGGCTGTGATGAGGCAGCCAGGAACGTCATGACCGAATTCTTGGTCATCGACGCTCCTTCTATGTACAACGTGATCATGGGGAGACCCATTATTCACGAGATCCAAGGGGTAGTCTCGACGTACCATCAGCTGATGATCTATGTCTCGGATGCCGCCTACCCCGAAAGGATCGAGGGCAGTCAAAAGGAGGCCCGAAGGTGCAACTACCTCAAGCCATCCACTATTCGTACAAAGGAGGATGACGAGGATGAGGAAGAGAAAGACAGGCAGCCGAGCGCGAAGAAGCTGAAAGGCCTAAGTGCTTCGGCCCAAGGAGACCTGGCCAAAGAAAAAGGGCCAGGAAAAGAAAAGGCTAGCTCGTCATCTGAGCCGAAAGACTCAGAGAGCCAGCTGAAGAAGAAAAAATATGGGACCCCTGCTGACAAGACAGCAGGCCAGAAAACGAAGAGTCCAGCCCCACGCCAATGGAGCTGGGCCAGCAGACCGAAACGGTCGAGTTTACCGAAGGAGACGCCGAAAAATGCGTTATAATCGGGCTGGATCTTGATCCGAAAGTCTGCGTTGAACTCATCCAACTCCTTCGGGACAACCGAGATGTGTTTGCTTTCTCGGCAGCTAACATGCCCGGGATAAGCCCAAACCTCATATCTCATAAGCTTAACGTCGACCCAACGTGCCGACCAGTTAAGAAAAAGAAGCGGAATTACTCCGCAAATAAGAACCGAGACATCGCAGTCGAGGTCAAAAAATTGTTGGATGCAGGATTCATCGAACCCTGCCAGTATCCATAATGGCTGGCCAATGTGGTGATGGTTCAGAAGGCAAATGGCACCTGGAGAATGTGCGTTGACTTCACGGACCTAAATAAGGCATGTCTGAAGGATTTCTATCCCTTGCCGAGGATCGATCAGCTAGTCGACTCGACAAGTGGCCATGCCTTGCTTAGTTTCATGGACGCATTTTCTGGGTATCATCAGATCTTCATGCACCCCGACGACCAAGCAAAGACGGCATTCGTCACGAACACCGGGATGTACAATTACAGAATGATGCCCTTCGGATTGAAAAATGCGGGGGCAACATATCAAAGGCTGGTGGACCAACTTTTCGCTGAGCAAAAGGGACGAAACATGGAAGTCTACGTTGACGATTCAATCGTCAAAAGCGAAAAAGATGAAGACCATGTTAGGGACCTGGCGAAAACTTTCGCCACACTAAGAAAGCATCAGATGAAGTTGAATCCGAAGAAGTGTGTCTTCGGCATGAAGTCAGGGAAATTCCTTGGGTTCATGGTCAGCAAAAGAGGGATTGACGCCAATCCCGCTAAGGTGCAGGCAGCGCTCGACCTCCTTGAGTCAAAAATAAAAAGGGATGTTCAGCGGCTCACCGGAAGAATGGAAGCCCTCTCGAGGTTCATCTCCAGGGCCTCGGATAAGGGGTTACCTTTCTTCAAAGCCCTGAAACTCTCGAAAACAAAAGAGCTCGTCTGGGAGGACGAGCAAAGAGAAGCCTTCAAGCAGCTTTGGGAGCATCTAGCTCAACTTCCAACACTGGCTAGCCTAGTAGAGGGAGAGTCCCTGTACTTGTACGTGGCTGTCAGCCCAGCCCCCATCAGTGCAGTGCTGTTGAGGGAAGAAAATAAAACACGGCAACCGATCTACTTCGTCAGCCACGCTCTGACAGACGCCGAGACCCGCTACCCCTTACTCGAAAAAGTTGCTTATGCAGTGGTGGTAGCCGCTCGGAAGTTGAGACCCTATTTTGATTGTCATCATATAGTGGTCTTGACTGATCAGCTGCTGGAAAAAGTTCTCGGTAAAGTTGAAAAAATCTGGTAGGCTGGCCAAATGGGCTTTTGAGCTCACAGAGTTCAGCATCAGCTACCAGCCGAGAGCAGCCATAAAGGCTCAATCTCTGGCAGACTTCCTAGCCGAATGCTCGTACCAGGAGACACTAGACGATGAAAAGAAAACCTGGACCGTTTTCACGGATGGATCCTCCACCATGAATGGTTCGGAGGCAGGGGTGGTTATAACCTCTCCTGAAGGCAAGTCCTTTGAGTATGCACTAAAATTTTCCTTCAAGGCTTCGAACAACGAAGCCGAATATGAGGCGGCCATTGCCGGCCTAGAATTGTGCATCTCGCTGGAAGCCGAACATGTTTGTCAGAAAACAGACTCTCAGCTAGTTGCATATCAGATTGGTGGCAGGTACGAGGCCAAAGAGCCCTCGACGATATCATACCTTGCCAAGATCAAATCAGTTATCGCAAAGCTGAGAACTTTTGAAGTTCAGCTGATCCCAAGGGGTCAGAATGCAAAAGCCGATGCACTCTCCAAACTTGCTAGTTCAACTCTCACTGAGCTGAACCAATCTGTTTATGTGGAGGTGCGCCGAGAAAGAAGTGTCGACGCAGCACCTGAAATGTGCTGCGTCGACCAGGAACCAAGCTGGATGGATCTCATCCTAGCTTTCAAGCTTCGGGGAGAAATTCCCGAAGACAAAATTCTGGCCTCCAAGTTGAAGCGAACCGGATCAAGGTTCATTGTCTTCAAGGGGGAACTGCTGAAGAAATCCTTCTCAGCCCCGTTGCTGAAATGCGTGGGGCTGACAGATGCAGATTATATCCTTCGGGAAATCCACCTCGGCATATGTGGGAACCACATTGGGGGAAGGAGCCTAGCCCACAAAGCATTAAGGGCAGGGTACTATTGGCCCACCAAGATCTCAGACGCCAAGGAGCTGGTCAGAAAATGCGAAAAATGTCAAAAATTCGCACCAGTCATCCATCAGCTAGCCCAAGAGCTTCAGCCCGTGCTGAGTCCGCTTCCATTTGCTCAATGGGGGTTGGATATCCTAGGCCCATTTCCAGATGCCGCATATCAGAAAAAGTGGCTAATAGTCGGTGTCGACTATTTTAGTAAATGGATTGAGGCCGAAGCAGCCTCGAACATTACGGACACTAGTAGAAAAAGGCTCATTTGCGTCGCCATATTTGCGTCACTCATTCTAAAGAACGGAGCAAATGTGTATTTTTACCCTCCTTTAAAGTTATTTGCGTCGCTTGTTATTAAAGAAGCGACGCAAAAAACAAGTTTATGTTAGCTTTCTATCATTTGCGTCGCTCCTATTTATTGAAGCGACGCAAATAATAAACTTATTTGCGTCACTCATTTACTGACAAGCGACGCAAATAAGGCAGTGAATAAATTGCGTCACTCCTTTAATAAATGAGCGACGCAAATAACAAATTTTCAGCATTTCAGATTTTGTTATTCGCGTCGCATTTTTATTATAAAGTGACGCAAATAACTCTGTTGCACTTTAGGTTATTCTTTTTTACCTTAGCTTTTCACGCCTACCTTTCACTAATTCACTAAACATAAAGAAAAAAAAAATTGCAACAAATTCAACATCCAAAATCGACCCTTCAATCCAACAAATTCGCCCAAAAAACACCCACAAATTCGCCCAAAAAACTGCAATTCCCCAGCAAATTCAACATCCAAAATCGCAATCAAGTTCAACACCCATAATCGGCAGCAAATCCGAGCAATTTCGAGCAAAAATTTAGACCAAAAACCCTAATTAATTAGAATCCTTAAACCCCAGAAAAATTGATTATTTTCGACCAAAAATCCCCCATTTCGAGCAAAAAATGTACTCAATTCCATACGAATTCGAACCCTAGAAACCCCAAAAAATTCAATTAAAAATCCTGCTGAAAAATTCGAGCAATAACTGAAATTTTCGAGTGGAAAATTCGTTGAATTTTCGCCCCCAAAAACCCGAGGAAGTTCAAGCAAATTACAGCAATGTTGAATTTTTGAATTTTTGAGTGGAAAAATCGCTTAATTTCGTCCCCAAAAATCGATTTCGGCTCGACATTGTTGAATTTTTGAAATCAAGTTCACCTATGGTAAGATTGCTTCTATTTATGTTCAATCTTTTGATGGTAGATAGAATGTAGCATTTAACTTGAACAATGACTTAGTTTAATTTCAAGTTTAGTGTTAGTTCACTAATTAGAAATTATATGGCAGATTTAATTGAATTTTTATAATTTCAGTCATAATAATAATTATAATACACATAATAATAATTAAGAACACAATTACTAGGTCATCTGATAATGGAATACACATAATAATTCTTGGCTAATTGCATTGAAAATTGGAAATGTATGTACTTAAATTGACTGATAAATTGCCCAAGAGAACTTTCTTGGAATAATTATGGATGGGTGTACCCAGAATTCCGCTTTTGCCGTCTTTACATATGGTAGGATAATTTAATTACTATAACTCCGTTACTGCAATTTGAGCATATAGCCTGTTAAACACCCAAACAAGTGAAATAATTTTCAGTTACAAAATTCAATTTACAGAATACTAGAAATAATCATGCATGTAGATGTTGCATGTGATAGTAGTGTAGGAAAATTAATCAAAACTTGGTTGTTAATTATGGGTTTAATTATTTTAACTGGTGGGTATTTGAAGGGGCAGAGTTTTATATACTACCAAGTATGCCACAAATTTCAGTTTCAGAACTGATGCTTGTAAAAAGTGTGCTATGTTGGGTTGATAAAACAGTGGCTCTAAGCGTGGAAAAATGGTTAGCTTTATATTTTCTCCATTACTTTATAAAAGACTAGGAACTTGTTGAGTCCCTTAGGTTTTGAATGATGGTTTTGAATGATGACAAACAGCTATGGGAAACAGGTTTTAATAAGTGTTGAAAACAGTTGGTTGGAACCAGCTATAATAGAACACTGTTTCCCTAGATAAGTTATTGACTATATGAGTTATCTATTGAACTAACTTATCTATATACAGGAAACAGTTAGATGATAAATGTGCTATGTACTGGTGGGGAACCAGTATGAACCGTTTCCTCGACTGCTATGCGGAAAAGCAGTCACTTACTTTATATTGTGCATTAACCTTGTTGAATGTGCAGTATATAAGTTGATTCCAAGTCTTGAAGCAGATAGGACTTTCGAAGAGATTGAAGAAAGATCCATTGGTTACAATTGAGGTTATTCAAAGAAGGTTTTCAAGACTTGAAGTTTACATGAAGGAAGACTATATCACAAAAGAGTTATTTAGGATCTTCATGTAAATGCTCCGTAGTATAACTTATATAATTGAGTATATAAAGTGCTTTTAGTATATTGAGTATCGTTATGAAATTTGGTACAAGGTTTGGAACAAGTTTCATAACATATTCAGTTCAGGGAACCAGGTCAGGGAACCAGGTTAACTGAACAGATTATTCAAGCTGCCGTTTCACAAAGATTTTACAAAAAGGATAATTTCCGAAAAATATTGATTTAAAATATATCCAAGCAGCTAAGAATAAGATAATATTTTTGGTTAGCTAAAAACTAGGAAGTATTTTATCCTAAATTGATTTTATCTTGTGATCAAATCAATTAAGATAAATACTTACCATAAATCATATATATCTTATATGCATGATTTAAGGTAACTAGGGTTTAACTAACCAACCTATAAAATACATCTTATTCTGAATAATCAGATATACATCTCTCACGAATTAAAAGAGTTATTATTTTGAGAGCTTAAAGCACTAATTCAATTATCAAGTCATATACAAGAGCATTCTAGTACTTAAATATTTTCTCTTAATTAGCTTCGTAGAAGTGAGATCAAAGGAGAGTTCTTGATTCTTGTATTGAGTCTTTAACAAAGGGGTTAAAGGCTGGGTGAGTGTTTGTGAGTTCAAACACATTGGGCTTACGAGTGTAAGTCGAGAGCACACTCGGAGTAGAGTGTGGGGTTTGCTGGTTCCCGGAGTAGGGAAACAGCAGAGTGTTCTTTGTCTTTGTTTTTCGGAGTAGATTAATAAAGAACTTAGGATAGGAGGACGTAGGCCTAAGTTGGCTGAACCTCGTTAAATTTGTTGTCTTCTTTATTGCTTATTTATATTCCGCTGCATAAGGGAACCAGCACAACTGGTCCCTTAACCATAATTCGAAAAGAAGCAAAATTAGCCAACGATTACTTAACACTCAATTCACCCCCCCCCTCTTGAGTGCCCATTGAACCTTCAATTGGTATCAGAGCCTAAGCTTCTCGAAAGAGTAACATCTAGAGGAGTTAAGAATGAGTACTCAAGAATTAAGTGCAATCGGTTATGACAACAAGTCACCCAAGTTTAATGGAAATAATTATGCTTGGTGGAAGAACAGGATCCAGAATGTTATCATGGGTATTGATTATGAATGCTGGCTCGTAGTTAAAAATGGTCCTAATATCATTCTCAAGACAGATGTTGAGGGGAACCAGGTTCCCAAGAAAGATAGCGAATTGGTCACTGCTGATTACAAGTTGCTGGAGAAGAATGCTAAGGCAATGTCAATACTACAACAAGCAATAGGTGAGACCGAAACAAATCGTATATCTGGCTGCAGTAGTGCTAAGGAGATATGGGACACCCTTGAACTTGCGTTTGAGGGAACCAGTGAGGTAAAACGGTCTAAAATTGATTTAATCATGTCTAAATATGAATTGTTTGCCATGAATAAAAATGAAAAAATCAATGATTGCTTTCGTAGGTTTATGACTATTGTAAATGATCTTAGATCTCTTGGTAAAAATTTATCTGACGAGGATCTTGTGAGAAAATTATTGCGTAGTTTAACAGATGCATGGACAGCCAAGGTAACAGCAGTATACGAAGCAAAGGATCTGTCTACCTTATCTCTGGAACAGCTGATTGGTTCCCTTATGACTCATGAGATGCTGATTGACTCTAAGTCTCAGAAGGAACCAGCCATAGGCATGGCGTTGAAGGGAACAGTAGAGGAAGAAGAAGATGAGATTAGCATGATTGCTAAAAGATTTGAGAGATCTCTTCGAGATCAAAGAAAGAATTTCAAAGGTAAGCATTTTAAAAACTATAAAAAATCTAACTCTAATTCTTCTTCTACAGGATGTTTCAAGTGTGGAGAAAAAGGACATCTTATTCGAGATTGTCCTAAGTGGAATGACAAACAGTCTAAATCCGGAGATAAACAAGCATACAAGAATGCCATGATAGCTTCCATGTGGGGAGACTCTGACTCAGGGTCAGATGAAGAAGAAGGATCACCCAACTCAGATGTTTGCCTAACTGCCTTTACAAACATCAAGGAAAACAGCACTGGTCCAGGAACCAGAGGGGGAACCAGTACATTCAACAAATGCTTTATGGCAAAGAAGGATGTACTACATGAACGCAAGGTAAGCTTAGAGCAAATTAGAGAAGATATGCATGAATATGATAGAGAAAATATGCTTGCTTGTATTGATTCCTTACTAGATGAATGCTATAAACTAAGTGAAACATACATAACTTGCAAAAGAGAATTAAAAGAAAAACGTGGTGAATGTAATATTGCTATTGCTAGTTGTGATCATCTAGAAGGAGTCTGTTATTAACTAAAAAATCAAGTAGCAGAACTAGAGGTTGAATTGGACAAGTGTAAAGTGGAACTAGAAAAGGAAAGATCGTTTGAACCAATTGATGGTGAAGAGGATCTGACCTCCTGGTTCCCTAGAGACTTATCAACCACTAGTGATACTCTTGATTTTTCAGTAGCTATAAGTAAAGCAAATTCGTGTACTAGAACTTCCTTGTTGAAGGCCTTTGAAACATTGGCTTACAACCTGGAAAACTCTCACAAGGAAATTGCTTCACTTAAAGCTGCACAGTTCACTGTTTCCCCTACAGGTACCAGTGTAGATGTTAGTAATACGATTGATAAGTATGAAAGTAATATTTGTGATTTGCATGCGGAAATCAATCAACTGAAAAAGGACAAGCAACTAGTGGTTGTTGACATGTCTATTGACTCTATGGTTTCAAAGCTTAATCTACAATTCGAAGCTTTAAAAAGTAACTTTGATTTTCTTAAAGAGAAAAACGAATTGTTAACTAAAACACTTGAAACCAGAGAAAAAGAACTTAATGATAGTCATAGACATGTGGACAAATTATTGAATGCTCAAGAATCCTTAAATTACCTGACTTCATCAAGAGGAAACAGAGGAAAAGTTGGTCTTGGTTATACTAGACAGAGAACCAGGACTAACTGGTCTCCTAGAGAAACCACCTGGATCAAAGAATATCAACGAGGCAAGTATGTCATGACTAAAGAGATGCATGTGTGTTTTCATTGTGGTAAAAATGGACATAAGATACATGAATGTCCAGCTAAGAAAATTAGTGCTAATAAGAACAGCAAGGGTGTAAAATATGTATGGAGAAGAAAGGATCAACAAGATGTTAATGTTGTTGAAAAGGGACCCAAGTATGTTTGGGTTCCTAAAACTAATGTTTGATTTGCTCTTGCAGGCTAGAGTGAAGGGAGACACCTATTGGTATTTGGACAGTGGTTGCTCAAGACACATGTCCGGGGATAAAGATCAATTCCTTTCACTAGTGGCCTTTGATGGAGGAAGTGTCACCTTTGGGGATAACAGCAAGGGAACCATCACTGGTTTAGGTAAGGTTGGTAAGACACTTTCTAACGCAATAGATGATGTTTATTATGTTGAAGGCTTGCAACATAATCTCTTGAGTATTTCTCAATTATGTGACAAAGGTAATATAGTTGAGTTTCAAGCCAACCTATGTCACATAGTTAACTCACAAACAGGAGAACTTGTATGTGAGGGAACCAGGAAGCATGATGTTTACATCACCTTCTTAGATAAAATCCCTCAAGACAAGTCCATCTGTTTGAGAGCTGTTTCTGACAATAATCAATGGATTTGGCATAAGAGGTTTGGACATGCTAGCCTAACACTTCTAAACAAACTTAAAACACGTGACTTAGTTGTAGGCCTTCCTAACATTAAGTATGAAGCTGATAAAGTTTGTTCTGAATGTGTAAGGGGGAAACAGGTCAAAATTTCTTTTAAGTCTAAAACTGTTTTGAGTACCAGCAGACCCTTCGAACTTGTACACATTGATTTGTGTGGTCCCATGAGAGTACAAAGTCGAAGAGGTCATAGATATGTCTGTGTTATGGTTGATGATTATTCTAGGTACACTTGGGTAATGATGTTACACACAAAGGATGAAACGTTTGAAGAATGGGTAACATTGGTGAAACAAGTGGAGAACCAGCTCACCCACAAGCTGGTCTCGGTAAGATCAGACCATGGTACTGAATTTGATAATGCTAACTTTATTGATTATTGTAGGGAACATGGAGTTAATCACAACTTCTCAGCCCCTAGAACACCTCAACAAAATGGTGTTGTAGAAAGGAAGAATAGAACTCTTGAGGAGATGGCGAGGACGATGCTCATTGAGAGTGGTCTCCCAAAGAGTTTTTGGGGAGAAGCTGTTGACACTGCTTGCTATATATTGAATAGAGGTCTCATTAGACCAAAGTTAAATAAGACTCCCTATGAACTTCTTAAAGGTCGAAAGCCCAACATCACATACTTTCGTGTCTTTGGATGTAAATGTTATGTGCATAATAATGGGAAGAATCAACTTGATAAGTTTGATCCTAGAAGTGATGAGGGAATCTTTCTTGGATACTCCTCTCACAGCAAAGCATATAGAGTCTTCAATAAAAGGACTCTTTGTGTTGAGGAGAGTGTCCATGTCATTTTTGATGAATTTAACGTGTCTTCTGAGATTGCGCAGGTACAACCTGATGAAGTGATTGGATTGATGGATTTCACGGGGAACCAGTATACTGGTCCCACGGATGAAGTGCAAGCAGATCTAGGCCTACCAAATATTCCACCAGATGATAATGATGAAGTGCCTAGAGAAGAAAATGAAGATAATGAGGACTCTGAAGGGGAACCAAGTCCTGATGGTTCCTCAAATAATAGACAGGTAATGAGTTCAGGGGGAACAGAAGAAGGTACCACCCCTGAACCTGAGGTAAGTAATGATAGAGGAAACAGCATGAATGTGAATCCTCCTGGCTCCTCAGAAGAAGGAGAAATCCATGAACATGCTGGTTCCCAACTTAATGAGAAAGCACAAAACAGTCTTAATTTTAAAAGTTATAGATATCAATCTTCTCATCCCACTGATCAAATAATTAGTGATATAAATAAGGGGATTCAAACGAGAACAAATGTTTTTCAAAACTTTTGTGCTTTCTATTCTTTCCTGTCTAATGTAGAGCCTACTGACTATAAAATGGCATTGACTGATCCTGATTGGGTACTAGCTATGCAAGATGAGTTAAATCAGTTTCAGAGGAACCAGGTTTGGCACCTGGTTCCCCGTCCCAAGGAAAGATCAGTCATTGGCACTAGATGGGTCTTTAGAAACAAGTTAGATGACCTTGGTACTATAGTCAGAAACAAAGCAAGGCTAGTGGTGCAAGGGTACAATCAACAAGAAGGAATTGACTATGATGAGACGTTTGCACCAGTAGCTAGGCTAGAGGCTATTAGGATTTTAATTGCTTATGCTGCTCACATGAATTTTAAGCTGTTTCAGATGGATGTAAAGACTGCCATCCTCAATGGATATTTAAAGGAAGAAGTATATGTGGAGCAGCCACCTGGTTTTGAAGATGCACTGTTCCCCCAACATGTGTACAAGTTGGACAAAGCATTATATGGGTTGAAACAAGCTCCGAGGGCTTGGTATGAAAGATTGTCCAATTTCTTGATGGCAAATGATTACAAGAGGGGAACAGTAGACAAGACCTTGTTCATAAGAACCAGGGGGAAACACTTGATTGTAGTACAAATTTATGTTGATGATATTTTATTTGGTGCTACTAATCAGGTTTTATGTGATGAATTTGCTAATCTTATGCAGAGTGAATTTGAAATGAGCATGATGGGAGAACTAGGATTCTTCCTAGGGTTGCAGATTAAGCAAATGGATGATGGAATAATGATCCATCAACAAAAGTACTCAAAAGAGTTGCTGAAAAAATTCGGCATGGAGAACAGCAAAGCTTATGATACACCTGTTCCCCCATCTACAAAATTAGATGCTGATCTTAAGGGAAAAGATGTTGAAGCTTCCCTTTATAGAGGAATGATAGGTTCTCTACTTTACCTAACAGCTAGTAGACCTGACATTGTGTTTTCTGTTGGTTTGTGTGCTAGGTTTCAAAGCAATCCAAAGGAATCTCACTTGAAGGCTGTTAGAAGGATACTTAGGTATCTTGTAGGAACAGCAAATCTGGGATTGTGGTACCCCAAAGGCAGTACCATTGATCTTATTGGATACACAGATGCAGATTATGCTGGTTTCTTAGTTGATAGAAAGAGCACATCAGGTATGGCACACTTTCTTGGCTCTTGTCTAATTTCATGGGGTTCTAAAAAGCAAAATTCAGTGGCCCTATCCACAGCAGAGTCTGAATATATAGCTGCAGCTTCATGCTGTTCCCAGCTACTGTGGATAAGGAACCAGCTGAAAGATTTTGGTGTTATTTATAAAAGTGTTCCTATTTTTTGTGATAACACTAGTGCAATCAATATTTCAAAGAATCCTATGCAACACTCCAAGACAAAACACATTGAAATAAGACACCATTTTTTAAGAGACAATGTGGAAAAAGAATTGGTGGAGATGTTGTTTTGTAAAAGTGAAGATCAAATTGCTGATATCTTCACAAAGCCTTTGTGTAGAGAGTCTTTTTGTAGGTTAAGAGTCCTTTTAGGTCTAGTTAGATTTTAGGTATTGGCTTCAATTACTTCCTTCAATGATTGGTTAGAATGGTATTCTCTTGTATAGTGTGTGTACATACTTATGTTGATATCTTTCAAGTGTTGTGTAGATGGTTCAAAATCTCAAAAGGATTGAGAATCATTGTTGTAAGAAACAGGTGAAATCAGGCTGAATTGCCAGAAACAGCGTGACATGGTTCTATACAGGTACCAGCAAAGGGAAACAGCAGACCAGCTCTGATATGTCATCCGATAATATCTTTTATTTTCGGAAGATTACTATAAGATATTTCATTTTGGAAGGAATTTATCTTATTTCAGTTATTTAATCCCATATAAAAGGCAAACATATCATATGCCTTATTTATAGTTGGTTGAGATAATTATGGTAAAAGATAATTACCAAATTTTTTATTTCAATTTAAAAATATCCTTTACAGTTGCTTTTTATTGGCTCAACTAACTCTTTTCTTTCCTTCTTCTCTCTTTGTGCTTCATTGTTAAAAATATACACTAACCCTTTGTGCAGATCATCAATCATCATCACTCGAAACTCTCTTTCTCTCTCTCGTATGCTTTAAATTCATCATTGTTCATTCGGTTACTGTTCACTCAAGGAACCAGCTCAGTCTCAGGGGGAACATCAGAAGGAAGCTCAAATGTCCTTAAGCCCGAAGTTGGAGGAAATTCGGAAAAGTCAGAGTGAAGAGGATGAATTAGAGATTGTTGGTTACAATGAGAAGACACTCATTGTTAAGACCATGGTACGAAGTAGAGTAACTCAATCTTCATTAAAGAAGTTCACTGAGAAGGTGTAGGAGGAACAGTCCATTAATTCTCTTCCGGAAACCAAGAGAAAAAGGGTACCAGCAAGAACCTTTCACACCACAAAAGGGTGGAGGTCTTTGCTTGATTGATGTGATGCTAGTCTTGTACTCTTTATGCAACAAGGAGAACTTTATGAATAAGTGCGGATCTCTCATGATTTATAAAAAAAAAAAAAAAAAAAAAAAAAAAAAAAAAATAGAGGAACCAGCAGGTCAGGAAGTGGTTTTGAAACAGATTGGGGAATCACAAGAATATGCTTAGTAATATAATGATTTTGGTTTAAGCAGAGCATGGTGACAAGGATAAAGAGGAATCAGATGATAATACAGAAGATGTTGCAAAGTTCGAGGAGGAGGAAGGGAACGAGAATGATGATGAGGAGTGATGCTGTTTCTGTTCTTGTTTCCTCACCCTCATGTTTATTCTAAAATAACTGATTTTGTTGGTCTGTCTACTTCTCTCCATTCCATGAACTTTCTTTTTGGATGGATTTGGGCTTCTTTGGTTGAACTTTGTTGGCTTGTATGAACTACTAACTCTGCTATGGTATGAATTGTTTGACTAATCTCTTTTTGCAGCATAATGCTTGAATGGTGGTTGATGACATTGTATGGATAAGCACATTAACTTGTGCACATTGCTTTTACTTGTGGATACTTTTTAATGATGCCAAAAGGGGGAAGTAGTCTGAAGTTGAAGCCTAAGGTTTAGCTAGTTTAGATTGAGTCAGTTTGAGTCTTTTTATTTCGTATTTTCTTTTTTCTGTTTAGGGAACCAGTTGGCCTAACTGACTTGTTCCAAAGAGTCTTGAGTCCTTTGGCCTAATTGACTTGTTCCAAAGAGTCTTGAGTCCTTGAAGTTTTTGACGGTTTTCCTTTTGAGCATGTCCACAGGTTCAGGAACTTCAAAAGTTTGTCATCATCAAAAAGGGGGAATTTGTTGAGTCCCTTAGGTTTTGAATGATGGTTTTGAATGATGACAAACAGCTATGGGAAACAGGTTTTAATAAGTGTTGAAAACAGTTGGTTGGAACCAGCTATAATAGAACACTGTTTCCCTAGATAAGTTATTGACTATATGAGTTATCTATTGAACTAACTTATCTATATACAGGAAACAGTTAGATGATAAATGTGCTATGTACTGGTGGGGAACCAGTATGAACCGTTTCCTCGACTGCTATGCGGAAAAGCAGTCACTTACTTTATATTGTGCATTAACCTTGTTGAATGTGCAGTATATAAGTTGATTCCAAGTCTTGAAGCAGATAGGACTTTCGAAGAGATTGAAGAAAGATCCATTGGTTACAATTGAGGTTATTCAAAGAAGGTTTTCAAGACTTGAAGTTTACATGAAGGAAGACTATATCACAAAAGAGTTATTTAGGATCTTCATGTAAATGCTCCGTAGTATAACTTATATAATTGAGTATATAAAGTGCTTTTAGTATATTGAGTATCGTTATGAAATTTGGTACAAGGTTTGGAACAAGTTTCATAACATATTCAGTTCAGGGAACCAGGTCAGGGAACCAGGTTAACTGAACAGATTATTCAAGCTGCCGTTTCACAAAGATTTTACAAAAAGGATAATTTCCGAAAAATATTGATTTAAAATATATCCAAGCAGCTAAGAATAAGATAATATTTTTGGTTAGCTAAAAACTAGGAAGTATTTTATCCTAAATTGATTTTATCTTGTGATCAAATCAATTAAGATAAATACTTACCATAAATCATATATATCTTATATGCATGATTTAAGGTAACTAGGGTTTAACTAACCAACCTATAAAATACATCTTATTCTGAATAATCAGATATACATCTCTCACGAATTAAAAGAGTTATTATTTTGAGAGCTTAAAGCACTAATTCAATTATCAAGTCATATACAAGAGCATTCTAGTACTTAAATATTTTCTCTTAATTAGCTTCGTAGAAGTGAGATCAAAGGAGAGTTCTTGATTCTTGTATTGAGTCTTTAACAAAGGGGTTAAAGGCTGGGTGAGTGTTTGTGAGTTAAAACACATTGGGCTTACGAGTGTAAGTCGAGAGCACACTCGGAGTAGAGTGTGGGGTTTGCTGGTTCCCGGAGTAGGGAAACAGCAGAGTGTTCTTTGTCTTTGTTTTTCGGAGTAGATTAATAAAGAACTTAGGATAGGAGGACGTAGGCCTAAGTTGGCTGAACCTCGTTAAATTTGTTGTCTTCTTTATTGCTTATTTATATTCCGCTGCATAAGGGAACCAGCACAACTGGTCCCTTAACCATAATTCGAAAAGAAGCAAAATTAGCCAACGATTACTTAACACTCAATTCACCCCCCCCCCTCTTGAGTGCCCATTGAACCTTCAGAACTATAAAGTGAAAAGAGGAAAAGGCGTTGGGTACGTGATATTGGAGTATCATCATCCATTTTAGTCCATCTAATTATTAGGAATCTTAAAAGATAAGCTGGCTGGATTTGCAAGTTGCAAGCACACAAAACACAGGAATCTTAAATGACTGAATTTTTATAATTTCAGTCATTGAATTTTCATTGAGGCTCATCTCAATTCTGCTGGTTTAATATATTCACCTGCATGTTTTCAGCTAGTACATCTAGTCTGTAGATTTTTACAGTTGCTGTTTTGCAATATACTACTGGTTGCTTGTTTGCATCTTTGAACATTCATTGTTTTTTCTTTAATTTTATGGGTCATGTGACATCTATATGATTCTTTGAATGTCTTATTAAAATTATTTTTTATCATTTAATTTTTTTGTAGGCATCATCATAATGGGCGATGGGTAGCACAAATTGGGCGCGTTTATGAGAACAAGTACCACTACTTAGGCACTTTCAGTAATGTCCTGAACTCTATTTCTCTCGTGCTTGCTCTTGTTCTATGAGATTTAGGATCACGAGCACACACGCTTGATAAATATTTCATTTTTGTTTGATAAATACAATTTGATGTTAGCTACAATCTTGAATTAAAACTTTCCTCTTGTATATTTGTTGTGTTTATAGGATTTTTCAAGAACTACACTGTACACCGAGGAGGAGATAAATGAGATCTGAGATATTTGGGCAGAGTATTTTATATGTAATGTTGAACTTTAGATTTACCACTTAGCACATGTTTGACTCTTGTTTTGGATTATAGGCTTGAAATGAAGTAATTTGGTTAATTGGTGTTGGGATGGTGAGTATAATGTCTATGATATTGAGATGTAAATTATTGGACAGGTTGTTAATATAATGCCGTCATTCCCAATTTTATGGGTAGGCCAAATTACAAAGGAGACTCTGCCGAAATTTACATTTGCATTATTCAATAATATTGCATTTTAATTTCAATTATATTAGCGTTATCATATTACTTTATACCTAGGAAAACAGGTACTATAAACATATACAAGGCAATTATTATATTATAATTAAAAAAAAAAAAATTCACCTCATTTGTGTCACTCATTAAACAAACAAGTGACGCAAATACAACAGTTTTGTATTGTCTAATCAGTCATTTGCGTCACTCCTATATAAACAAGTGATGCAAATAACAAAAAATAAGTTAATTGGAAGAGTCATTTGCGTCGCTTGTTTATAAAGGAGCGACGCAAATAACAAAAAAAGTTTATCTGAAGAGTCATTTGCGTCGCTTGTTTATAAAGGAGCGACGCAAATGACTAAAAATAAGTTTATCAGATCAGTCATTTGCGTCGCTCTTTTATAAAGGAGTGACACAAATAACAAAAAATAAGTTTATCTTAAGAGTTATTTGCGTTGCTCCTTTATAAAAGAGTGACGCAAATAACAAAAAATAAGTTAATCAGAAAAGTCATTTGCGTCGCTTATTTATAAAGGAGCGACGCAAGTGACAAAAAATAAGTTTATCAAAAAAGTCATTTGCGTCGCGCCTAGGAGCGACGCAAATGACTCAAAAGTCATTTGCGTCGCGAGCAGTTGCGTCGCTCATAGAAGCGACGTAAATACACTATAAATGAGCGACGCAAATAAGCCTTTTTCT
The DNA here is from genome assembly GCF_001683475.1 of Chenopodium quinoa. Lineage (NCBI taxonomy): Eukaryota > Viridiplantae > Streptophyta > Magnoliopsida > Caryophyllales > Amaranthaceae > Chenopodium > Chenopodium quinoa. Next base: position 1,156,660 of record NW_018744790.1, read on the forward strand.
ACTAGTGGGAGCAAACTGTCAGGAAATTTATCTGGCAGAATATCATCACTCGTTTCGGCATCCCGAAAGTGTTTGTCTTTGATCATGGAAGGCAATTTGATAATCTGTCGCTGAAGCGGTATACAGATCAGTTCGGCATCAAACTGACATATTCAGCGGTATGCCACCCGCAAAGTAACGGACAAGCCGAAGCTGCAAATAAACAGATTCTGAATGCCCTCAAAAAGAGGGTGGAGGATCAAAAGTCCAAGTGGCTGGAGGAGCTCCTAGGAACTCTCTAGTCCTTCGGACAACCGAAAAAGAAGCAACGGGCCATTCACCCTTCGAATTGGTGTACGACGCCGAAGCTGTTCTCCCTGTGGAAATTGGCACTGAAAGCCTGCGGGTGCACCACTTCTCGGCCGAGAATGAGCAACTTATGAAGGAATCTCTCGATTTCCTTGACGAAGTAAGAGACTCGGCCCGAGTCAGAATGGCTGCGTACAAGCAGAGAATCGGCAAATTTTACAACCGAAGAGTTCAGGCAAGGCCTCTCAAAATTGGAGACCTCGTCCTTCGGAATGCTGCTGCGGTACAGAAAAGCCGAATTCATGGGAAGCTCTCAGCTGCTTGGGAGGGACCCTATGAAATCTATGATGAGCTTCAGCCGGGAACATACCGACTTCGGCAGTTGGATGGAACTGAGCTGAAAAACCACTGGAATGCTGATGTACTTAAAAACTTTCATGTGTAAACCCTTCGGGGCAGAACAATCCTTGTAAGTACATTTTTGAATTATTAATGAAAGGCCTCCGAGCCACTATTTTCTACAAACATTTGCAATATTTACTCTTCCATTTTTTCTTTATTCCCTGTGTTTGAGATATCCATTTTTAGATAGACAGAAAATCAAGAGCAAAAGCATAAACTGATAGGAAATAAGCAAGGAAAAGAGAATTGGTCTCAGAAATCAGAAGATCAAGTCTTCAAATCTCTGGGGGGGCAAGAAATACAATAAGTGCAGACTGCCTCAGCTGAGACCTCTAAGCCGAAGCTTTGTACTTAGAAAAAAAAAAATCATAAACATAAGTGTTTTAAGTAAAGTGAAAGATAATAAGAGGAAAATTCAAGCATGCAAGTTCAAAGCAAGGCAATAAGAGGAAAATATCAAATTCATATACAGGAAATCATGCTTGGATTACGAGCTACAAACATAAGTGTTTCAAGTAAAGTGAAAGATAATATCGGCAGCCGCCCACAAGCGGAAAATAACAGCTGCTGAAATGTGTATAAGGCAAAAAAATAAATAGTTTGTACACTGAGGCAAGTTGAAGCAAAAACAAAGGCAAAAAACATTCAGAAGCGGCATCTATCATTTTAAGATCACGTTGATCCGCAAGATTCTAAAGACGACTGCCCGAGTCCCTAGGCTTCAGCTGAAGGGTCAGGCCTCCCAGCAAGGTTGGAGTCCAGCGCGGCATCAACCTCAGCTGCAGAAGAGGCGGGTTGAACTGGAGCTTGGACTTCAGCCTCCTTCATCTCAGCCTCCTTGGCCGCAGCATCCTCGGCCAGGAGGCGGGCTAGCAGATCGACCTCAGCTTGGCTAGCCTGCTGCATGTGAGGATTCTTGGGGTCTTCAGCCCAGATTTCACATTGATACCAATCCAGGTCAGGTGCAGCATGGAGAGCCAGCCTCCGAGCCACCCCATAGCCATTGAGGTAGGCAGTGGAGTACTCAGCCTGGGTATAAATTCTAAGGGCTAGCTGAGCCTCAGCATCGGCTAGCTTCTTCTGTACCTCGTCCAAGGCTTTCTGGGAGGACTCCCGCTGTTCCTTCAACTGAGCCTCGGCATCAGCAAGCCGCTGCTCAGTCTGCTCGGCCTTGTCTCGGGCCTGAGAGAGTTGTTCCTCTTGGTTCTTCAGTTGAACCTCCAGGCTGGTGATGCTCTGCCGCTGAGACTCTAGCTGGACCCCGGCCTCGACCATATCTTTCTCCCTCCTTTCGCAGGCTTGGCGGTGTTGATTGGCATCAGCCTCCAAGATCTTGATCTTCTGCCGAGATATTTCTTCTCGGGCCAGCACTTGGGATTGAACCTCAGTGTCGATTTTGTGCTGGATCTTGGCTTTGAGGCTAGGGACGTCAACCGCGCCGAAAGCTTTGAGCAGGGCCTCACCCTCGTCTGCTTGAGGGAAGACATCTTTCTCCATTTTAGCACAGAAAGTGTTGAAGGAGTCGATCACAACCCTTGCCCTATCCTCGGCTTTCTCCTGCTTCAGCTGGGCAAGCTTTGCCTCTGTCTCAACGATGTCTACCCTCTCCTGAAGTGTGTCAATCATCTCAAAGGTCATGGTATGATTGTAGACAACCTGCGGAGCTGGGATTAAATTTAAGTTAAATAAATTCACAAGTAAATCGAAACTGCTGAAGGTGCAGAATCTTATTACATACCCGCATTAGCAGCCTCTGGTTGTCTCGGGCAGGATCTGGTACTGAGGGACCGGGTTCAGCAATCTCGGCGGTTTCCCGAACAGATCACTCTCGGACTTGCTCCATTTTTGATAATTCGAAGCAACCGCCGAAATAAGCCTCGGCGCTTTCCTTGTACTTCCCCCAGATTTCGGCCCTAACGCCAGCTGGGATAGAGCACTTCTTGGCTGAAAACCCCATGTCCCCAGACTGGAAAGACTTGAAAGAGAGGAGCGAAGTTGATGGGACCTCATCCATTTTTTTGGGCTTAGTCGTCGCCCCTCCTTCAGCATGGTCCCCTCCAGTCAGGACCCCTTCAGCCTCCCCGAGAGGTTGACTTGTCAAGGCGTCAACCTCCCGCTGGATCTCAGCAGTGAAGCCCCTAGGGGCCTCGTCTTCAGCAGTAGCCGCCTCTTCGGCTACTTCAGCAACCCCAACCTCAGGGAGCTCAGCAGCACTCCCCTTGTTGGAAACCGCTTCGGGAACCCCCTCCTTTAGATCAGGAGTCCGCTGGTCCACCTCCATGTCAGCAGTAGGAGGAGGTGGTGGAGGGGTCCTCGGCGGTGATGGAATTGGCGGTGGTGGCTAAGTCGGGGGCGGAGGACCCCCTGTACCCCTTGGAACCCTGCCTCGGCCAGCAGCAGGTTCCCTTATGACAACGCCAGGCATTGGCCTCAGCGTGAAATCTCCTAGACCCACAACAGCTGGGTCCGTCCTTCTTCTCTTCCTCTGTTCAAGAGGTTGGTCGTCCATGTCGTTAGAATCTGAAGAGTCGAGTTCTGAAAGGTCGTCTGACGACTAGGGAGCCTTCCCTTCCCTCCTTCTGCCTTCTTCCTCAGACTGTAGAAGTGGGGGAGCAAGGAAGGATCAGTATAAAAAAATAAAATATAAAAAAAAACAACAACAACAAAAAGAAGAAAAAGGAAGAAAAAGCAAGTTGCTGAAGGCCTTACCAAAGTCCTCGGATGAGCCTCGGCAGCACCAGAAGTCCCTTCACCCCTTTCTAGGGAATTGATGCCTCTGGTCACTTCCGCAACAGCTTGAGCAGCGAGCACTTCTTTGGGTAGCAGAGGCCTCAAAGGATCATGCTTCTCCCACCAAGGCTTCTGCTTCAGATAATCTGTAGCAGCCTCGATCTGAAGGCCCGTTGAGTGTAAGTGTAGTGGGCGGTCCTTCGGAGCAGTGATCGCTGGAGCTCGGTCTAAGATGACCCTTTCAGCATTCACTCCTAGTCGATCGTAGTCGATTCTGGAGGTGGCCTCGCTCAACTCTGAAAGGAAAAGGCGAAGGTTAGCCTTAATGAATAGACAAAACAAATGAAACAATAACAAAATAAATAGTCCTCGGCCCCAGCCGAAGGTACTTACCGCTCTATGCTTTCGGCTGAGGCCGACAACCGCCAACATCTTCTCTTGGAAGACGTAATGGTTATCTGGAAGCCATCTGGTTGGGATGAACTTCATTCGGCCAGTCCCCCCAGGATTCTTCTGCTTCCCGAAGAAGCTCATCTGCTCATAGCTGGGATGACGAGCGGCATCAGGGTCTTCGGGGCCCAAATCCTGCATGTTCGGATCGGGCCTGGAGAGATAACGGGGAGCTCCAAAAAAATGGGGGTGCTCCGGATCAGCTGGAGCCCTTACCCAGATCCATTGGCCTCTCCAATCCTTATCCGAAGAATTGTTCGGCCACATAGTCAAATATTGTGGATGGCTCTCGATTCGCCACCAGCCGGGCCCATGATGACTGTATACGCTCTGGGTGTTCTGCACCAGTTGGTGCATCCTTCGGAAAGAGTGCAAGTCCGGTTCATCGCCAAAAACCCGGCATACCCAGAGATAGGTCATCACCCGTCGAATACTAACGGGTGTCAACTGGCATAGGGAGATCCTGTACTTTATCAAAATGTCCCTGACGAAGGGATCTAAGGGGAACCGAAGCCCGTACTGTAGTTGCCGAGTATATACCCCCACATACCCAGGGGGAGGGCGATGAATTCTATCAGTCAGCGCGGGCATTCGGCACCAATACCCATCTTCCTCAAAAATGTCGTAGTGCAACTCAATCTGTTCGGCAAACCGATAAGCTTCGGCGTGCCTAACCCACCAATAATAAGGGGTACTGTCCCTCATGGCTCTCTGGGCTTCGGCATTTTTCCATTCAACGTGCCCAGGTAGCAAATCCCAAAGCACAGGAGGCATATCTTCCTCCTGTTCAGCGACCCCAGCCTCGGCACCTTGCTGAGCAGCAACGTTCAAGGGGACGACCGGAATCCCCCTTTCTGGGTCTTCCTCGACGCGTTCCCCGTTCCATACGTCGGCACGGTCCCTAGGGTCCCTGGCCTGACCTTGTCTTCCAGTCTGGCGACCTCTTAAGCGAGTCATTGAAGAATTCGCAAGAAAGGAAGTCGGGAAAAGAGGAGTGCTTTCAAAAAACTAAGAAAATCAAGGGAAATTGGAAGAAAATTACCTTTATGAGAATCGAAACTCGCCGATTCAGTTAGTCGGAGCAACGGGTTTGAGCGTCAAGCTTTGATTTCGGGTGTGGAGTGAAGTTTCGAAGCAGAAACAAGGGTTTCTTAGAGAATTCGAGAGTGAATTGGTGAAGAAATGAGGAGAGAAATAGCGAATTTGGCCTTATATTTCCAGAAAATGGGAATTTCGAAAGTCAGAATGCTTAAATTCTCTTAAATACCTCCTTAAGTAACCGTTAAACGCTCTCTCTCTTAATTAACCGCCCATTATCCACTCAACTTCCCCACTAATTATCCTAATTACAGTTATTGAGTTAATGACTGTTAAAATTTAAATCTTCTGATTTAATTAAATCATTTACTTCCCTCCATTTTCATTGGATTCAAACCCGACCCGTCATCCTTCCAAATCGAGTTTGGGGGGCAAGTTGTTTGGGTCCAATTATGCCAATTGGGCCTAGTCACTAAATGATTCAATATTCCAAGGTCAAGGCCCAAGCCTCCATTAAGCCAAGTCAACATAAAGTCAAGCGGCCCAAATTGTCATGGTCAGCCATGACTAAGTCTGGCCCATCCATCCTCCTCTCTTTGTCATGCTAAGGTATAAAAGTCTTCACTTGCATCATTTATGATTCATTCACAAAAAAAAGCCTCAAGCATTAACTCTCTTGCATAACTTTCTCTCTCTAAACACTGTCTGACTTCGGCATCGGAGGGGTCTTCCTCGGATCCACCCCCGAGGCCAGTTTTACGTGTATTTGCTGGCAGGAAACCTTCGGCCCAACATCACTTGGACCAGACCAGTCTTCATCCACTTCTTTTGGACCTTCGGCAAGGTCCCATTGTTTTCACCCGAAACATTGCCTATATTGGCTTGACATTGTGTTTTGTATATATTATGCTAATATTGTTATTAAGATTTGTGTATAAATTTATGAGAACTCGTCTTGGAAGGCTTTGTATAATGATCAAATATATACTATAAAAGATTATTCTTGTGAAAACTTCCTTAAATAAGAGTTTTAAGTGGGTTAGGACTTAGGAGTAGATAAATTTAAGTTGGTTTACGTAAGACATACAATTCTAGGACTAAACTTCATTGCCTAAACTTATCCATTGTTAATCACTCAAATTTTTTGTTGGGTTTGCATCGAAAAGAAAATTTGTTCCAACTTCTCTATTATTGGAAATTTTTTTCATATACAATTATAACTTTATTCCAACCTCAACTTTTTTTACGAGTATTTCAACCCTTAATATGTGCGAATTGTCTTACTTCTTCTTCTTTTTTTTTTTATTTTTTTTTTTTTTATTTTTTTTAAATTTTTTTATCTCTTCACTTTTCCCCTTCTTTTAGTTACTCCTTCCGTGTTTTTTTAAGTGTTACATTTTGACCGGCACATAGTTTTAGGCAATTTAATTAACTTACATAAAATAAGAGGTAAGTGGGGTAGTTAGAGTATTAAAAAATTGTAAAAGAAAGATAATTGGGTTAATAGTTTATTGAAAAGTAATGAATGTGATAGAAAATCTATAATAAAAAAAGTAGTAGTGGGTTTGGGAGGGGACCATGAGAGGAGAGAGATATAATATTTTAATGTAACTGTTTTGCCAAAATAGAAAGTGTAACATCTATTAAAACACGGCCGGATTTAGTAAGTGTAACACTTAAAAAACACGGAGGGAGTATTAGTTTATTACGCATAGAAAATCCTATTTCCTACCAAAAATATAAAAAGAAATTTTCCCTTTGATTTTCCTCATTTTTGGTAAATGTGTCAAAAGTTATTACAGTACTCCCTCCGTTTCAATTTGTTAGTCCCATATAATATATTGGGCGTTTCAAAAAGATCTACCCTTATTGAATGTATTCTACTTTTAACTTGGTTTTTATTTCCTATTTTATACATAGTAAATTCTGATTGATTTAATTAATTGATTGTGAATTGATGACATGACTCTAAGTAAAAGAAATTATTCCCTTGAATTATACAATTATGTTTGACGATTTCTGATGAGTGACATTTATGTTACCCTTAGGGGTAGTGTATTGGTCTCTTTTCTCCTGTTTTTCTTAGGTTTTCTACCTCTTTTCTCCTCTTATGGCTTCCTTTTCTTTTATGGATGAAAAGTATGCTTATTTGCGCTTGTTTTGATAATCTTAATGCATAATTTTATCATCCCCATGCTCTCGTGATCTTTGCTATCTTTTGCAGGTTCCATGACGGTCCTAAGCACGGTAGGAGGCCCCTTGGCCAAGTATGGAGGCATGGACAAAGACAAGAGGAGCAAAAGGGAAGAAGAGGAAGTTCAAGAGGAGGTGTGGCCGAACCTCTAAGAGGTTCGGTCGAACCAAGGTGTGGTCAAACTTTTGAAAAGTTCGACCGAACCTCCAAGGCAGTTTCAACCAAGTTTTCAGCATGTTTACAGGAGGGGTCGAACCAGGAAAGTTCGACCAAACATGGATCAGGGAGGTTCGACCGAACCTACCTTGAGTTCGGCCGAACCTACCCTGAGTCCGACCGAACCTACCCAGAGTTCGGTCGGACCTTTTCCCGTTTCAGCTGACTTTTTACGGAGCTTCCTAAGCAATTTTGTAAGGGGTATAAATAGTTTTTTTTTGCTCATTAAAGAAAAAAGGATTTTTCAGTTTTAGAATAGTTTTTAGGTTAGTTTTAGGTTTTAGAGAGAGAAACTCTCAAAATTTTAGAGAGAGAAAGTGAGGAGCACAATGGTTTTCATGGATTTTGGATAATCAAATGAGGAATTTGAAGATGTCCACCTTATATCAATGAGCATTTCTTACTTTCACTTCTCTTATTGCTTTATTTAGTTGCTTTCATTATGCTTGAGTAGTTTCCCTTCTACTAGGTGTTGAGTGAGACTTTGTAATGATTGTTTGAGTTATTTGAGATAAATTTGATGATAATTGTGTGATTAAATTGATTGAATTGATGTTGGCATGTTGTTTGTTTTAGATTGGATTGATCTCCCATGATAGCACACTTAATTGCATATTGGTTTTAGTTTGACAAGGGATTGTGAATTAGAATTGATATATTTGATTGCATTTTGGGTAATTTTCTTCTATGCACCTAGTCAATGAGGGATCTAGGCTAGGAATTTGAGAGATTACTTTTGAGTGTAGTTAATTCTCATTATAATTCTTTCTTTGCATGATTGATTATCAAATGGATTCTCATTAGCTTATTAATTGTTCTAAGTGGATCTTTTCCCCTAGTAGACTTTATCATACCTTGTTCTTTATATGTGTTTTAGTGTAGTTGTAGTGTCCACTATCCATAAACCGATTTCGGCGTAGCTTAAGCATTAGATCGAGAACAATCCAACATTACCGTTCCTTGTGGTTCGACTCTGAACTTACCACTAGACTTGTTTAGGGGTTAGTTTTAGGATTTATAAATTTATTTGATTGAGTGTGGAATGTGCGATCGTTCTAACGCCCGTCAAAATGGCGCCGTTGCCGGGGAACGATGTCAATGCTTGATTGTTTTTGATTGCTTGAGTCTAGGTCTTTGTGTATACTTTTCTTTTTATTTTATTTTATTTTTTTTTTAATTTTTGCTTGTTTTTGTAAAAAAAAAATGGCAAGTAACTCGTTTCCTCAATATGACAATGAGCCTTTTTGTGAATATTTCAATAGACTTGTGGGATATTTGGATTTTGATTGTTGTAGTCTTTGGGAGGCTTGTGAGATTTGTTATTTTGGTTTGAATGAGCAAACTAGGGATGAAGTTGAATGCATGCATAATGGTGAATTTAGAGCATTATCAATTGATGATGCTTGGGATTTTTATGTTTGGTTTGCTTGGGATGTCTATAATAAGGGTAATCATGATTCTATTATTGATATGCAATGTGTTGATACTTCTAATATTAGCATGAATTCCCATGATTTGTTACATGATCCATTAAGTGAACCTAAAACACATGATTTCAACTCTATTTCCTCTTTTGTTCATGATGATGAGGTACATGCTCAAGTTGATGCTAATGGTGTGTTTCAATATTTTTCATTATTTACCATGCCTTCTTGTGATGTGCTTCGTTCCCTTAATGATGAATCTTATGTGTTTGATTGTGCCCCCACTCCCCAATGTGATGTATATGCTCATGATCTTAATGTTGATTTTTCCAATCTTGGTTGTACTTCTTCTTCTCTTGTTGAGCCTCAACCTTCAACACCTTTTGAATCCCTTATTTCTACTTTTGAATCTCAAATTAGGTGCATTGAGCTTGATAATGAGCTTGGGCCTAGTAAGGAAATGATTCTTAATTCTATGAGAGGTCAATTAGAGATAATGAAAAATAATGAGGAGCGTCTTGAGGAGGGAAGAAGAAGAAAAGAAGAGTTAGAAAGCTAATTGTCACCCTTGATGCTTGTTTGTGAAAAATCCCAATTTAATGTGTGTGTTGAGGATGATGATGATGATTTTGAGCAACCAAGAGAGTGTGAGGATCCCATTGGTGAGCATATGAGTGATGGTGAAGGAGTTGAGAATGAAGAGAGTGTTGATTTTGAAAATCCTAACCCTTTTTCCCATCTTGATGAGTCTCAAGTGCATGATTGTGATCCTTTTATCCACGAGTATTTAGATTCATTTAAGGTTATGTCTAATGTGTTTATTGAGTGTCAAATGAAAACCCATAGCATTTTGAGTGAGTTCATTAAGAATGCTTTATGGGAGAGAGATGATTTTGAAATGAATTTGCACATTCATGCATGGCTTTGAGATTTTAGGATTTAAGGAAGTTGAGGGAGTTGTTGTTCATGATTGTAGTGAAGGGGATTATGTAGTTCCTCTTGGAAGTTGGATGTTTGAGGGAGATCATGATCATGAGTGTTCTTCTTTTGAGGATTCTATGATTGATTTTCATGCTCAAATTGGTGATTTGAGGAATGGTGGTGAAGAAGAGACCATTTGTAAGACCATTGCTCCTATCCCCTTCTCTCATGTCCCTTTTTCAAGGAATTTCAACCATATCCCCTACACTCCTTTATCCCTTCCTTCCTTTGTTAATGAGCCTATTGGGGACCCCCTTGCCTATGAAGATTTTTATGTCCCTCATTCGTCTTCAATTGAGGAAAAGGGTGATTTTGCCACCCAAAAAGATTTTTGTGAAGAGAGTTTGCCTTTCTATTCTTCTTCTTATTTTCTTGAATTTTCTTTTGATTCTTCTTCTTCTTGGAAACTCCCTCTTCACCTTCTTTTGCGTGCACTAATCTTGGTGCATGCCCTTCTTATATCATTTGCTTACTTGTTATCTTATGAGATGTGTAGTAGTGCATTTGACAAGCTCTTGCGATCGTTGCAATATTATTTACTAGAGCGGTCAAGCTTGGACCTTAAGCAAGCCTTTCTCGGGAAGTAACCCGTGTTTTATTGCTTTCATTTTCTTTTATTTTTAGAATAGTTTTTGGCCTCATGGAAATGTTTGTGTGCTTGGTGCTAGGTACATAACTTAATATACTCTTATGCATTGGTTTGGATCAAGAATCAAGGAAGTTTGACTCCACTTTTGCTAGCACATGGAAAACAAGATTCAATTTTAGAGGTAGTCGGCTTCAAGAAGGTTTAATTGGGTCATTTGCGGGTACTATACCCACCTAATATCCGGTAATATCCTTCCTTGCTCTTCCTCTAATTATTTGTGACTTGTTGGACATATGTTGGTTGGTTGGATGACTTTCTTTCTTTTCTCCTCCCATGGATTCTTTGGTTTAAAGTTTGAGCATGTTGCCTCATTCAAGCTTGGGGGAGGGTATTCTATCATGTTTGGTGGAATTTTGATTCATATATGCCATGCACATTTGTATATGCATTTCCATTTTCTTTATTTTGAAAATTCCAAAAAGATTTTGTTTCTATCAAGGAAAATTTGCAATGTGTTTTGTTTTGTTCTTACTTTTGACATAATACGCTTGGAATTGTATTCTTGAATGTCCTTATTCCTAAATTATAAAGGTATGCACGGTTTGAGAATGTGTTAGGTTGACTCTAGGATATGATATGCTAAGGTAGTTGTTAAGAACTTTGAGACCATGAAGCCCTAGTTCACTTGCTTGTGGTAAGATGGAGTTGCTCTCTATGGTGGATATGAAATCAAGAGTTAGTTATTGCTATCCCTAGTGAGGTAAATTGTTCAAGCCTTTATCATACTTTGTTGAGCGGCATATTTGGATCCTTGGCTATTGCATTCTCGTATCTAGAACTTGACTTTTATCTCCCAAGATCGCGACCGTGCCACTTTAGGGGATGACAAAGGAATTTCTCTTTTTATAGGATATATTTTCTATTTTTGAGTTTAGTTTATATTTGCCCCTCTTGCTAGCCCTTTTGAGCCATATACATTCTTTTCTCTAACCTTAATACAAGCCTTCCAGCCTTGGTTTCACTTTAAATCCTACCTTTAGTTTGTGAAGCAATTTTGTTTTGGAGCTTGTTTTATTGTTTATGGTGCAAGTTTAGAATTATAAGTTCATTTGCAAAGCAAGTATGTGTTGTATATAATTTTTTGCATAAAACCAAATACATTTTGAGAAAAAGCCGTCCAAAGTTAAAAGAGGCAAGGACATTTAAAAAAAAAAAAAAAAGCTTGGAAAAAGGAATTATTGAAAAAAAAAAGTAAAGAAGAATGTAAAGCACAAAAAAAAAAAAAGGGTTTTGTTATTGTTGTTCTCCCTGTTTTTGTTATTTTGTGTTAAATAAGCTTGGGGGAAAGTTATTTAATAAGCATACTTGGCACTTTTGTTTTGGAATCGTTTGGATCTTGTGGAAGAAGTTCCACCCGTGCTTCACATAGGTTTACCACCAATTTCAAGAGTTCTCCACACCTTTACTCTCCTAGCTTATATGTTAATACCTTGAAAGTCCTTTTGATCCTAGAGGGTTAAGTCATTCAATGATGGCGGGAAATAGGAATCAAGCCTATAGAGCGAGTTTGCATAGCCAAGATGTCGGGTAACCTTCTCAATGTTTTTAATTTCTTATTTATTTTCTGGTTTCTTCGTGGAATCATGAGAAGCTAACTTGAAAGTGGATTTGAAACTAGTAGAGAGAACGTGGTTTGATTGGTTGAAACAAAAGGTGGAATGTGTTTCCTTTAGTTCTCTATGCTTAGCATATGTTATGTTTCAATCAACCTTGGACATCTTAGAACGTGCATACCTTTATTATTTTAGAAAGATTGACATTCATTAGTGTTTGTTCCATCATAAAAGTCCACTCTAGAACGCTTGTAACTTTTCTCTTACTTCGATTTATTTTATTTTATTGTTTTTTTTTTGCCTTGCCTTGATTTTTGTCAAGAGTTATGGGTTAAACTTTTAGGATACCCTTACGAGAGCATACTCGTCCTCTAGAGCGATCTATGGGGTTTAAAGTGCTTGATGCATGCGCTAAATGCATTCGTGATTCCTACGAAAGTGAGTTAGTGTATATTCTTTCTCTTCTAGTTTTATTTTATTTTATTTTTTTTAAAAAAAAATTATACATCGTTTTCCGTTGTGTTTGTTTTGCTCGAGGATGAGCAAAAGTTAAGCTTGGGGGTGTTTGATGAGTGACATTTATGTTACCCTTAGGGGTAGTGTATTGGTCTCTTTTCTCCTGTTTTTCTTAGGTTTTCTACCTCTTTTCTCCTCTTATGGCTTCCTTTTCTTTTATGGATGAAAAGTATGCTTATTTGCGCTTGTTTTGATAATCTTAATGCATAATTTTATCATCCCCATGCTCTCGTGATCTTTGCTATCTTTTGCAGGTTCCATGACGGTCCTAAGCACGGTAGGAGGCCCCTTGGCCAAGTATGGAGGCATGGACAAAGACAAGAGGAGCAAAAGGGAAGAAGAGGAAGTTCAAGAGGAGGTGTGGCCGAACCTCTAAGAGGTTCGGTCGAACCAAGGTGTGGTCAAACTTTTGAAAAGTTCGACCGAACCTCCAAGGCAGTTTCAACCAAGTTTTCAGCATGTTTACAGGAGGGGTCGAACCAGGAAAGTTCGACCAAACATGGATCAGGGAGGTTCGACCGAACCTACCTTGAGTTCGGCCGAACCTACCCTGAGTCCGACCGAACCTACCCAGAGTTCGGTCGGACCTTTTCCCGTTTCAGCTGACTTTTTGCGGAGCTTCCTAAGCAATTTTGTAAGGGGTATAAATAGTTTTTTTTGCTCATTAAAGAAAAAAGGATTTTTCAGTTTTAGAATAGTTTTTAGGTTAGTTTTAGGTTTTAGAGAGAGAAACTCTCAAAATTTTAGAGAGAGAAAGTGAGGAGCACAATGGTTTTCATGGATTTTGGATAATCAAATGAGGAATTTGAAGATGTCCACCTTATATCAATGAGCATTTCTTACTTTCACTTCTCTTATTGCTTTATTTAGTTGCTTTCATTATGCTTGAGTAGTTTCCCTTCTACTAGGTGTTGAGTGAGACTTTGTAATGATTGTTTGAGTTATTTGAGATAAATTTGATGATAATTGTGTGATTAAATTGATTGAATTGATGTTGGCATGTTGTTTGTTTTAGATTGGATTGATCTCCCATGATAGCACACTTAATTGCATATTGGTTTTAGTTTGACAAGGGATTGTGAATTAGAATTGATATATTTGATTGCATTTTGGGTAATTTTCTTCTATGCACCTAGTCAATGAGGGATCTAGGCTAGGAATTTGAGAGATTACTTTTGAGTGTAGTTAATTCTCATTATAATTCTTTCTTTGCATGATTGATTATCAAATGGATTCTCATTAGCTTATTAATTGTTCTAAGTGGATCTTTTCCCCTATTAGACTTTATCATACCTTGTTCTTTATATGTGTTTTAGTGTAGTTGTAGTGTCCACTATCCATAAACCGATTTCGGCGTAGCTTAAGCATTAGATCGAGAACAATTCAACATTACCGTTCCTTGTGGTTCGACTCCGAACTTACCACTAGACTTGTTTAGGGGTTAGGTTTAGGATTTATAAATTTATTTGATTGAGTGTGGAATGTGCGACCGTTCTAACGCCCGTCAAAATGGCGCCGTTGCCGGGGAACGGTGTCAATGCTTGATTGTTTTTTATTGCTTGAGTCTAGGTCTTTGTGTATACTTTTCTTTTTATTTTATTTTATTTTTTTTTAATTTTTGCTTGTTTTTGTAAAAAAAAATGGCAAGTAACTCGTTTCCTCAATATGACAATGAGCCTTTTTGTGAATATTTCAATAGACTTGTGGGATATTTGGATTTTGATTGTTGTAGTCTTTGGGAGGTTTGTGAGATTTGTTATTTTGGTTTGAATGAGCAAACTAGGGATGAAGTTGAATGCATGCATAATGGTGAATTTAGAGCATTATCAATTGATGATGCTTGGGATTTTTATGTTTGGTTTGCTTGGGATGTCTATAATAAGGGTAATCATGATTCTATTATTGATATGCAATGTGTTAAGAATTGCCTAGGTAGCTCAGCAGCAAAAATTAAAGAAAAGAAATCAAACACAAACTCAGTTAAGAAGAAACAAAGTTGTTTTCTTCCATGGATGATGGTTGAAAGACCAAGAATATTATCAATATTTGTTAATTTATACGAATAAGGAGAAGAGGAGTGTTTGATGGATTTTTTTTTTAAACAACCCAGTTAATAATAAATTAGATGAATTGAATATGGAAGGTTTAAAATTGATGCCTTTTGGGAATTGCAATATTAATGGGGAAAGAAATTAGAGGATGGGTCTTGATAATTGCTAGTTTAATGGAGGTGAGAGGCCCTTACACCTTGGAGGCCCTGTAAAATCAGTTGGGCTCGTATTTTGGGGCCCTTACACCTTGGAGGCCCTGTGGTGAGAGGCTGGTTGCACAGCCTCTTAGCCGGCCCTGTTGATTCCATATGGGACTATCATATTGATACGGAGAGAGTACCATTTTTCTCTTTGCCATACAAATTTTCTAACGATTTTCCAATTGAATTTCTTCTCTCATAATTTCAATTTTTGACCATCATTTTTTTCTTCCTAAATACCACGGTAATTAGTAATTACCATGCCCCCCCCCCCTTTTTCTTTTTCAATTTTTTGTGATAACACTAGAACCATCTTTATTTTTTTGTAAGTAGTAAAATGGTAATTAGCAATTGTGATAACACTAAAATTTATAATTAGTCATTTTGGGAAATACTTTTATTCAATTAGTCATTTTGGTAAAAGATCCTCAAAACATACTATATCACCAAAATAGTCATAGTCATAGTCGGACATCATATTTGCATCAGCCCAAAAAAATATTTGTAATGAGATCATCCACACCAACTTGTATGGCATAGAAAAGCTAGCTTTGGATCATCAATTTGCTTTCATTGCAAGTACTCAAAAACCTCGCTGGTATCCTTAACTTTCATTTATTTCTCTCTTTTCTTCTTCAAATAATTATTACAATCTAGACGTTGAAAACCAAGATTTTCTCTCCTACCAGTCCTTATGTCTTTCTACTCATCAACTCCATACTTGCTTTTGATGCAATGTCTGATGGGAGAGAAATAGACGAGTCTGAGAAACGAAATAGACGAGTCTGAAAGTGTTGACAAAACATGATTGTGTTGTAGTTTGAATTTAATAATATAAAATTAAATATTCCATTAATTCGGGAGCTTACTTTTATTATTGCAGAGCATCCAACTTGTGTCACAACTTGATGTTTCTTCACATAGGGGGGCCCTTTTATCTTTCCCCTTAACACTTTGTTTGGATAGGAAGAAATGGAAGGAAAAGAAGAGAAGAGAAATGGAGGGGGACAAAATCTCTTGTTTGGGTAAAAGATTGGGGGAAGGAAGGGGAAGGAGAGGGAAGGATCTATTTTCCCTCTCTCTATAATAACCATAATCTCTCTAAAATTGGAGAGATTTGGAGGGAAAATGGAGCTCACCCCCCCTCCCTTTCTTTTCCCTTCCCTTCCTCCATTCTCCCTCCCCTTCTTTTCTTTCCTTCTTTGCTATCCAAACAAAGCGTAAACCTTCAAAAAAACAACAAATGATCCTATCTAGAATAGTACCGATGTTGTCATCTCTTTGAAATTTGCTTAGTCAAATTCCGAATCCAATAGATCTAGAATTTATGTTGTAGAAATCATAATCCATCTTTTCTGCGAAAATTCTACTATGGTCCACTTTATTTGGACCATCACTATAC
This sequence comes from Chenopodium quinoa, assembly GCF_001683475.1. NCBI lineage: Eukaryota > Viridiplantae > Streptophyta > Magnoliopsida > Caryophyllales > Amaranthaceae > Chenopodium > Chenopodium quinoa. The sequence continues at coordinate 1,172,754 of NW_018744790.1, forward strand.
TGAATTATCATTAGGCGATTTTTTTTTACCTTGGTCAAACCTTATTTTTAGTTATTTCCTTTTTAATTCTTTTTTTTATTTTCCAAAATTTGATTTTTGTATTTCCAAAAATTATTTTATAATTTTCAAAAAATAATTTATTAAAATCAGTATTAAATAAAATAAAAAAAAGATTAAATTAAAAAAAATAAAACAAAATTTTCTTCATAGTTTATCATTATTCATCGACATTCTTCAATGTCCTTCAACTTTGTTCAACAATCGAATTTGCAAAAATCCGGGGTTACAAAGCATATTGTCGTAGATTTTTAATTCTACAAAAATATATTTCACTAGTACAATATCAATCAACGGTTGCAAAAACATCGAATTTATGTATTCGATCACAAAAAATTTGAGGTAATTCGGTGATCTACGTTCTTCAAGATAATCTGATAAGAAAACGTAAGATTTTTCTTGTTTGATAAAAAAAAAAAGACCAAATTACAAATCTTGTTTGTGTTTAAGGAATTTACCCACATACGGATAAGACATTACCTATTATATGCATTTAAATATTAAACGATTATGATCATACGTTATGATGGAAATAACCAATTATTTTAAAGTACTTTACGACCTTTTAAAAATATTTGTAGCTAAACGTGTACAAAAATTAAAATGAATCTATTTTAATGATTATACATATAAAAAAATATTGTGAAATCAATATCTTTTAACATTAGAAATATTATTTAAAAAGAATTTCAATCACTAATTATAATAAGGATAGTTTCCTAATTTCTTATCTTATTATTAGTGTATAGAAGATATAAATTTCAAAAGATTATATTCTAATATTTTCTAAATATTAGAATATATATATATATATATATATATATATATATATATATATATATATATATATATTATTGATTTTATTGACATATCCTATGATTTTGTAAAATTACTGATTTTTATCATGCGTAGAATTATGGTAATATATATATTTAATAATGCAATAAACATGGAATGTTTGATAAACAATCGTGTAAAATAAATTTAAAAAGAGGATAAAATTTGGTAAATAGAATATTAATAAATCTTAGGATAATAGCTGATTTACTTTCCCTCAAATTTTAGATTTTCCTGAGATTTTTTTTATTTCTTCACGCAATTTGATTAATAGAATATTAACAAAATTTTAGGATAATAACTTACGTACTTTCCCTTAAAAAAAGATAAAATTAGGAAAATACTATAATTTAATTAAGGTTTATGATTCTAAATCTATCTATTTTTTAAGGAACTACTTTAAGTCTTTCTTTACTAAAATAAGATCAGATTCGTTCAATTTTTTTGCTTATTGTAAAATAAAATCAAAATGTCATTTTCCCTCAGCTCCACGTCAAAAAAAATCATAAAGTTGGAATTTTTACAATATCCAAAATACATATGGCCATTCGTCAAACTCATGCAATAAACTTTCTTTTTTAGGTAATAACCAAAATACACATAAGTTAACTCCTAATTTATAAACAGATCGTAAAATTCACACTTGTGTAATTGTGTTCTACGTATCAAACAAGGTTTATGAGAAGAAAATTATAAAAAAAATCGCGTCTTCTTCCTCTAATCGATTTGCTCATTATATATCTTTGTATCCTAAAATTGCATCTTCTTCCTTTGATTGATTTGATCATTATATAGGTTTGGACATTAATTTTTATTTTTTGGTTTGTGTAATTTGAAATTCAAACCATCTTTCTATAAGGTAAAAAAAATCATGTATTTAAAGCAACCAATTAAAATTGAAATTTAGATTAACAATAATGTGTTAGATTTAAGATCTATTTGAAGAATATTGTCTATATGATGGTTGTTGATTGCTTATGTTTAGAAAATATTGTTACTAAATGATACATAAGTTATCTCATATAAACTGTCGTCCAAATCTTTTTCAAATATTCTATTATAATATCTAACGTATTATTTAGGAAATAAATTAATGATATACAATAGTGTTGTTATCAGTTATTTTTTATGACACATAAAATTATATACTATAAATTAAAAATGAAACTTAACTAATCAAAAAAATACTCATAGAGTTGTAGTACTAACCATTGGGTAAAAAACTAGATACAAAAAATCACATTTAACATGTAACGCTATTTTGACAAATATGAAAATGAATATTTTTTATTCTCATTAATATAACTAGAATATGTGTATATACAAAACAGAAGCATGATATGTCCTAATTATAAAGAATACAACTAGCAATAGTAGCATGCATTTAGCCTAAATGTAAGGGGTTGAATATTGAATTTCCTAATTTATAAATACAAAAATATATTTACTATATTTAACAATTTGTCATTATATTCTTTCAAAAAAAAAAGTTTGCCATGTAATTGCTCACCTCCACGTTTTATTTTTATTTGGTTATTATATGGAATTCGTCCAATATTAGGATATGACATTACTTATATATTTAGAATTGGTCTTAATCTCCTTAATTATTGTAAAATTATAATAATAATCAAAGATGGTTCATTATTTTATGACTTTTTTATGAAAAACTATCTTATATACATCAAATTTTGTGAAAAACTACCTTATAAAAAAATTATTGTAATAAAGTACCTTATAAAAACTAAATGTTGTAAGTGGCTACTATGTGATTGATTTTACAATGAAAGAGAAGAGGAATTAGAGGTTATAAGGGGGCTGTGGAGAAATTGGGTGGAAAAAGGAGAAAAAATGATTGAAAATGGGTCATTAAATGTCTCTTATGCAATGCAATATTTCGACAAAAAGTAGCTTTTTACAACATTAATTATTTAATAAAGTAGTTTTCTACAACATTTATTGTTTAAAAGGTAGTTTCTTACAACATTTTTTTTTGTAAGGTAGTTTTTCACAAAAAACTTATTTATATAAGTTAGTTCTTCACAAAAATTCCTTATTTTAATTAATAACAAACTAGTATCCAAGTAATCCAACCATTGGATCACACGAAAGATAAGAACATAATAATCTAATTTGACAATTAGGTTGTCAATAGAATACTAGTAGAAAATAGTTAATGGGAAGCCCCAAATGGCAAGCGATTTTGGAATTCCACTTGCAAAATTGTAAATGGCAAGCGGTTTAGGGTGAACCGCTCGCATAATTGTAAATGGCAAGCAGTTTAGGGTGAACCGCTTGCAAAATTGTAAATGGCAAGCGCTTGCCATTTGTTAAAAAATCCCTAAAAAATCTCATGCGTCCTTCTTCTCTTTCCTCCTCCTCTCTATTTCTCACGCTCTCTCTCCTCCTCCCTTTCATTTTTCTCACGCTCTCACTTTTCTCTCCAGCTCTCCTCCATCTCTTTCTCTTTCTTCTCTCATCTCCGTTCTCCATCTTCTTCTCTTTTACTCTCATATCTTTCTTTCCTTTTTCAGGCCACATCATGAAGAGCGACGAGCGACGACTTTAGGGTTCAGATCCTCCTTCTCAATCTGGTGGTGGTGTGAGGGGTTTTCGAGCAAATTCGACCCACGACTCTCATTTTCGAGCAAATTCGAGCCAAGACCCTCATTTTCGAGTTTTTTAGGTCAAATTCGACCATAAAAACTCTAGATCTAGAGTTTTCATGGTCGAATTTGACCCTTAAAACCCAAATTTCAATCCAATTACGAGGTTTTGGTGGAATTTATGGTATTTTTTTTAAAGTTTTTTTTTTTTGTAGTTTTATGGTGATGTTTACGTGGTTGAATTGGTTTGTTTCAGGCCGATTTGGTGTTGGTGAGGGTTTTGGTGGGGGTCGTGGTGGGAAAAGTGGGCTGGGATCTGGTGGATGGTGGGGGTTTTGGTGGGGGTCGTGGTGGGCGAAGTGGGCTGGGTTCTGGTGGATGGTGGGGTTTTGGTGGGGGTTGTGTTGGGCGAAGTGGGCTGGGATTTGGTGGAAGGTGGTGGTGCTGGTTGGTGGTCTGGTGGATGGTGGTGGTGCGCGTGGATGGTGGTGATGGTGGTGGAACAAGAGCTAAACAAGAGCTGTTGTATTATTTTTATGACTTGTATTAATTTTTTTTAATTTTTTTTACTAAAATGTAATACTTACAACACTAATTTATAAAAATATTATTGTTTTTACATGTAGTTTGTTCGTGTATCAATTTTAGTGAAAAACACCAAAAAAAAATTATTTTTTATAGCCATAATGGGTAGCGGTTTAGCGCCAAAACCGCTACCCATTCACTACAAATGGCAAGCAGTTCTAAACCGCTTGCCACTTAAAAGGCTAATGGCAAGTCCCCTAAGAGCATGCGGTTCAAAACCGCTTCCCATTAAGGGGTTTGAACAGCTTGCCATTAAGTATTTTCTACTAGTGGAATAGCTCTAAAGTGGTTTGATTGAGAGTTAATTTAATTTTGAGGAGTATGCATGCATACAGAAATCAAACCATAATATATAAGTGATTATTGATGTCAAACTTGGTATATGTACATTGTGACTTGGCTAGTGAATGAGGATTGAGGACCACGATCCTATTTGCTATCAATTAAGAAAAATATTAGGATATTAATGCATGTACATTATGAACTAATAATTAGTACTATCCAAAATAACATATGATCGTAGACCAAATAAACAATAACATTGCGCTTTATAGGTAATGTCCTATTAGCATTTGGGTTAATAACTTATATGCAATCAAAATTGAAAACTATATCTTGTTTTTCGGATCAAACAAGTATTCCAAAACAAAAATCATTGTCTTCTCAAATTTGCTCACAAACCCAGATTTTGAAAAATTGTTAATTTTTTTTGTTTAAATTTTTGCATATATATAATGACCGATTTTGCATCCCTTGTTTGCGATTATCCAATTAACATATATTGTTTTTGGATTAAAAACAATTAAATGAACTCTTCACATATAATATGTAAATCGATGTATATTTTCAATTTTCATTGATGTGCGGGTGTATTTACGGGACAAAGATTACCATAATGGTGGTTAATCTCATCCATGGATGAACAAACTTGAAGAACAATGATAAATAATGAAGAACATTGATGAACAATTTTTTGATTTTTTTAAGTTTCTGAGGTAGTGGAGATACCTAGATTGAGCTGAAACCTCCAGAAAATTATGTCAAACTCAACTCAACTCATAGCATGATATAGGTTAAACATTGTGAAATCAGGAAATTGATGAGTGCCCAAATTTGAAATCTGAAACTTACAAGTAATTTTCAAGTAGTAATTCATAGTAAATTCGAACCAAAAAGTAATTCATACATGAAAAGGAAAAGCAGTAAAACGCGAAAAAAGAAGGGGTTTCATTAAATGTTTCTCACGTAATTTGGTACTGTAAAATAGATTTACTACTAGATCATACTTGTGCGATGCACGATTTTTTTGATTGACAAAATGATAAAAATACGTATCATGGATTTTCTTATAGAGGTTATAGAAATTGTGTATCGTTCTAAAATTTTCAAAAGAAGTAAAAAAAAATTGTAACTTAATAAGTATGTACCTTGCCATTTTTATTTTTTGCAAATTATATGATTATAACTATAGGCCAACTAAAGCCCCATTCTTTAGAGCTTCTCTGCTCTGCTGAAATCTGCTTTGCTATGCTCTGCTTTGCTCTGCTCTGCTCTGCTCTACTCTACTTAAAATTAATACTTAACATTGAATTATTATAATAATAACCAATATTTAATAATAATTAATATTTAAAAAGAATAATAATAAATAATTAATATTTAATAACAATAACTAATTAATATTTAATAATAATAATAATAATTAATACTTAATAATAATAATAACAATAATTAATTGTTGATATTTAATAAAAAAAAATAATAATAAATTATTAATATTTAATAATAATAATAATTACAATAAATAATATTTAATAATAATAATAATAGTAATAATAATAATAGTTATTATACTAATAGTAATAATAATACTTATAACTAATAATATTTATTATAATAACAATAATTGATTTTTATAATAAAAATTAATATTTAGATAATAACTAATATTTAAAGATAATACTAATTACTAATTTTTAATAATAATAATTAAATAATATTTAATAATAATTATTATAATTAGTATAATAATAATAATAATTAATATTTAACTTTAAAAATTTAATGATTATAATAATAATGCGATAATATTAGTAATAATAATAATAATAATAATTAATATTTAATAATAATAATTAATATTTAATAATAATAATAGTAATAATAATAATATTAATATTAATATTAGTAATAATAATTATTATAATAATAATAATAATGAAATCTGCTCTGCTCTGCTCTGCTCGGCTCGGCTCAGCTCTGCTGAAATCTGCTCTGCTTTGTTTTGTTCTACTCTGCCCAGAAGCTCAAAAGAACAGGGCCTAATTTTATTTAAATCAGAATTGTGGGATGAATAAACTTGGAATCCAAGAGACAGGATCAAGTTAAAAAAAAAAAAAAAGAAAAAAAAAGAAAAGTCTAGATTCATTGGTGTAATACTAATGAGATGCAAATCTATATTATGTAATTTTAGAGGGAAAAAAAATTATATTATATGGATTATTTAATTTAATACTTACTTTACAATAATATTTCTTTTCTATTGGCAAGTATATTCATCTTTACACATTCAACAAAGATTTATTTATTTATTTTATGATGGGAACAAAATCATATAATACAATAATGTAATCTTATATATAACTTTGTAATGTAATCCATAGTTATTTTTATTAGTCGTGCATGCATTTCTTCCGCTATTTTCTTTAATGATTTAAAAAAAGTCGTAATTACATAACTTTTATCCTATTTTGCAATTTGATATTATTTTTTATAGTAAAATAATTGTATTAAACTAATAATAAATATTGAAATTACCGTGCATGGCACGGGATCTAACCTAGTTATAACTATATATAGGCCAACTAATTTTATTTAAATCAGAATTGTGTGAAGAATAAATTTGGAATGCAAGAGACAGCAGGATCAAGTTAAAAAAAAGGACGAAAAGTCTAGATTCATTGGTGTAATACTAATGAGATGCAAATCTATATTATGTAATTTTAGAGGGAAAAAAATTATATTATATGGAGTAGTTGGAGTTAAAAAATAGTTGGTGTTGTGACTCTGAGCACTTGTAAGTGGTTCATGCCTGACATATTCAATTGCAAAGTCTAGTTCACCTACCTTATATGAGTATAATCAGACGATATTCACCAATAATTTTCATAATTAGGTTAAATTTAACCAATTTACATTGTTCCGTTAAACTTTAATCTACTTTTTTTTTTCTTTTTTAGGAAAACTTTAATCTACTTGTTATGTAAGCTCACATAAATTTCAGTTGAATTTTAATTAGAAAAGAAGGAAAACACACTTGATTGTAGTGATGCCAGAGATTGACTATGCTTGCTTCCCGATCACATCTACCATCAACGTCTATAACAATAGTAAAGTAAAATCTAAGAGAACTATTTTTGCCTGTCAAAGAAAAAAAGAGAACTAGTTTTGAGACTAATTTTTAATTTAAACTTTTAGAATGAAGCAATATTAACTCCTAGCTTTGTAATTTCCGAAGCTACATGGACACTACTTTGAGAAATATTTTTAAGTGAACACTATTTTAATAATTTATTTATTATTTAACACCAATTTGACAAATTGTTCTCCAAAATAAAAGGATGAAATGTCAAATAAGAAAAGTATGAAATCATTTTGGTGTTGATAAAAAAAAAATCATTTTGGCTAGTGGAAAATAGCAATGATAAAGAGACCTAAAGAGTAAAAGGAGTAAAGAAGGTTGTGGGGATAATTCTTATTGGAAAAGATATTTCTATGGAGGGGGGGGGGAAATAATTATAAAATGAAAAAAATATGGAGAGTATTGGGCATAATTGGAAAAGATTCCTATTATAAGAGGATTTTATTTTTCCAATTTTTTTCTTTATTAACTTTATTTTTGGGGAAATAAATTTTTAAAACAAAAGATGCGATGTCTTGGTGGAAATAGATAGGAGTTTAAGAGGGAAATGTCAATAGCATTTATTGATTTAGGGCCTGTTCTGATTTACTTATTTTCAGTTCAGTCCAGTTCAGTTTAGCTTTAATCAGTTCAGTTCAGTTCAATTCAGTTTAGCTGTAATCAGTTCAGTTCAGTTCAATTCAACTCCTAATTTCCTTCTCTCATAAAATATTCATTTCAGCTCAGTTCAGTTCAGGTCCAATCAGTTTAGTTCAGTTCAGCTCAGTTCAGTAAATGTAGTAAGGGTATATAGACATTTAATTTTAAGGAAGATGAAGAAATATGTTTTCTAGAGTTCATGAAAAAAGATTTTACTTTCGAAAGTGGAGAGACGGAGCAATGAAAAAGAATTAAATACTCTCTTTTTTTATCGCAATTGACTCATGGAATGTTGATTTGCTACAAAGCTTGTGATTTAATCGCAAATGACTCGTGGGATTTTGACTTGCTACAAAGCTTATTCTCAAATTGGGAACAAGAGGCTATCATGGATGAGCCCTTGCCATTGTTTCCCTGCATGGAAGAGTGGACTTGGGTGCACTCCAAAAATGGGGAATTTACAGTTCAAAGTGCTTACTTTGTGGAGCTTTTTGATCGAGATAGACTAAAGCTTCTTCGTCTACTCTCACTTCTAGTCGGTTGTGGGAGCGTTTATGGCGCACTAAGCTCCCTCCCAAAGTGTTGTTGTTTGGCTGGAAAGTGCTTCATGAAGGGCTTCATGTGAGGTCAAAGCTGGCTCATAGAGGAATGGTGATTGATGGTCAATGCCCAATGTGCTGTGAGGAGTTAGAAACTGTCAAATTAATTCAATGTCTCCAGTTCTCATTATCACCTCACGAGTACATATATAGTTTACAATATATTCCTAATTATCCTAAGCTTAGGAATCATATCAAATCAAATATTAACATAAAGATAACTAAGGAATCCTATCAATATTTCCTAAATATTATCTTTACATATAATATTATCTCAACATCCCCCCTCAAGATGGAGCATGGAGATCTCGAATGCCCATCTTGCTAAGAATAAACTCAAACTGTGCCTTTCCCAACGCCTTCGTGAAGATATTTGCTAATTGTAATTTTGTAGACACATATGACGGACATATGAGACCCTCTTGAATTGCATCTCTAATAAAATGACAATCGACTTCAATATGCTTGGTTCGCTCGTGAAAAACTGGATTATTCGCAATATGTAGAGCTGATTGACTATCACAGAAAACTTTCATCCCTTGCTCATGCCTAACCCCTAGATCACGAAGCATTCTCTTCAACCACTTCAATTCACATGTCAAACCTGTTATTGATCGATATTCTGATTCTGACGAACTTGTAGCCACCGTAGGTTGTTTCTTGGTCTTCCATGACACAGGAGACAAACCAAGTAACACAAACCAACCAGTCAAAGAACGTCGAGTTAATGGACAACCTACCCAATCAGAGTCACACCAACCTTCTAATTGCAAGGCACTATTAGATCTAAGAAGAATACCTTGACCCGGGCACTTCTTTAGATAACGAACTACTCTCAAAGCTGCTTCCCAATGCACTTCCAAGGGAGATCTCATAAACTGAGATAGGATATGCACTGAATATGCCAAGTCTGGTCTAGTCACAACCATATATATTAGACGCCCTATCAAACGTCTATATTTCTCAACATCTGCGAACTCTTTCCCCCCTAAAACTGCTAGCTTGTGATTTTGCTTCATCGAAAAATCTGCAGGTTTAGCACCTAACAATCCTGTCTCTGCAATAATATCCAAGGCATACTTTCTCTGACAAACATAAAATCCATGTTTGCTACGGGCTACTTCTAATCCCAAAAAATATTTCACGGCTCCTAAATCTTTCATTTTAAAACATTCACACAAATATGCTTTAAAACTTTCCAATGCAAATTTACTTTTACAAGCAATAATCATGTCATCCACATAAACTAACACACTCAATTGCAATTTACCTTTCGAAAAGGTAAACAACGAATAGTCATTATATGACTGCTTGAAACCATATTTCTTCAGAGTCGTGGACAGTTTCTTGAACCAACACCTTGGCACCTGTTTTAACCCGTACAACGATTTCTTCATTTTGCATACTTTATCTGAATTGTTTTTCTGAAACCCGGGGGGAACTTTCATGTTAATCTCCTCCTCCAACTCTCCATGTAGAAAGGCATTGTGTACATCCATTTGACGTACTTCCCATTCTTTCACTGCTGCTTCAGCTAGAAAAGTACGAACGGTAGACATCTTTGCCACCGGAGCAAACGTCTCATTGTAGTCTATGCCTTCCTCTTGATGATTTCCAAGAATAACCAACTGAGCTTTCAATCTAATCAGTTTACCTTCTTCATCTCTCTTCTCAGTGTAAACCCACTTGCTTCCAAGTGCTCTCTTCCCTTCCGGAAGTGTCTCCAAGGTCCATGTACCTTGATCTTCTAAGGCCTTTATCTCGGATGCCATTTCTTCTCTCCACCCTTCATGTTTCATTGCCTCTTTAAAGGATCTCGAAATGCGTTCCTCTGTCACTGCAGCAATATAATTTCTATGTTTCTCGGAAAACCGATCATAATTAACAAAATAGGTTATAGGATAAGGAGTACATGAGGAAGATGATTTCGCGGGTGACAACGATGAGACTTTAATTTTCCGAATAGTATGCGTAACACAATCACGAAGCTTTGTTGAAGGGAACTTCACTCTCTTCCCTCGACCCAATTCCTCACTTATTTCATCTTGAGAAGTTGTGTTCGAGTCCACATTTTGTTGCGCAACAATCTACTCCGCCTGACTTGCGGACTGCCCTGCCTGGGTGTGCTGCCCCCCTGCTTCGAGCTGCTGCTGGCAATGTTCACTCCCAGCACTCGAGGCATAGGTACTCTGCTGCCTGCTCTGTTCTCGCGCAGCACCAGCCCCTGCTGTGCTGGGCTGCTTGTGTTGCTCTCGGCCAGCTGCCGCTGACAACCCAGCGCCTAAAGCAGTAAGGTGCTGTTGGTGGGGCTGCTCACGGCCAGCAGCCGATGGACCCCTGCTAGGTGCTCCATCTCCCTCTGCTTCCATACCTTCAATATCCACCCCTCGTAAGTCACCCATACTGCACTGTTCGAACTCATCAAAATCATCTCCATTACCTACACCAATCATCTCCATCCTCACCTAATCTCAACCTCAAAGGCTCATCCGACTGTTCACCATAAGGGAAAGCGTGCTCATGAAATTTCACGTCTCTAGACACAAAGTACTCTTTTGTCTCCAAATCAAACATTTTCCATCCCTTTTGTCCAAACGGGTACCCCAAAAATATACATTTCCTACTCCGAGACTTAAATTTATCTCCCTTACTCCGTTGGTTATGTGCATAACCCAAACACCCAAACACACAAATTAAATCATAGGAAGGCATTTTATCAAATAACAATTCATATGGAGATTTATTCCCAAGTAATGGACTTGGAGTACGATTAATTAAATAACAAGCCGTCAAGGCACACTCCCCCCAAAATTTAATCGGTAAACCACCTTGAAATCGTAATGCTTGTGCCATATTCAAAATATGTTGGTGTTTTCTCTCCACTCTCCCATTTTGTTGAGGGGTACCCACACATGAAGACTCAAAAATAATCCCATTGGTGACAAAATATTCCTTTAGATGATTAAATTCGGTTCCATTATCACTCCGAACCACTTTTACATCTCTATTAAATTGGCGTTTGATCAAGGAAATAAAATTCAGAAAATGAAATTCAACTTCAGTTTTATTTTTAATCAAATAAATCCAAACACCCCTAGAATAATCATCTACTATTGTCAAAAAATACTTGGCACCACACGACGAAGCAACCTTGTAGGGACCCCATAAGTCAATGTGAACAAGATCAAACAAATTACTAGCCTTATTTTCACTAACTGGAAAACTATCTCTAGACTGTTTTGCCCGAGGGCATACATCACATATTTTATTATTCTTTCTAATTGAGTTACTCACAGGTGAAAGAAACTTCAATACTTTCTCCGACGGATGACCTATGCGTTTATGCCAAAGATCCACCACACAATATACTGCTAGCACCTTCACTTGCGGCACACCTCGGAAAAAATAAAGTTTGTTTTCACGTTCACCCACGCCAATCACCATCCTCGTCGACTGGTCCTGAATAACACAAATTTTGTTAGTAAATTGTATTGTACAATGTGATTCATCACTCAGTTGGGTGACCGAAATTAAATTACGATTCAAATATGGTATAAATAAGACATTATCAATGAAAAGACCACCATCTAGTGTAACCGAACCCAATTGATTTGCGTTCACTGCTTGACCATCCGGTAATCCCACCGGACAATTTTGAATTATTTTAACGTTTCTCATAATCGACAAATCATTTGTTACATGATTAGATGCTCCGGTATCAATGATCCACGGGACTTTGTCTTACCTTCTAAGTGAGACTTAGATTTATTGCTCAGTAATTCAATAATTTGTTGAGCCTGATCGGACGTCACACCTGCGAGGCCTTGAGTGGAGGAACTTTGATTGCTGCTTGTTGCACTATTGTTGTTCACGCCTCCCTGTACAGCATTGGCACGATGTGTAGTGCTCGTAGAGGTATTATTGCGTCCCCCACTAGCACCACGACCACCACTCCTACCCCCACGAGCACCTCTGCCCTGTCCTCTTCCTCCTTTGCGATTCTCGTCCCACCATTCGGGAAACCCGATCAATTGGTAACATCCCTCTTTGTCATGGCCTTCCCGATTGCAGTGGGTGCAAAAGGGTCTTTCACTGTCAGTCGACTTAACACGCGAGTCCACCTTAAACGCCATAAAGTTCTCCTTCACCTTTCCGTATTTAGTCCGAAGTCTCTCGGTATTTATCACCACTTGATACGCATTGTCCACATGAGGCAAAGGGTGTTGCGCCAACAATTGAGACCGGATTGCCTCATACGGATCGTCTAGGCCAATAAAAAAATAATGTAGGTAATCTTCATCTCTAATATCACCTACTTGCTTGGCAATATCACATGTACACTGCCGACAAGAACACTTCGGTACTCGCGAAAATTGGAGTAGCTCCGTCCATATTTTTGATAGGGGTCCAAAATATTCCGTCACCGATCGACTCCGTGGACGTCTGCTTACATTCTCCTAAAGAATTTTTCAACTGACAAACTCTAGTACCACTAAAAACACAATAGCGTTGCTGTAAGTGTACCCATAATTCCCTCACATAGTCATAGTCTCCAATGGTGGAACGCACCGAATCATCCAACGTGTTGCTAATCCAAGAAACGAGCATGGAGTTAACTGCTATCCAGTGCTTCCTTTGTGAAGAATCGGCAGTAGGCTCCTTGATCGAGCCATCCACAAACCCAAACTTCCACTTAGCAATCAATGCCCTTCGCATAGCCTTAGACCACTCATCATAATTTGCTCCACGAAGTTTAATTGGGGTAATAATAATACCGGGATGATCACTCGATCCCAGGTGATATTCAAGATCAACAGGGGGCGGTGGTGGCGGAACATCATCATCTCCCTTCGCCATCACCGATTAATTTAACGAGAAATATTTTTTTTTTATGGTTTTTGAACCCTAGCTCTAGATACCATGTTAAATTTCGAAACAATATGAAATGGGTTTGGGCAACCCGAACAAGGAGGAGGAGAGTTTGGTCCACAAACAAGGCTTTGGAGCTTCCATACTAAGACCAATTGGCAATAGTAGGAGTTACTCCTCTACCTTATAAAGTGGAACCACATCTCCTCTTTCTCCAATGTGGGACACTCACAAGTGATACATATTGGGTTCCAACACTCCCCCTCACTTGTGAGTGTCCTTAGAATTAGAGCACACCAGAAGGTACAATATAAATCCTCTTTGGGAATGAACATCCAATAGAGGCTCCTTAACCAGTGGCTTGACAAATACCTAGTTATAAACGGCCCAACAAACCTAGGCTCTGATACCATGTTAAATTAATTCAATGCCTCCCGTTCTCATTATCACCTCACGAGTACATCTATAGTTTACAATATATTCCTAATTATCCTAGGCTTAGGAATCATATCAAATCAAATATTAACATAAAGATAACTAAGGAATCCTAACAATATTTCCTAAATATTATCTTTACATATAATATTATCTCAACAGATCGGTTTCCCATGCACTTTTTCTATGCGCAGAGGTTCAGCCAATTTGGAGGATGTCAGTCCTTCGTTTGGATGTGAACTATATGAGGGAGATGAACTTATGAGGATGGATTGAAGTGTTGGCGTCCCGGTTTCATGATGAGCAATGGTGTCCTTATTTTGGAGTTTACTTTGGAAGATTTGGCTCAAGCAAAATGTGTGGTGCTTCAATCAAAAGGCTACTCCAATTTCCTTGCTACTTGCGAAAGGTTAAGGGCTCATTGGTGAGTTTTAGAAGGCTAACTCTATTAAAGCTGTGTTAAATGGTGTATCTGATCCTAGCCCGATTGGGTGGCAAGCCCCTACTGCTGGAATTTTCAAGGCGAATTTTGATACGACAATATTTGAAGAAGTTAAAGTTTGCTTTGGTGGGTTGGTTCGAGATGCTGATGGGGATGTCATGATTGCTACGTGCATGGTGGTTCGAGGGAGGATGGGTGTTGAGATGGCAGAAGCATTAGCTCTTCGTCACACACTCCAAGTTGCATGGGAGGCTAGCTTGCGTAGCTTAAAACTCGAGGTGGGCGGATTGTCAATCCTTGTATTCCAAGTTAAGGAAGGGTTGTATATCTAACTCGTCTCTTAGCTTGGCTATTAGGGATATACTTGAGTACTCTACGTTATGTTTTTTCCTAGACTAGATTTCTCTTTTGTTAGGCGGTGTGGTAATTGTGCAGCTCATAAGCTTGCACATATTAGTCGTAATTTTGATACCTTAAGATAATGGATTGAAGAAGCTCCCGTTGAGGTGCTTCCCTTTGAAGTTTCGAACTCCCCTTAATAATATTTACACTTTCTCGTAAAAAAAAAAAATTAAAGCAAACCATGGTTCCCAACGTAACGGAAGTCTACACAAAAATAAACGACCGTTTTCTAACACTCATTAAAGGCAGGCACATGCGTTGCTTTAGAATTTCCAGGCAATTACGAAATGACCAATTTCACAAATCTTATAGATGAACCTGAAACTTGAGCTGATCATTAGTGGACTTAGGTGGTTAATGGGTCGCGCCTAACTATAAAATATTGTCCAACAGGCCATATGAGTTAAAGCCCAGCCCTTAAAACGGGTGAATAGTTGTCCTAACCCGCCCTCTTAAAATGGGTGGGTTGGCCCACGGGCTATTGGACCCTTATGTAATTGTAGACACCTAAAAATGTCCCCCCAAAACCAAACCCTTAAACAGTTCTATCTTTCACGTCTTGGGTTAAGGACAGAACCTCGAGTAAAATATGGACTCCTTTGAGTGCTTGAAGAAGGAATTTTGAAGTAAAAAGGGTAGGCTAGTGTTTAGGCTAAAGCATAGAAGAGAGAAAATAAAATAAGAGAATTACTCGGTGCCCCGTTCATCAGAAATGAGGGGGGTATTTATAGGGAAAATGTGCTGAGGGAGCACACGGAACCCTAAAATGATAAAAACCCTAAAAAAGTATCCCGTGACACGGTCAACCTGTACCGTGACACGGGAAGCTCCACCGTCAGACGACACTCTTTCCCGTGACACGACACACTTTTGGCGTGATGCGGGAAATTTTCAGAAAAACGGGATAAAAAACGCGTCAAGGGTTTACGCGGAAAAGACACGGAATGTCCCGAGTCACGGCAGACCTCCCGTGTCACGGGAAATCCCACCGTCAGACGGGAAGGATTCCCGTGACACGGTAGGTACCTGCCGTGGTGCGGGAAATTCCTGCCCGTTTTTCCGTCTAAATACATTTTTAACCCTAATTTTCTTCGGCATTTTAAGTGCCGATTGATAATTTCGGGCCTTTTCTGACTTTTTATTATTCGGGCTAAAATAAGAAAATAATTAAATAAAAATAAATAAAAGGTTTGGGCAAAAAATAAATAATAAAACAATAAAATAAAAAAGGTTTGGGCTTAAAATTAATTAATAAGTTTGGGTTGAAATTAAAACTATTCTTTTACCAAACATCAAGACTAATCCATGACTGTTCAAAAATATGAATTTAATAAAATATGATTTTTTAAGCACTCTCGGGATTAAATACTAAACCCGACCAATAGTGGCGGTGAAAGGTTGTTCATCATCGGGTTTGGTTTTGGGAAGACATTTTTAGATGTCTACAACAATAATTTATCTTTCGTTATAAATTTGCAATGTTCGGATAGTTACACATATAATCATATAAAGTTTTGCCAAATTATTTCTTATACTTCACCAAGAAAGAATTATTAGTTCACACACCCTTGCATCGACTTAGAAGTAAAATCAAAGTAGATTAACTTACTATACTATTTTAAAAAATTAAGAATATTAGAAAAAAAGAAAGACCCCGTATATTATATTGGTCAAAACAAGAATAAGAGAGACAAAGAACTAGAGTGTTGTGAAATATGGCGATTTACATGATTAACTTTTGTAGGATTTGTTACTTTTTTTCTTCTACAAGTAATAATAATCTCTATTATATAAGAGGAGGAATTTTAAAGGGAGGAATGTTAGGCATTTAGAAATGCATAACAAAGGGTATTCATGTAATTATGAATATGTACAAATGAATAAATATTCTGATATCATTGGATGATCAAATGGTACCATTGAATATACAGTAATACTATATGTGCACATAATAGTATTATATATGCATTCAGTTGTACTAAATTTATGCGTAAATAGTACCACTGAGGATTCAATGGTACTATATAAACTTTCAGTGGAACAATCAGCATGTGGTCCCCCATCATGTGATACAATCCGACTAAAAAATAGGTGTGGTCCACCTACATGCCTCTCTCTTCCTATCTCTCTCCTATTTTCTCTCTCTACCATGTGTTTTATAATATTTTAATCAATGTTATGCATTAGTAAATGCATAACTTTTCTCCATTTTTAGTTCCTCGTATAAGGGAGGGTGGGGGGAGGAAGATGGTGTCCTCCCTCTCAAAAGACTTTAATACCCTTAATAAATTTTAAATGTTATGATTTGATTTACCTAAATTACCCCTTCTCCCTTATTTAATTAAAAATGAAAATTGCATTTATTGTATAATGTATTATTGAAAAACTTAAATCTATGAACATTAGTCCAAATTGGATTGAAACATATATGAAAAATATATATTTTGAATTCAAGTCATATTTATTTACAAAATTATTATAATTAATACAAATTGCATTGCTAATTAGCTATAAATTATTAATAATATCAAATCTTTAACTTCTTATGCATTTTAATTTGATACATACAGTACTATATAGGGCATGTTCGACAAAATATAGCTGTGAAGGTAGCTGTAGCTGTGGAGGTAGCTGTGAGCTGTGTATGTAGCTGTTAGCTGTCAACAAGCTGTTAGCTGTGAAGATAAATAATTTACATATAAGTGTTCGGTAAATTAGCGATTGACTAGCTGTTATATATAAAAATCAACATTTTATTTTTAAAATTGTAGATTAAATTTTCAACAGCTATCTCAAAAGCTACCTCCAATTTCAAAAGCTAATCTTCCTAACTTTTTATAAAAGCTACCTCCACCACTAAAAGCTATCTTAACCACTACTTTGCCAAACACCTACATTTTTTTTCAAGTAGTGATTTTGGTCAAACCACTAAAAGCTACCTAAAAGCTACTCAAAAACTAGCGCCGAACATGCCCATAATCATTTTCAAAGAAATACAATTTTCTTAGTTCTAAGCACGCATCGCGTGCATATAAAAGCTAGTAGTAAATAAAGTATACATTGTTTATAACTTAACGGGTCGAGCGGGCTGGCCCGCTAAAAAAATAACTTGGTGCAACATGACTGCGGGCAAGGATTGGCCCTCCCAAATACATTGTTTATACATTGTTAATGATGTACATGACCTAAGTTTAATTTGAATTTGTTGTTGGTTATTAGTTGAGTTGTTGATTGTTTTTTTTTTTTTTTTAATTCATAATTGTAGTTGACTTTGAGATTTAGTTGTTATGGTTCCTTGATTTTTTTCATAGTTTCCGGCCTGGTTTGATTTAATTCATTTGAATTGAATAGTTGATCTTTTGCTGTTGCTATTTGGTTTGGTTCATTTGATCTGATTTGATCCGTTGTTGTGGCTTCATCTTGTGTTCTTTTGAGCAAGATTTAAATTGGTAAATTGAGGTAATGGGGTGCCAAGGTTTTTCGGGATATTTGCTTAAACCACGAAATTTCCTAATAACCCTTGCCATAGTAGCTGTGTTAGTGCTTGGGATTTACAACCAAGTCACGCCCGATTATGGTCTTGCGGCTGCCATTAACAAACTTCTCCAAAATCTTCCTATGTAAGTCCTTATTGTTTGTTTTATCTTTTCTACAATCGTCAATGAATTCATAATTATTGGATCTTTATGTATCATTTTATGACTATTGCATCTACTTATTATTTAACAGCAAGCCAAGAGGAAAAATTCTAGACAAACAATTTGTAGAGGTGCATTATACTACCTCCGTTTTTTTTATTGCAACAAATGAATTTTTTTTCTCACAATTAATATTCAAAAAAACGGTGGGAATATATAACGTCTTGCTAAATTAGCTATAAATGATTTGCTTATTAAGTGGACATAGTTTGAATTGCATAGCTAATGTTTCACAAATACTTGTATAATGATTTACATAGGCCGAAAAAAGAATCTTCAATTCTCATCTCATCAAGTATGGGAATAGTCCAAAGCTGGCTCTTGATCAACAAGAAGCTTCTCTTCATTCCTTAGTACTAATGGTACAGTATGACAGATTTTGTTAATTTTGCATTAAACTAAATAAATTAACTACTACCTTCGTAACATATTAGTTGCGACAATTGGACATAAAGTAAGGAGGAAAAATGACAAATCGTTGCAACTAATATGTCACAGAGTTACGTAGTAGGAAACTAAATGACTAATTATATGACTTTACAATGAGATATGTATAGGTTCTGAACGCTCCTGATGGAGCTCTTAAAAAGAAAGTAGCACAGAAGGAGTTGGATAAAGAGTTGGCGAATCGACGCCATGTGGATTGCGCAATTGAACAGATTGCAAAAGCTATTTCCTTCCCTAATGATTTCTCAAAGTTGATTGATACTATCTCAAGGGTGGACGATTGGGACTGTTACAGTACATTGGTAAGTAGTTTTAAGAACTTTGATTTTGGTTTAAGTAATTATAAGCAACACCTTATATTTTGGATTTTTGCTAATCAACAAGTTTTAAACAGTTTAATTTGTATTTATTAATGTATGTGTAGCTTTCCACTTATGAGACCTATTGTGGAGGATTTTCTTTTTACGGGATCATATATGAGAATGTATTCGCAAACATGTGCAATAACGGTACTCAAGAAGCCCAACTAGCTGAAATTGCATCTGAAGTTTGTGGCGACGGAGGAAAGTGTCAAAAGGTTGTAGCCAAGTGATGAAAATAAGCAATGAACTCAATAGTGTTGCATTACATTATTAATCATATATCTAACTATGTGGATTATATATAGTGTTGCTTTGATGATTGGATGGAGTAGTAAAAAAATATTTAGATGGAAAAAAAAAAAAAAATCTTTATGGCATAACGTTGCTGCATAAAAGAAAGAAAAGGGTCAGGGGAGTGTGTCCCCACATAGACATCCAATAGGTAGAAGATACATCATTTATGTACAAAAATGAATGGGGAAGGTTGAGCGGGAGATTTGAGTGGTAAATTTCTTGGTGATTCCCGCCTTTAAAGAGATGAACACTATGGCGAATGTACTTTTATCCGTCACTGACCACCACAAGGACCACCTTTCCCCATGGCTGTCTTAACCATATTAGGGGCCCTGTTTTAAACTTAGAAATTAGGTCCTGATAAAAAAAGTTAGATACAAGCAAAAAAAAACACTTTTCTATCCGATTCTTTTTTTTTATTCCCTCTCTCAAACTAATTAATTTAAATAGTAAATCATATCCAACTACAACTTCAAGTTTTTTTAAAAAAAAAGACATTTCTAGCGATTTTTGTAGCAAATTCATCAACAAGTCTTCATATAACACCTTCTCCAAAAAATATTTGGCAGACATAATTAAAAATAAAACTACATTAGTATTTAGTAATTAAACCCTTCAAAAAAAAAGTATTTAGTAATCAAAGAAACAATGCACCCAAAACAAATTATATTCAACAATTAGTCTAATACTTGGTAATTGAAAGTCAAAGGAGGATAAAAACAAGTTAGTAAAAGGTTACCACAACTCCAATTTCCGCAGCTCACCGACTCAGGGGAGTACCCATTACAATAATTTTCTTAATTTCCAACTTTAAAAATTACATATTAGCAATAAAGCTAAAATGCTAAATAACTCCTAGAAAATTTGCTTAAAAAAACTCCTAGAAAATTTAAAACTCTATACATATTAGCCTTTGATATACGAAAATCAAGGATTTGTTTGTGGAAAATACATAACTAATTCCTCCAGAGGAAGTAATTTATGAATTGAGAACATAATTATTGTGATTGATAGAGGAAGGCAAGAAGTTTATATGGAAAGATGAAGATTTTGGGTAAAACAAGAAATTTAATGACTAAAGAAGGAAGATTTTAGAATTTTTAAGCAAATTGAGAGCATTTACGAGGTAATCTAGGTGCTTGATTTGTGGGAGTAATTGAAATGGGGAAGAAGAATGGAAGATAGATAGTTACTGACTTCTCTAATTCACGCTTGAGCAGAAAGAGCAACTTTTTTTTTTTTTTTTTTAAAAAAAAAAAAATTAGGGTTGGGCTCCAATTATTAATGGGCCCTCAACAATTCGGGGCCCTGTGCTAAGGGTCTGGTTGCACAGGCCCTTAGCCGGCCCTGC
This sequence comes from Chenopodium quinoa, assembly GCF_001683475.1. Taxonomy (NCBI): domain Eukaryota; kingdom Viridiplantae; phylum Streptophyta; class Magnoliopsida; order Caryophyllales; family Amaranthaceae; genus Chenopodium; species Chenopodium quinoa. The sequence goes on from NW_018744790.1 coordinate 1,193,798, forward strand.
CTTTCCCACCCTAGGCAGTCGACCACCTCTTTCCCCACTAACCCATTTCTCTTTCCCTCCATAAAAGCCATCCAAGACCTACCCAAATCCCTAAACCAACACCTTGAAGCCCACCTAAAACTCCTACCTCAAAATCCCATCCAAAACAGGCAAACCCCTCCTAAGATTTTGACGATGATGTCCATACAACTTACAATATTCATAAATTATTAAATTTGATACCATGTCTAATATTTTGATACCAATTTAATTCTTGAAACTTCATTTATAAATTCATTTTTGATTAAATAATACAAATGAAGAACTACTAAATATTTTTAATACTAAAAAAATACAAATGAACAATTAACTCAGGTTTCTTTTGCTGAAATAATGATGCGTTTGACCCACTAAATGACTAAAGTGGACCACCAGAACTCTGTCCTCTCATCCGCTCACCCCCGCCGCCATAGCGAAAGTTGGAACAAGTGTTAGTGGGTTGGTGGTTCAAGTGGCGGCGGAAGCTCAAACAAGTGGCGGTGGTTCGAACAATAACAGTGCTGGAGGTCAGGGTTTCATGAAGTTGATGAATTGATGGTGGTTCATGACTTTGGGGTTAGAATATGGTGAGAATGATTAAGATTAAGTATTTTGGTTAAGATTTAATGAAAATTAGGGTGTTTTAATTAGGTGTTAAGTTTCTTAATTAATGGCATTTTAGTAAATTTTTCCAAAATAACTTTACAATAAATGGAAAGAATGAAAGTGTTGCATTTTTTGTTATGGCCTAAAATGGAAAGTGTTGCGTTTTTTTTGTTACGGAGGAACGGAACCCGCATAGATGGAAACGAAGTTTCTTAAAGGTTTTCGAGTTTCCGAGTTTCTGAAACATTAGGTCCTGAGAGTTTCCATGCTTCATATATCACAAGTAAGTGCTCTGAGATCCTCTAGTTGTTCACAATGGATAAAAAAGTCTTAACAAATTGAGTAAGGCGAGACTTGTATTTTATGCTTAATTTGGCAAAGCTAAGTAATGGCATGTCGGCGAATGAACGTTGTTTAATTTGACATAATATTCAATATTATATGCCACTGAACAAATATTATCACATGATAATTTATTTATTTATTTATTTTGACGACAACAAAACAAGAAAAACACTAATTAATGAAAGATGAACTCGAGGTCCTGCAGTCATTAGCCACCAAGTGTGCCTGTTGGACCTCTTCCCTACTCACCTTCCAAACTACACAAGATTGAAAGTTGTTGGCTTCTTTCTGAATATCTCGTATCGTCCATAGGATGTTAATGTCTGGATTATGTCAATTTCCCAAGAAATTGATCAAAATCGAAGAGTCTGTGAAAATCACTATCCTTTGCCAGTTTTTAGATGAGGCTCATCTAATCGCCAGTAGGCAAGCTATTGATTCTGCATGAAAAGCAGAGGACAACCTACAATAGTGTCCTCTTCCTGGCAATCTCCAGAAGCATTCTGAACCACCCAGCCCATCCCAGCATTTCCTGTATTTTTCTGCCACGATCCATCTATTAGTTACCCCCAGAGTTTACCCCATTAGCCTGGAGATTAAAGCGCTCTTTACCTAATGAGGCATAGTCGAAACCCGGAGGTCTAGTTCCTCCATCATTGCCTGTAGAAGTGCTCGGTCTGTTCCTCTAGCTCTACTTTTGCTTTCTCAATATGACGCAACAGAGCATGCAAATCACTCTCATCTCCTCTGAAGACCTTTCCATTCCTATTGATCCATAAACACCATAGAATCATAATAAAGTTAGTGATTCTATCGCTATGAATACCATCCTCGCTATAGAAAAGCAATATATATCTCTGAATCCATTGTCGCATTGAAATAGATTCAGCTAATTCCAAAGTGGGACCTAAAGAGCTTTCTTCCCATGCAATCTGAGCTAAAACACAATTTTGAAATAATTGCTCAGTATCTTCCACTTCCCCTCCACATAGATCACAATCCAGCAGTACCTCTATCCCATTCATTGCCAACTTCCAAAGGAAAAGACTCCATTTTGGGGGAATCTTAAGACGCCATAAAATTTTGCAGAAGTCCTGAGTCAGCCTACTATCAGCATCTTCCATCTTTAACCCTTGTAGAAAATCATACCCAGTCCTGGTTGTGTAATTACATGTTTTATGATGCTCCCAGTATAGAGTATCATCCTCATGTGATTTATATAATTCCAAGTTCAAAATTCCTTTTGCACTTTCCCACTTAAAGAGATTTCTCACCTTCTAGATGTTCCATCTTTTAGGTTCATGAAGAATGAGGTCACTGACTAGACCTGTGCCAACTCCTCTCAAAGTGTTGTCTGAAGCGATAACTGGGGCACCACCTCCCACCTATTTCATATTTGCAAACTTGATTTGATTTCCATCCCCAACTTTCCAGGCAAAACCCTTTGCCAAATTATTAGCAACCCGCTGCAGACCTTTGTTTCCCCATGAAGTGTTTAGCCTTGTCGAAGAGAAAGTCCTTCCAGTATTCATGGGATTAGAATCCTTCTTATAGCTAGAAAATCTTCGAAACTAGTAACTGTGGATTGCAATGCATTCTCTGAAGAGCATTGCTTCATATAAAGGTGGCGAGTACATGGTAACCATATGCATCAATATTTCCATTTACCAACAACATAGGCGTGACACCAAGCATAGCCTGGTCTAGTGGTCAAGTTTGTATCTCACAACTAAGTAGGGGTGAACACGGATCGGTATCCGTATCCGAAAATTAGGATATTCGATATCCGATCCGAAAGCTTGGAATATCTGAAATTTTTGGATCGGATAAGTCGGATATCCAGTATCCGATCCTTTTATTAATATTGGTCATGTAATACTAAATTAAGCTCTTAAAGACAAAATTACCTTTTTTTTTTGGTTTTGTGTGTGTGTGTGCGCGCGCGTGCATGCAGAATATTAACCACGAATTACAAAATATTAAACCAAAAAAATCAATTATCAACTCACAAAATTCAAAATCTAAAGATAACCAGAAAATGACGAGAAATAATTAAGAATCAACTAATTAAAATCAACAATATAAGACAAAAAATAATAAGCCTAGATTTATACTTAAAATACACTAATTGAAATCAACAGACAAAAATGAAGAACAACAAAATGAAATCGTGAGAGGAGCGAAAAGTGGAAGAAGCTGTGAGGAGGAGAGGGTAGCCGTCTCTACCACCATTAAAACGGAGAAGCCACCGTCGATTTGGGACTGAGATCTGAGAGGAGACGCCGTCAATTTAGGAGTGCAATGAGGATTGTTACTGGTTTGGTGGTTGGAAGGGGTCGTTCACTACAGTTAAGGTGGTTGTTGTTGCTGGTGGGAAAGGGCGGCGCGATAAGGGTAGGAGTTGACCACCGCCGGGAGGAGGGGGAAGGCTGTTGAACGAGAATAGAGGAGAAAGGAGAAATGGAGAATGAAAGATCAGAGAAGGAGAAGAGAGGAGAGAGAAAAGGGCGGTGAGGTGGGTTGAAAGAATAGTTTAGGGTTTCTTGTTTTGGGCTTCTGGGGGTATTTGGGTTTGCTGGATGTAGCGATTTTTGGGTAGCATTTCGGATATCAGATCGGAAATCCGATATTCGATATCCGAAATTTAAATTTTGGATATCCAATTTATTCGGATTGGATATCCGATTCGAAGTCAAATTCGGATCGGATATCCATAATTTTCGGATCGGATTTTCGGATCTTCAAATAGTTTTGCTCAGCCTTACAACTAAGAGGTTGTGGGATTAAACCCCACTAGAGGTACCTTTGGGGTAGGGATTCCCTTACCCTTCCCCCTCACTTCCAAAGTGTCTAGCCCGCTAACCCGAGCCGGGAGGACCTGTGAGAGGTTCCGACCCGTAGGGCCCTTCTCCTTACCAACCAAAAAAAAAAAAAACAACATAGTCGTTGCGAGCTTTTACTCTGGTAAGGAATATTGCTTTTCAATAAGATCAGAATCCGAACATAATGAAGCATTGTTTATATATATATACTCCCTCCGTTTTTTTATTAGTTTTATAGAATGTGTATATGTTCATATCTTATATATAGTTTTTATAGATGTTTTTTTGGAGGAAAATAGACTTATAGATTTTATTTGTTAAAAAAATTATTGTAATTGATGTTTCATTTTATTCTTTGTATAAAAAAAATATTTTTTAGATTTTATAAATTGGTTGTTGGTTCTTTACTCTTGTTCATTTTCAAATTGATAAATAATCATTTACATTTGTTGAATTAAAAAAAAAATATATATACTAAAAGAGGTACTATATAGAAACAAATTCTATGTCTTTAACATACTAAAAAAATTCAACATTAAAAAATAATAGTTATACCAACATTTTTACAGTTTGAATATACTAACTTATTTATCTTTCTTAGCCAAATGTTTAGCTACATTTGTATAAAAAAGGCTAACAAACTGTCATACTTAGAAAAACTCTTTCTAGAACCAAATTGAACATTTCTTTAAACACTTGAAGAATTTTGAACAAGAGCACCTTGATCATTCATTGGAACTGTGGAAGGAATAAATTAAACATTTGTTGATTGAACATTTCTGGAATGGGGTTTGAACTTATCTGGATTGAAGTTTGAACAATGATGAGTTGAAGTTTGAGCAATGTCAAGAACTGTGGGTGGAACAAAAGAACCAGCTTGAGATTTTGTAGACGCACTAGTATGAATTGGAACTCTTGGATTAGCTTGAGCATTAGTTTTTATCCCAGGAACACCTTTATTTGTAGAAATGTGAGAACGAGCTTGAATAACGGAAACACCTTCAACAACATTTAAATCCTTCCCTGCAAAAAAAGTTAATTGATGATCAATATTAAATCAATAAATGTTCAATTACAAATACTTATATAAACATATTAGAAAATCAAAACCTTAGCAAGGGATGAAAATCTAAATCATTACATATGATGGATTGAAGAGTGCATTCACTAGAAGCCTACAGTTATCATAAAACTATTATTCCTACAACTATCATCTTTATAACCTTCACTACAACAAACAAATCTTTTAATAAAAAATGAATCATCTTTACTCCTCTTACTCTTCCCAATTCCAATTCCAAAACTGTTCCTAAAAGCATATTCAATTCGTTATACATTTCAAAAGCTTCTTTTTTCAGATTAAAATTGTTTACCCTTTAATTATAAGATTTACCCTTTGATTTAGACTTAGCTGCTTCTTCATAAACAATATCACCCTTTTTTGTTTCCACTGCACAAATTATTAATATACAATTATAAGTGAATATAAAGGGTTATGTTGTATATTCAATACCCCATCATTGGAATAGAAATCAGGGTAATCTATTAGGGGGAGCACCTTGAGCGACGACTCAGGCCCCTCTATTCACGGGCCTCATTATTATATAAATACCTTTTTTTTTTACAAAATAAAATAAAATTTTTTAAATACTAGATTTTTTAATACTAGATATGAAAAGTATTTGGTTTTTCTGATATATTATCATTAGTTTTACCCATAGGCCCATGCTAATAATCTTTTACTATGTCCGTTTAATGATAATTCTAATATCTAGCTTGACTTTTACGCTATTTATATACTTACTTTGACAATACTTTTTACTAATATATAAATTACATATGTTGTCATGTAAAAATTATGGATTAATCTTTATATTTATATTCATTATATTAGTTTTTTTTTATTATTTTTTTTATACTTTTTAATAATATATAATTACAAATATTAATAGTCAAATTTGCACATCGATATATCCGTTAGTGTTGCGATTATCATCAAATAGAAGGAATGTAATATTGCCCTCTTCTCTCTCTCGTATCAAATTTTGTTATGCATACACTTCGTAGTTTAGGATCGGGGCCCCTATTTAAGTTTTTGCTCTGGACCCCAAAATTGTTTGAGACGACACTGATAGAAATAGGCTGATCGATTCTCTCCCATAGACCCTTACTTTCTCCTCTTTCTCTTTAATTTTATAACATGTTATCAGCACAAAGCTCTTAGTGAAGGGTTAAGATTATAAATCTACCCTCAAAAGTTGTTGATTCCTTCCATGATTATGATTTGGAGAAAAAAAAAGGATGTAAACAACCATTTTTTATTACGAACTGAAGATGTAAATATCCCACATGATCTAAAGCAATATCGACATAGTTATGTGATGTGAGATTTGCCAATTGCAAAGCCCTCAT